>NC_134691.1:23778531-24094612 GCF_050947455.1 Rhinoderma darwinii
TGTCACTGATTTGCCAATCAGAAGTATGGAAAAGCTGGGTGACACCCCCTGTGGGGTCTGTAATGGTGACTATATTAGTTGTCACCCAGTTTTCCCAGAAACAGATATCACTAATAAAAGTCTGAATAAGATATTTAAAGGGTGAGGCCCTATGCACATCACGATGCCGTAATCACAGCCCACGATTGCGGGCACGGCCGGCTCGCATTTTCGGGCCGTGCTCTCATACCAAGTATAGGAGCACGGCCCGTAAAATAAGGAAAATAGCACATGCTCCATAATTCCCGGCACGGTTCTACGGCACGGACACCTATCCGCAGCACTACGGAAAGGTGTCTGCAACCAATAGAACCGAATGGGTCCGTAAAACCGTGGAGCATGGTACGGTCCACGGTTTTTACGGTTGTGTGCATGGGGCCTGACTAAACGTTTGACAAACTTCTGTCATGTCATAGTGACATGTCAGAAGTTTTGATTGGTGGGGTCTGAGCACTGGGACCCCCACCAAGCGCTAAAACGAATCGTCAGAAGTGTTCGTGTGAGCGCTCAGCCGCTTCGTTTCTGTTCGGCTTATTCCGGAAATCAATGTATCGGAGGACGGGCTCAATAGAAAGTCTAAGAGGCCGTATACCGATACAATGGCTTTCCGGAGAAAGCCGAACAGAAACGAAGCGGCTGAGCGCTTCTGCCGCTTCATTTGAGCACACGAACACTTCTGCGGCTTCGTTTAGCGATTGGTGGGGGTCTCAGTGCTCGGATCCCCACCAATCAAAATCTCTGACATGTCACCATGACATGTCAGAAGTTTGTTAAATGTTTAGTTACACTTTAAAAGTATCTGTACTTTACACAAACTTTTGATATGTCATAGAGACATTTCAGAAATTTTGATCGGTGGGGGTCCGGGTGCTGAGACCCCACTGTTGCTAAAACAACGGTGCAGAAGCGCCCTGCATCTTCGGCTGTGATCGGCGCTCCTTGTTAGGCTGAAGACGGAATCATAGATATTCTACGTGAGCCATCTTCAGTCTGACAGCGAGAACCGATCACAGCCGAAAATGCAGGATGCTCAACTGAGCGCTTCTACACTTCCATTTCAGCAATGGTGGGGGTCTCAGTATCTGGACCCCCACCGATCAAAACTTCTGATATGTCTCTATAACATATCAAAAGTTTTTGGAAAGTGCAGTTACTCTTTAAAGCCTTCATGACACAAGTTTTTCCTGTTTCAGGGATAATCATTTTAACGAGATTGACTAAATAACATGAGGTCACTAAGATGTATAGGTCAATGCCATAACCCCGGGGTAAAGCAAGTGAACAACCTGAACAGGTCCCTGCAAGAGGTTTACGTGATCAGGGTAACGCATAAAACAGCATGAGGGTCAGCTCAAATGTATCTCCTCAGTGCCCCCGGGGTATAACGACCTTCTACTCTGGGATAATAATAATGATCTTGACAGTTTCCATTAATTTATAGGGACCATAAACATACTGATCAGAGCTGACCTAGAATCCAGAACACTGAGACCCTTCGGCATCAATTCCTTTGTTGAGTTGAAGGTGATGGATAATTTTATAGCTTTTCCCATAGCAGAGCTACATTTTTGAGATTGCAGTGCATTGTGGGAGTTCAGCTGTAAGGTCACACAGGGCCGGCCTGCCTCACCTGTTCCTACTGAGGGGGGCACCACCTACCGGGGTCAAACCTATTGAAAGGCAGCTGCAACATATAAAATGTTTTTCTTTCAGATGGATCCAAACATTTACCCTGCACCATATCCCATATGTTTGGATCTGTCTGCCCATTGACTGAATCACAAAGTTTTTGGGATTTTTTGTGGTACCATCAAAAATAAAATATCCCAATGAAACCCTGTAACATTTTTGTGGCATACATTCGCCCCTTGGTAATGTCTATGGTACATATGATGAATATATCGGTTGTTCCTGTATCTTCCGTTCATTATAATGGAGAGTGTCTGCGCAGCCACCTCGCCTCTACAAACAGGTGAGATGAGACCCCTGCTCTGGGGTTGGGTGGTGGTCTCAGCAGCTGTATTCCCACTGATCAAACATTCATGGCACAATGCAGAGAGTAGTCCATACTGCAGAGCAGTCCCGTTTTGCACGGACAACAAAGGGGGCGGGGCAGGGCATATGCAAAATATATTAAAAAGAGGTGTTTCTGTGACGCTTCAGAGGCTTCCTGGGGTGAATAGGGGCGTGACTTAAGATGTCCTGCGATTTGGGGTGAGGGACAGTGTTTGAGTGCGCCTGTGTCCTACATGAGAGGGGACCGAAAATGGCGGCGAGAGGATTGGAATTTTACTCAACAATACAAATGTATATGTCAATCAGAATCTGTGTAAAGTTGGGTGACAACACTATGAACACTGTAATGGCCGCCATCCATGGTTGTCACCAGATTTTATATGACTGAGCAGAATATGAAACCTTTACAGTCATTTTCGGTTCTTCATTTTAGTTTTTTCCACCTCGCCTTCCAAAAGCCATAGCTGTATGGGAGCTTGTTTTTTGTGGGCTGAGTTGCAGTTTTTAATGCCACCATTTAATGTACCGTATAATGTACTGGAAAATAGAAAAAATAATAATGGTGGGGTGGTATGGAAAAAAAAACAGCGATTCCTCTATTGTTTTTGGGGTTTTATTTTTACAACGTTCACCGTACGGCAAAAAGGCATGTTAATTTTATTCTGCGGGTCTATACGATTACACCGATACCAAATTTATAAAGTTTTTTTATATGATGTTCCAATTTTACAAGGAAAAAACAAATTGTTTAAAAAAAATTATTTTGTGTTGCCATATTATGAACGCCATAATTTTATTTTTCCAATGATTGAGCGATGTCAGGGCTTAATTTTTGCGGGGCGAGCTGTGGTTTTTATTGGTACCATGCTGGTCTGGTATACATCAACTTTTTGATCATTTTTTATTTGGGAGCAAACGTCACCAAAAAACAGCAATTCTGGTATTTATCTTTTTACATGTTCATCCTGCAGGTTAAATAATGTTATATTGTAATAGTTTGGACTTTTATGGATGCGGCAATACCAATTATGTTATTTTTTTATTTTTACTTTGGGGGAAAAATGGGGAAAGTTTTTTTTTTTTTACGTAACTGTATTTTACTTTCTATTTAGTCCCCCTAGGGGACTCGACCAAGCGATGGTTTGATGGCTGGTTCAATATACTAACATACTAATGTATTGCAGTGTATTGTGCTATTTACAGCCTCCTATTAATGCCTGTTCTGGTAGAGCTTAATAGGAGCAGAAAGATGGCAGACCTGGGGGCCTTTTATTACGCACCCAGGCTGCCATTACAACCATTGGCACCCTCCTCTTTCTAAGGGCTCAGATGATGCGGTCGCTATTAACCACGACATGTAAGTAATTTCACAGCTGGGATTGGAGTTATCTCTGATCCCAGTTTTTGCAGCAAAGTGTTGGCTGTAACATAAAGTCGACACCCGCTGAACATAGAGCGGGTTCAGCCTGTGAGCCCGTTCCATACTTCTTCCCCCTAGTGACCATAACGTTCAGCTACGTCATATGTTGGTAAGGTGTTAAAAAACGTAAACTCAGAAGCTTATAATAGAGAGCTACGTATATAGTTGGGTGACACGTTACTTTCCAGGACTATTGCTCAATGTCTCACATTGTTGACATATAGCACATTGCTTTCCCCGACCCCGCACAGATAATACCTTCACCCCTAGGGCAGGCGGCGCCGCTTGTTGACATTATTTACCTCATATCCTTGAGGATTAACATCATTGCTCTTATTTGTGACAGGACACTATAGTCTTGAAATGACATGTTGTATAAATGAGGACAGCCCCTTCCAAATGCAGATCGCCAGGGATCCAGCTTGGGATGGCTCTACTGTAATGATAATGGGAGATTTTAATTTCCGGGATATTAATTGGTGTCATGGTTCGGGTACAACTGCGAAGGGGAGACATTTCCTCAACCTGTTGCAGGAAAATTTCCAGTTTGTGGAAGACCCGACTAGAGGTGAAGCTCTGTTGGATCTGGTCATTTCTAATAATGCAGATCTTGTTGGGAATGTCAATGTTCGTGAAAACCTCGGTAACAGTGATCACAATATAGTTACATTTTACCTATACTGTAAAAAACAAACGCAGGCTGGGAGGGCAAAAACATTTAATTTTAAGAAAGCCAATTTCCCCAGGATGAGGGCTGCAATTCAGGATATGGACTGGGAAGAACTAATGTCAAATAATGGGACAAATGATAAATGGGAGATTTTCAAATCTACTTTGAGTTATTATAGTGCAAAATTTATTCCTATAGGTAACAAGTATAAACGACTCAAATTAAACCCCACATGGCTTACACATTCTGTGAAAGGGGCAATACATGACAAAAAAAGGGCATTTAAAAAATACAAATCTGAGGGTACAGCTGTAGCCTTTGTAAAATATAAAGAGCTTAATAAAATCTGTAAAAATGTAATAAAATTAGCAAAAATACAAAATGAAAGGCAGGTGGCCAAGGATAGTAAAACAAATCCTAAAAAATTCTTCAAGCATATAAATGCAAAAAAGCCAAGGTCTGAACATGTAGGACCCCTAGATAATGGTAATGGGGAGTTGGATGATTTAGAGAAGTCAGCAGCACAACCAAATCGATTTAATCAACAGGAGAAGACAATTTCCCAATAGTGGGTGGTGCACGCAGCAAAAAAGTCCCAGGTCCAAAAGAGACAGCTTACATAGAAGAGAAAGGAACTGCAGCACTCAAAGTTTCCAAAAACTGTGTTGGTTTATTCACCAAGCATGTGAGGGTATGTTCACACGCTTAACAAAAAACGGCTGAAAATACGGCGCTGTTTTCAAGGGAAAACAGCCCCTGATTTTCAGACGTTTTATAAGCCACTAGCCTTTTTTGCTGCATTTTTTATGCCAGTTTTTGGATCCGTTTTTCTATTGAGTCAATGAAAAACGGCTTCAAAAACGGCTCAAGAAGTGTCCTGCACTTCTTTTTGCGAGGCGTTTTTCCCATTGAAATCAATGGGCAGATGTTTGGAGCCGTTCAGCCTCCGTATATTTAGCTGTTTTTCGGGGTGTTTACGGCTCGAAAACCAGCGGAAAATACCCCGTGTGAACCCCTGCAACGTTTCAACCCAACATGGGTCTATATCCAGCATGATTTCAAATATTCAGTGCGCACTTTATATAACACATCACATGTGACGTCATTTCCTGCATCCAATTCTGTGTAAACAACGCTTTAAATACTGTAAAAAAGCACATAGTATAACCGATAAAATACATCCATATAATCCATATAATACCAACTTCTAAAATATGTGCGGATCGCCGAAGAATACATCTGTACAAACAATGTCAAGCCCATAATATACATCGCGTCCGTAGATGCCCATTGCGCCTGCCCAGCACTTTCCCCTCCTTCCTCCACATGTCTAGCGTCTCCTGTTTTCATGGAGAGCCACACGTCATTTCTAAGGATCTGGGCATGCGTCCGCCTATTCAGTAAGTGATGGGACAAATATGGAACGTTTTACCATTACCAGTTGACTGATGACGAATAAAAATGGATTGCGCATGCGTATACAGGGGATCATTACGTACAGTTGTTACAGAATAATGCCATCTTTCCTCGTCTTTAGTTCTATTTAAACTCTTATATTGCCCTATCAAGGGTCCATTCAGGTTGCTCTCCTATCAACTAGATTCTCAGCTGATTATCGCTATTGAATCCCACAATTACCCAATTCCCAGAAATTCCATCTGCCCCACCTCGGACTCAAGAGCTAATCCAGCCATAAAAGTAACCATTTAGATAAAAATAAGTATATGTGGGGTCTAACCTGGGCTTTTCAAGCATAGTATTCACAAAGGGCTTTTATAAACATAGTATTCGTTCTACATGCCCAGGCACAAACCCTCAAGAGAAATACAAACATTCCAAATGTATTATAGTTGTATCTCTGGTGGAACAGATGGAGGTCCAAGGGACAATGGAGTTAGAATTCTGCACCGGTCTCCATTTTCGGGTCTTTTTGTACATTATATTCCTGGTTCCATTCACCAAAGCGTAATAAACACCTAAAAAAACATAAAATCAGAATGAGTGATTATATCCTAATAATCACATAGTGAAAAAACACAACCAAAGGTTGGACACCGAGTCTTGAATACAATCTCTACGATGACGTCTACAGAATTAAGCCGGGGAAATATGTCTGTAGTCCTAAAATCCCTATTCAACCCTTTAGGCTCGAGAGTATCCAATTGATACATCCATTTTAATTCAAGTCTCTTCAGAGCCTCCTCTCTATCTCCCCCTCGTCTTATGGGGCTTACTCCATCTATTATTTTAAATCTTTACATTTTTACTTCGAATTGTGTATTTATGTTGGTTGATCTGTGACCTACATTCTTGGGTGGTCTTTCCTACATATAGATATCCGCAGGGGCATTGTATCACATACACAACAAAGCTCGACTGACATGTGAAAAATTGCTCAATGTTATATATTTTTCCCCGTTCCACCTGAGACACAACTATAATACATTTGGAATGTTTGTATTTCTCTTGTGGGTTTGTGCCTGGGCATGTAGAATGAATACTATGCTTATGAAAGCCCTTTGTGAATACTATGCTTGAAAAGCCCACGTTAGACACAACCCCACATATAGAACCTATCCACAGGGTATATACATGTATCATTTTACATAGTCATTTCCCCATGTAACACGACTGTGCTCCTTTTATATATATATATATATTACACCAAAAAAGAGGACATGGAGTCTATAAGTCAAAAGATAAAACGTAGATTTTTATTTCACAAATTCAAAAAAATCAGTACATAAACTGTTTACAAATGAATCACCACAGATGACAGAAAAGGACCGCCAAAAAATGAGACAATTATCGTGAGAGGTTTCACATAACAATTTTATGTCCACATATACGTTGGTATACAATATCGTGAAAAAGTGCATAGTGCAAAGTGAATATTTGACCATTTATATGTCTAGTTGTTGAGATATGAGAACTACATTATTACCAGCCTCCACAGGAAATCCAATAGAAACCCCCCTACCACTATTCCATTATACTCCATATACTATTTATAAAGTGCTGAGGCCCCTAGACGAAGGCGGAAGCCGAAACGCGCGTCGGAGCAGGTCGCGATCTTTGAGGTACAGCAACATGGGTCAGTAGTCCACCATTTATTCCAGGTCGTTCATTGTTTGCACTTAGCACTTTATAAATAGTATATGGAGTATAAGCGGTGACCCCAGAGTTCAGTGCTGTGACCACTATTATTCACCTTATTTATTAATGATATAGAGGATGGGATTAATAGCACTATTTCTATTTTAGAAGTTAACACCAAGCTATGTAATATAGTTCAGACTATGGAAGATGTTTGGAAATTACAAGCTGATTTGGACACACTGAGTGTTTGGGCGTCCACTTGGCAGATGAAGTTTAATGTAGATAAATGTAAAGTAATTCATCTGGGTACCAACAACCTGCATGCATCATATGTCCTAGGGGGAGCTGCACTGGCGGATTCACTTGTTGAGAAGGATCTGGGTGTACTTGTAAATCATAAACTGAATAACAGCACAATGTCAATCAGCTGCTTCAAGGGCCAGCAAGATATTGTCGTGTATTAAAAGAGGCATGGACTCGCGGGACAGGGATGTAATATTACCAATTTACAAAGCATTAGTGAGGCCTCATCTAGAATATGCAATTCAGTTCTGGGCTCCAGGTCATAGAAAGGAGGAAAAATACAAAGAAGAGCAACGAAGCTAATTAGGGGCATGGAGAATATAAGTTATGAGTACAGATTAAAAGAATTAAACCTATTTAGCCTTGACGACTAAGGGGGGACATGATTAATTTATATAAATATATGAATGGCACATACAAAAAATATGGTGAAATCCTGTTCCTTGTAAAACCCCCTCAAAAAACAAGGGGGCGCTCCCTCCGTCTGGAGAAAAAAAGGTTCAACCTGCAGAGGCGACAAGGCTTCTTTACTGTGAGAACTGTGAATCTATGGAATAGTCACCGCAGGAGCCGTCACAGCAGGGACAGGAGATGCTGCAAAAAAGGCTTAGATAATTTCCTAGAACAAAGAAAATATCAGCTCCTATGTGTAGAAATTTCTACCTTCCCTTTTCCCATCCCTTGGTTGAACTTGATGGACATGTGTCTTTTTTCAACCGTACGAACTATGTAACTATGTAACTATGTAACTATATCCTGGGTAATAAATTTCTACTGCCGCTACCCTGTGCCCATCAGGCAGAGCCCACCCTCTAGCTGGTTAATGATTTATCTGCCATCATGGTGCCAACCGCAGTATTATTTAGGACACCTCATAGTGAAATTACTTGGCCACTATATGGCACTGTGTTCTCTATATGACACTAATAATAATAATCTTTATTTATACTGCACCACATATTCCGCATTACGTAAAATTTGAGAGGGTACATGTTCAGCTTTCCTTTGGAGATCGAGGCTTATTTTTGCCTCATACGTCAGAACAAAAAAAAGGGGATGTGACCTGTAAGAAGTGGTGACAGAAATATGTCCTGTACGGAGCGGAACCCATAATTATCAACATCCGTGAACACTTCTGTCTATGATTAGACTTGAACACGGGTGGAACCGATAAAATATCAAGAACAGGGAAATGTCTTTACGAAGACCACCCACCCAAATTGCACTCAAAAAATTGCAGAATAGGAACATAAAAATATAAAGGCCTCATGTGTTGGAAAAATCACTAGACATTTTAGAAAGCAGAGCAGGGGCATGACTTAAAATGCGCCAAATCGTGCCAAACAAAACCTATGCGTACCAAGATTTGGTATAAAGAAAAGTGTGCGACATGTCTAGCAAGATGCGCCAAATTTATTATACAACGTGCACCACTGTAATAAATATGACGCATCTTCAGACTGCCTGGTCCAAGTTTATGCTGTCTAAATCTTACGTGCAAACGTTGTAAAATCTCACTCCGGTTTTGCTGGGATGTCACGTGACATGGGATTACAAATCATACATAAACAAAGTAAATAAAACACAAGACAAACAAATGACCAATTTATAACTTTAATGCTATGTTCACACGCTAAACTAAAAACGGCTGTAAAACTTCTGATTTTCGCCGTTTTTACCCCCTTCCCGACATTTGCCGTAAGTATACGTCATGGAAAGCCAGGGCTTCCCGCAAGATATCGTATACTTACGACAAATTGATGGCACCGGCACATAAGCTGAGGCGGTACCATCATCCCCAGATATCAGCGGTATCGTACAGCTGACACCCTGCTGTAATGGCGGGGACAAAAGTTAGCTTTGATCACCGCCATTCATCCCTTAAATACAGCGGTCAAAAGCGATCGCTGCATTTAAGGTGTTTGCAGCTCATCACCATCCCATCAATGAATTCGCCGGGTTCTTGGTGGCTGCAATGGCAACCGGAGGCGTAATAGTGGACTCACGGTCTATCTAGTGCAGAAAACTTCCAGCCCCCGCCCAGAGGCGGGGCCTAAAAGGCTTCCGTGGCCGCCGGCAAGATGGCGCCGGCTCAGGAGATGAGCCGGCATCATCAGCGGTGGATGTCAGCTGTATGTTACAGCTGACATCCACCTGTAACAGCAGGAACCAGAGATAGCTCCGATCCCTGTTATTAACCCCTTAGATGCAGCTATCGAAAGCGATCGCTGCATCTTTGTGGTTGTCAGCAGATCGACAGCTCTGCCCTGCAATCGCAGGGCTGCTGACTGCTACTATGGCAATAAGAGATCTACCAATGGCCTCCTGCTCTGCCATTACCGAAGCCGATTAGGCCACGCCCGGAGGCGAAGCCTAATCGCAAAAATGAGGCTCTGTCAGGAAGGTCAAACATGGCCAAAGCGGGAAAGGGTTAAAGCGTTTTTTTACGGACGTTGTTGGAGCTGTTTTTCTATTGAGACGATGAAAAATAGCTCCAAAAATGGCTCAAGAAGTGACATGCACTTCTTTTTACGGGGCATTTTTTTACGCAACGTTTTTACAAAAAGAAAACCAAAAACACCCTGTCGGAATATAATGCAGTTTTTCCCATTGAAATCAATGGGCAGATGTTTGAAGGCGTTCAGCTTCCATTTTTTCTGAAAATAAGCCGTGTGAACATACCCTAAACAAGACTTAGCGATAAGCTCAAACCTCCAAAAAACAAGCTGTCTAATCAAAGTACTGAGTAGCATTACCCCAACTGGCCAGTCAACCCTCAAAATTGACTGGCCCAACCCCACCAAGGGAAACCTCAATCATTGCTTGTATATTCAAATAAAAAATTTCCATATCTATATCGGATAGATGGACTGAATCCCTTCTAAAAATGGCGGGTACAACGCCTTCCAAATCAAGAAAGAAAAACCGCCTATCCGCGGCAAAAATCAGAACATTCAACGATTAATACATTTTCTAATTTTCTCACAAAACTTTAAATCCAAAGACTGCAACCACAGCAGTTGAGGGATTATCTCAGGGAAAACAATCTTAAGGCCGTGAAACAGAAGTCTGATTCTCAGAAGAGATTGTTTCATCTCAAGTAACAAATCAATAGTACTCAATTTACCGACATCGTTACCACCCAAATGGATAATAATAATATCTGGATCAGGATACAATTGAGTGGTTGACAAAATTTGATCAATTAGTCCATTTAATTTCTGACCCCTCAAACCCATCCAATGTACTTTAACCAAATCAGGGTTCAGTGACAAGTTCATATTATAGCATCTCTCGGCTGCTCTCCGTTCGGCCCAGTAGACGAAAGAATGGCCAACGATCCAAACTGTATGACCTGAAAAAACTAAAACGAAACTTAGACAACTAATAAAGACGGTCTGATATCTCTCAGAAAACATTTAGGATCCCAACGACCCAGCTGCCTAATTAAACGAGGGGCTAAACCCACTCTGTAAGCTTCTGTGGCTGCTCCAATTCTAAAAGAATGCGTAGAAAAATTATGCGAGTGCAAACCGAGTGCCGATTTACACTCCTTAACCCCTTCCCGACATTTGACGTATCCATACGCCAAAGTCGGGTAGGGGAAGTATGGAACGGGCTCATGGAGTGAACCCGCTTCATACGATGCCGGTGTCGGCTGTTTGTTACAGCCGACACTTCAGAGTAACGAGCGGTAACGCGCTGGAGCGCGATCCCGCTCATTTAACTCGTTAAATGTTGCAGTCAATAGCGACTGCAGCATTTAAATCGTCAGAAAGAGGGGGCGACCCCCTCTAACAGCTCATCGCGCCCCCCGCAACGCAATCACAGGGGGGCGATGGTTGCCATGGCTGCCTGTGGGCCTAATGAAGTCCCCCAGGTCCACCATCAGTCAGAATCCTGATATACTGCAATATATTAGTATTGCAGTATATCGTGCAAGCGATCTAACGATCGCTGGTTGAAGTCCCCTAGGGGGACTAATAGAAAAAAGTAAAAATTAGTTAAAGTATTTTTTTCCCATTTTCCCCCTAGAGCATAGTGAACAAATTAAAAAAATAAACATAATTGTTATCGTCGCGTCTGTAAAAGTCTGAACTATTACAATATATCATTATTTAACCCGCACGGTGAACGCCGTAAAAAAGAAGAAATTGTAAACGCCACAATCTGTATATTTTGGTCACCTAATCTCCCACAAAAAATTAAATAAAAAGTGATCAAAACGTCGCATGTACCCCAAAATTGTATTATTAAAAACTACAGCTTATCTCGCAAAAAATAAGCCCTCGTACCGCTTAATCGACGGAAAAATAAAAAAGTTATGGCTCTCGGACTTTGGTGACACAAAATAAATTTTCTTTTTTACACTTAGGTTTTTACTTGTAAAAGTAGTAAAATATAGAAAAAATGATATATATTTGGTATCCGCGTAATCGTGTTGACCCACAGAATAAAGTTAACATGTTGTAACTGAACGTGATAAGGGTTCAGGGGAAGTATGGAGCGCGCTCACAGGCTGAGCGCCCTCCATACACAGCGGGTGACGGCTCTGTAATACAGCCTACATCTCACAGCAATGGGCGGAATCAAAGATCACTTTGATTCCACCCATTTAACACCTTAAATGCCACCGCGGCATTTAAATTGTTAGAATCAGGGGGGCTCCTTTCAAACAAACCTTCGTGCCTCCCCCCCACTGCGCAATCGGCCGTTAACAATGGTTGTTAGGGCGGCCTAGGGGGCTAATAAAGGCCCCCAGGTCTGCCATCTTTGTACTCTTTTGAAGCCTTGCCTCCGGCAGGGCTTCAAAGAAGACTGTCAGAATCACGATATACTGTACAGTATTGCAGTATATCATGCAAGTCATCAAGTCCCCTAGGGGGACTAATAAAAAAAGTAAAAACAGTTAAATAAAAGTTTTTTTCATTTACCAAAAAAAAAAAATATTAAAAGTTCTTAAAAAATATATATTTTTCCCATTTTTTCCCTAAATCAATGTTAAAAAAATAAAAGTTAACATAACTGGTATCACCGCGTCTGTAAAAGTCCAAACTATCACAATATCGCGTTATTTAACCCGCTCGGGGAATGCTGTAAAAAAAAATATATAAAACACGCAAATTGCTGTTTTTTGGTCACCTTACCTCTCAAAAAAAAATGAATAAAAAGTGATCAAAAAGTTGCATGTACTCCAAAATGGTATCGGTGAAAACTATAGCTCGCCCTGCAAAATTTAACACACTGCTAAATTGTTGGAAAAATTAAACTGTTATGGATACCAGAAAATAGCGTCACAAAAGACCAAATGCCCTAAGAATTTAACTACTGGTGGGCATGTACCATGATTTTTAAAACTTTATTATCAACCCAAGACTGATCCCATGCTGCAGCACACCAGCGACCTTCCCAAAATTCTCCAAATCCAATAGAACCGGAAGCATCAGTAAACCAATGAAGTTGCTGAGAGATCCCAAACTCAGACTGCCAAAGAGAACGACCATTAAAAGTGGACAGAAATTCAAGCCGAAAAATTAAAATCCTCCCGCATATCAGATGGTAATGTAACAAGGAATCTTTGATTCTTTATACTCGCGATCACTATAGCAGCCCGACTAGGAAAAATTCTGCCCATGGGCATGACGCTAGACGCAAAAGCCAATAAACCCAAAACCGACTGAAGCTCCTGAACGGAAACTTCTTTCAAGCTACACATTCTAAACATTCATGGGTAACCTAAACTCACAGGCTGTGGATTCAATAACTCTACCTAAATACTCAAAACAAGAGGTGGGGTACATAGATTTATCATGAGCTAGCGGTACCCCGAAATCCGCACAGGTACAACAAATACAAACAGAGGACTCATAGGGACCTAAAAACAGAAAATCATGTAAATAATGTATAATATCACCGTTCATAACCTTTAGGCCCTGTCCACACGTTTTTTTTACGTGGAAACCGCGTTGGAAAACACGCCAAAAAACTTCCAAAAATGCCTTCCATTGATTTCATTGTGAGGCGTAGGCGTTTTTTCCCGCGATCGTGGTAAAAAGAAGCGACATGCCCTATCTTCGGGCGTTTACGACTCAGACCTCCCATTGACATCAACGGGAGGCAGAGAAAGCGTTTTTCGTTGCGTTGTTGCCCGCAGCGCTCAGTAGCCGCGGGTGAAATATGCTGCAAAAAACACAGCGAAAAATGTGTCAAACGGCACGCAGGCAAATCAAAATCTGCCTCAAAATTCCAGACGGAATTTTGAGGCAGAAATTTCTGCCTGCAAAAAACTCAATGTGAACATACCCTAACAGCAACAGCCCCTTCTAAGAGTATGTTCACACGATTAACAAAATACCTCTGAAAATACGGAGCTGTTTTCAAGGGAAAACAGCTCCTGATTTTCAGACGTTTTTTGAGTAACTCGCGTTTTTCGCTGCGTTTTTCGTTGCGTTTTTTAGGGCCGTTTTTGGAACTGTTTTCAATAGACTCCTGCGCCGTATTTTGGCAGCGACGCGCAAAATGACAGCTCGTCTGCACAGAACATCGTAAGACCCATTGCAAGCAATGGGCAGATGTTTGCCGAAGTATTGGAGCCGTCTTTTCAGGCGTAATTCGAGGCGTAAAACGCCTCCATTACGTCTGAAAATAGGTCGTGTGCACATACCCTTACAATATTTGGTACATAATCTTGACGGTTTCACTAATAAATAAGCGCTATACTTGGCGGTTTCTGATATAACTGGTGAGAACGGGACATCGTGTTGTCTATGGTTCAGTCTGAAGTTAACGTTGTGGTGCAGGGGATCTTTGTTCACATATGAAGTGCTGAACTGACGATTCAGCCGATTCATACAAAGTCTTTTTGGTGGATCAATCACTTGGTAGCTTGCGCCCTACCTGGCAATCTCAACTGGCAGCTCTCGTCCTGCCCGGCTATCCAACAGCGGCTCACGCCCCGCTCAGCAAATCCGCAGGATATGTCATAACTGTCAGATAGATGCACTACAATGGGAGTTACGGAAAAAGCGTAGCTCAGCGAGTTTTGCTATTTCCGTAACTCCCGACCATGTAATCAGGAAGTGGCCGGGGAGGCAGCGTGAGCACTATAAGCTAGAACAAGGTTTAGGGGAAAATGACTTAGATAACTGGAAGGGAGCTTGAATAAAAGAGTACACCTGGATGTCTAGCTGCGGCTGTACACTCATGGTGCACTCAACTGAGATACGGTCTCCTTTTTCTGCAGTCATTTTTCCCATTCGACTGCAGTACAGAACCTGTGAATGCCTCACTCCTCCAGAAGCAGCAGTAGTGCCCTGCATGGGCGGATTCTCAGCTCTACGCTAGGCTCCTCCCATTTTTTTAAGCGGCCGCACTCCACAGCTGACCTCTGACGCTAATGTGCCTTCACAGAGTCCCGTCTTACAAAATATATACTGCTCTATGGAAAATAACCTTTTCTCCTAATACAAATACAGTTGCATTATATAACATAACATAACATTAGGTGCTTAAAGCTGTTCTGTCACCAGTTTATAAGTGCCCTATCTCCTACCTAATCTGAAAGGCGCTGTAATGAAGATAACAACAGTTTTTTGTGTTTTTTTTAATAAAAAGGTATGATGATTTTTTGTTTTGTGCTAATTTGTTCTAATTGCCAAACTAGGCGTTTTTTTAACTTTTGACCAAGTGGGCGTTGTAAAGAAAAGTGTATGACGCTGACCAATCAGTGACCAATCAGCGTCATACACTTCTCTCCATTCATGTCCAGCTGTACTCACAGCACAGCGTGATCTCGCGAGACCTTTCTGCTTTTATATAGTCACAAGACTCCTTGGTGACTACTAACATTCGTATAATTTACAGCAGGGGATACATTATCTCATATATAATGTACAATGATTATTTATGTAGCGCTAACATATTCCTCCTCGTTGTACATTTGTTCATACATTTCTATATAAAACCTTATTTGGGATAATTATTAGTGATCTTTCCTCAAATATATTATGACATAAAAACGAATCCCATTATTGTATTCTGTCCAGGTCATCGCTATAATGATGGATGAATTTACCGACGCCGAGATATTCTGTGATATATTAGAAGCCGCAAACAAAAGGAGCGTGTTTGTCTACTTACTCCTTGACAACAGCAAGTTACAGCCTTTTATGGACATGTGCGAAAAACTACAAGTCAAGGACGTACATCTCAAGGTACAGACCGTCGACCGCCATCTTTATTATGCATCATCTTATTAATATTCTAAGAAATCATTTACTTATACTCAGAAGATATATAAGGTGAGGGAGATATACTGAGGTGTGACTCCACCTTGTAGAGTGGAGTGACTACTATAAAGATAATTAGGGACCGTGGCGTAACTACTATAAAGGCAGCGCATGAAACTGTTATGAGACGTGATGAGAGAGGTAATCTGTAGGGGAGAAAAAGAAAAAATGCACCGGTGGATAGGTCATCAGTTGTCAGAAGGTGAACAACCCCTTTAAGACAGACAATGACTTACTGTAACTCGGTCAGTATCTTACATTTCTGCCCTCAGCTCTTGAATCTCGGGGCTGCTCAGACCGGCAGATAAATGTGAATGTCTCTGGCTCTTTTTTTGGCACCCCACCCCCCTATAAAACAAAAATTGTTATACACTAAATGTGTATGTATTTTACAATCGTACTGCTGGGAAATATAACTCATCCCATGAAAAGCAAGCCCTCATACAAATGTGTTATAGAAATAAAAAAGTTTGTCAAAATGCCTTAAGGCAAAAAAGAAAAATGTTGCTGAATCTTATGCTAAAACTGCCTGTGACCTGAACGGGTTATGAACAATTCAATAGGACAAATTTCTACAGTAGGGTCACCAGTGTTTCGGCAGGAGGACTAACTGAGTGGTTACCCTTTAAGTAACAACATATTTCTCACTCTTGTATAATATTTGATAGATTATGTGACATATTCCATGTCTTGATTAAAACAAAATTATATTATTATATTTTTTTGCATACATTCAGTAGTGCATGTGAAAAAATGTGACATTATAATATACGAGTATGTTTTTGGGGAAAATTGCATCTTTTTCACCATCCAGCAACCTGCAGTCCAGAAACACCCTCATTATCCATAAAACGGTCTAATGTAAAACAGTAAATAGAAGACAAAAAGAAGGGGAGGAGGGGGATGTAGCTCCAGCTTCATTCTCGGAAGAAGGGGAGGAGGGGGATGTAGCTCCAGCTTCATTCTTGGAAGAAGGGGAGGAGGGGGATGTAGCTCCAGCTTCATTCTTGGAAGAAGGGGAGGAGGGGGATGTAGCTGCAGTTTCATTCTCGGAAGATGGGGAGGAGGGGGATGTAGCTGCAGCTTCATTCTTGGAAGAAGGGGAGGAGGGAGATGTAGCTGCAGCTTAATTCTCGGAAGAAGGGGAGGAGGGGGATGTAGCTGCAGCTTCATTCTCGGAAGAAGGAGAGGAGGGGGATGTAGCTCCAGCTTCATTCTCGGAAGAAGGGGAGGAGGGGGATGTAGCTGCAGCTTCATTCTCGGAAGGGGAGGAGGGAGATGTTACTGGAGCATCATTCTCGGAAGAAGGGGAGGAGGGGGATGTAGCTGCAGCTTCATTCTCTGAAGAAGGGGAGGAGAGGGATGTAGCTGCAGCTTCATTCTCGGAAGAAGGGGAGGAGGGGGATATAGCTGCAGCTTCATTCTCGGAAAAAGGGGAGGAGGGGGATGTAGCTGCAGCTTTATTCTCGGAAGGGGAGGAGGGGGATGTAGCTGCAGCTTCATTCTTGGAAGAAGGGGAGGAGGGAGATGTAGCTGCAGCTTCATTCTCGGAAGAAGGGGAGGAGGGGGATGTAGCTGTAGCTTCATTCTCGGAAGAAGGGGAGGAGGGGGATGTAGCTGCAGCTTCATTCTCGGAAGAAGAGGAGGAGGGGAATGTAGCTGCAGATTCATTCTCTGTGTTTAAGTGAAATAACATATGGATCCTCTTATAATGTTTTAAATAACATGTTTTTGGAGTCTTAATGTCTTAAGTAAGATGTTTTTGGAGTGTTGGAAGAACCTAAAGAACCCAGAGGTTATCATGCGGAGAACATACAAACTCCATGCAGATATTGCCCCTAGTCAGCCTTGAATCATTGAATCAAATGCTGTATGCTACGCTAACTTTTAGGAGAAAAGGGTAACTTGACCCTTGGGTCTGTATCGCCCTACTTTTTTTTTGTAATCTGCTGGACTCAATGTGGAAAAAGGGGACACTCAACAAGCTTGAGAAAACCATAGGCAAGGGAGAAGGTGCCATCTGCCCTGGGGAGGAGGTGGATGTAGCTGCAGCTTCATTCTCTGTGTTTAAGTGAAATAACATTAAGGGGAGAAATCTGATTGGCTCAGAGCACACAGTACTGCTCTTACATCACACCAGGAAGAGTCCGCCCAATCCGCAGGCATGGCGAAAGATACAGAAACCAGCAGAGGGAAGGAAAAAGACTTAAAATCTGAAGGTTACACACAACATTTCTGACTGTACAACATCTAATACATGTCTACAGCTAACTAAGAGGGGGATTTCTTATTATTAAACGATAGATACATGTAAAGAAATCTGGTGGAGTTGGGGGCGACTTCTGGGTGAGATATGTTTTCATATGTCTCTATAAGTGGATTTATGTTGCACTTATTTTTTTTGCAGAACATATCCGTCAGGAGTGTAACTGGAGAAGTTTATTGTGCAAAATCAGGAAAGAAGTTTTTTGGACAAATTCATGAAAAGTTTATTATATCTGACTGGAGATTTGTCCTCTCTGGATCGTACAGGTACGGAACTGTCTCTTTCTATATTCTGTGTGTTTCAATTGGCAGAACTGCTTGATAAATGGCAGAAATATATCTGTAAAGAGCATATTTAGTGTAGAGATATATGACAATATTGTATGCCATAGTTGGCCCTTAACAGAACATGGCCTTCCACCCGTTAGCCCTAAATTGGCCAAACCAAGAAGCTCAATAAAGTCTAGAGATGCAGGTGGTCTGCCCCACAACAATATTAAGCCTTCCACCATCTCATGGCAGCATCCCAAAATATCAATGCTTCTCTAGAGAAACCACCGGCCAGGGCCACACCATCACCTCAGGCAATACCCTTCCCTGACTGCATGATGAGACAAGTTAGAAGATGTTGGCCATTCGTGCGGTGAAGAAACACAGCTCCACCTTTGGATTCCATACACCAGTTATATCAGTTCAGGTCCATAATGCTGCTAAGCTCAAGCAATGCCTTTCTATGACTGTAGGGGGCAAGATTGTCAACTACCCCTGTTGTTAGTAAGAGCTCATGCACACGTCAGTATTCTGGTCAGTATTTTGCTTCAGTATTTGGAAGCCAAAACCAATAGTGGAACATAAACAGAGAAAACATAATGGAAAGATTTGCACCTCTTCCGTGTTTTGGACACACTTCTGGTCTTGGCTTCCAAATACTGAAGCAAAACACTGACCAGAATACTGACGTGTGCATGAGGCCGAGGTCTTGGATCTTAAGTGATCAGTAGAAAGTTATTTGAGTATAAATAAGATCTGCTCATTCAGCCTCATCTTATCCACACAGAACCATCAAAATGATGGTCTTCAAGGGTTTGGTCACATCTGCCACAGACCTGGTTGACCTGTTTTTTTGTTAGAACAGTTGCTTCATTGTGTATGTAACTATTGGTATTATTAAGTAGCATGTCTGTTGTCTTCTTTACCTTGAGACATAGTCAATACTTATTATCATTAAGTTCCACCAAGTCAGTATGACTCCAGGTGAATATTCTTTCTCTAGAAAGTTCTGACTTCCGTTTGGGTCTCCCGGCTTCTCAGTGTCATGTTCATGATTTTTGTGGTGGTCTAAATCCGTCTTGAATCATCTTTTTCATTGAGATGAATCCTCTTATAATGTTTTAAATCAGATGTTTTTGGAGTCTTAATGTCTTAAGGAAGATGTTTTTGGAGTGTTGGAAGAACCTAAAGAACCCAGAGGTTATCATGCGGAGAACATACAAACTCCATGCAGATATTGCCCCTAGTCAGCCTTGAATCATTGAATCAAATGCTGTATGCTACGCTAACTTTTAGGAGAAAAGGGTAACTTGACCCTTGGGTCTGTATAGCCCTACTTTTTTTGGTAATCTGCTGGATTCAATGTGGAAAAGGGGGACACTGAGCAGGTTTGAGAAAACCATGGGCAAGGGAGAAGGTGCCATCTGCCCTGGGCCTTTCCCATGGGTCCCATATCAACTTCAGGAGTTACTTCCAAGTAGGTAAAAACTACTTCTATATCTTCTCAATCAATTTGAAAGCAGATTATGTGCATATCCTCTTATGATAAGGCGTAAATACGGGCGTTTTGATTGACCTTGTTAAAATATCCATATATTTTAAAGCATAACATTAGACAATATGTAAGTACTCAAGTTCCATTCTCCTTTCTCTATTACCTCTATCAGATCTGGCACCAGCTTGTTTATCATCCATTCTATCTATGGAAATGTAGATAATATCTAATACAGGATGATACACGGCCTTATAAAAAAGGTGTGAAAAGAAACATCAAAGGCCCTTTGTAATCTGGAACCAAATGTATAAAACACCAGCACAGTGTTCCTGGAAAACATGTATAATTAATAAGACTCAGTAGGTGTGGACGCCAAAGCTGCAGTTGCTGGGCGTGTGCTCCATGTAGTGTCCTGTGCCCGCTCATATCCTTATGGTTACATTTCTTTCCTTTTACCAAGTCGAAACGGCTTAGAGGAAGGAGAATTTCCTTAAATATTTGACCAAAGTAAAGCTGGGGTTACCCATTCTGGTGATCAATGGGGGCTACAGGCGTCAGACCCCCACCGATCAAAAATTTCTTTATGTACAAGTTTTTCTAAGGGCCTGTTCACATCAGCGTTGGCCTTCCGTTCAGGGGTTCCGTCAGAGGTTTCCGTCGGGTAACCCCTCAATGGAAAGGCAAACAGTCGACTGCGCTATTGATTCCGTCAAAACAACGGAACCCGTTCACAACAGTGACAAACGGAAACCATTAGCAAAGTATCCATTACCATTGAGATCAATGGTGATGCAAACGGAAGCTAAGGTGTCCGTTTACCTTTCTGTTGATTGGTTAACCCGACGGAAACCTCCACGGAACCCCTCAACGGAAGGGCAACGCTGATGTGAACAGGGCCTAACATAATGGAAGCAAACAGATGCTAACTGATGCAATTAAAAATCCCATTGATTTCAATGGGATTTTTAACGGATCCGTTTTTATCAGTTATTTTAATATAAAAACGGATCAGAGTAACGGATTATACAACGCAAGTGTGAACTTAGCCTTAACTAAAATAAACCTTGAAAGAGCACCTGTCAAATTCACAAATGTATTAAAAACTGCCAGCATATCTTCATTCCTTCATAATCGCAAACTCCAGATCAGTTTTGTATTTTCTAATGCCCCCATTCCTGTTAACACCCAGTATTTATATTAATGACTAAAATGTCAACCTGTCAGATTTCACAGCCCAATTTTTAAGGTTGGTAAACCTGGGTCGCTGTCACTGACCAATCAACGCGGTCAGTGTCAGAGTGGTTCCAGCAGTGGGATCTTGTGAGAATTACAACATCTCGCGAGATCACACTACCTTCTGCAGACGCAGAGCAGAAAATGCCACCTCTGGGCAATGAACATTATTCCTATTATTACAAGCTCATTGTCCAGGGGAAAATGTTCGTTGCCCAGGGGGGTCATGCAACTTCTTTATGTGCCAGAGGTAGTTTTTTCAGGGATGGAGAAATAATGTTTAGCAAGTCTGATGAAGAATAATAAAGATGCTCGTTGTGAAGGAGTTTTCTTACCACTATGGAGGGCTGCACCTTTCCCGCTGCTTCCCCTCTGTGATTGCAGCGTCAGTCCTGGCCATAGATCCCTTCTGCTTCTGCTTGTTTCGGCGCCGCTGTCAGCAATATTTTGCTTTTTCACACAACTATTAGCCGCTGACTAAGGCCCCATGCACGCGACCGTAGATTTTGTCCATAATTACAGACCCATTCATTTTTATGGCCGACGGACACCTTCCCGTATATTTATGGGAAGCTGTCCATGCCGTAGAAACCTTCCGTAAAAAAAAGGGCATGTCCTATTTTTTTATTTTATGGACCATGCTCATATGCTTCATATTGGGAGCACGGATGACTGTACGCAGCCGTCCACGGCCGGCCATGCCTGTAATCGCAGACCGTGATTACAGGCATGGTCATGTGCATGGGGCCTTACTAACTATAGGGCAGTTTTACTTGTTGGATAGAAACTCTCTTGAACCCTTTCCCACCACAGCTATTTAAAAAAAAATCTACATATTCCAAGAACCATAACTTTTCATTTTTTCCGTCAACATAGTGATTTTTTTTATGGCAGAAATTGAAGTTTCTAATGGCCCCATGTAATATCATATAATGTATTGAGAAACTTTTACCTATTATTTTGTGGGATGGAATGAAAAAAAAAAAAACAGCAATTCCTCCTCTGTTTTTTGGGGTTTTGTTTTTACGGCGTTCACCGTGGGGTCAAAATGATACGTTAACTTTATTATGTGGGTCAATACGATTAGAGCGATACCAGATTTATACATTTTTTAATGTTTTGTTACTTTTGCTAAATAAAAACAATTTTATAAAAAAAACTTTGACAATACTTACAATATTCTGAGGCGCATAACTTTTTAAATTTTTCCATTGATGGGGCTATGTGAGGGTTTTATTTTTGCAGGGCAAGCTGTAGATTTTTTTTGTACTGTTTTGGGGGTACATATTGCTTTTTGATCATTTTTTATAAAAAATTATTTGGGAGGCAAGGTTACAAAAACATTACATGGTAACAGTTTGGATCGTTACAAACAAGTCGATACCAATTATGTTAATTTGTTATTATTTACATTATTTTAGGGAAAAGTTGTTTTTTTTAAATTTTATTATTTTCTATAATCTTAAATACTTTATTTAACTAATGTTTTATTTATTTAATTTATTTTTGTAACACTAGAGGACATGAAATTGCGATTGTTAGGCTTCATTCACATCTGCTTCATGGTTCCGTTCTGGCGTTCTGTCGTAGCTTCCCGTCAGAACGGAACCCTGACTAAAACCATAGGTTTCCATTTGCATCGCCATTGATTTCAATGGTGACGGATCCGGTGCCAATGGTTTTGGTTTGTCTCAGTTGTGCAAGGGTTCCGTCGTTTTGACATGGTTTCCGTTTGTTTCAGTCAGGGTTCCGGTGTGAACGGTGTTTCAGATGTGAACGAAGCCTCAGATTGCTTGCACAATACTCTGTGATACTTATATATTGCAGTGTATTGTGCATTTTTAGTCCTCCTAATAAGCACTGTCTCAGCAGGGTATAATTGGAGTACCAACATGGCAGACCTGGAGGCTTTCATTAAGGCCATGACAACCCATCGGCACCCTGCGATCGAGTCAGTTGCAGGGGGTCATTTTTCACAGTGGTTCCTCAATGGTAAAAAGGTTGGGAACTTCTGTGTTACATAGCGGTGTATTTTGCATTCATATTGGCCAGTATTAGTGGTGTATGACCTGCATGGCCACACATTACTTTTACTACCGAGGGGGGTGCCACTGGCCCTTATTACCTGGGTTCCCAGACCTTGCAATGCAGCTTCAAACACTGCGATATTATTTAAGCATCTACCTGGTAATTTTATTTGAGGACTATATGGTTCACTATAATATTTACATGCGATAGATCTGTTGCAAAAATTTCTACATACGAATGGGTTTGCACCTGTAGCATGTGTATGAATTATTAGAAATCCCATTCTTATGTATGGGACAGTCACAGAAATTTCTGCAGCAAATCTGCATATACCCCAAGGATGGGTCAATAGGCATTTAGGCCGCCCCTCTTTACAGTCATGTTAATTTCTGACTGATTTTCCAAATGTTTTCTGATGATAATTAGTCCGCAGGTATGTTATATGTGGTGCACTCAGGTGGTCACAGACACCAAAGGGTCCCAGTTCAAGAGCAGTATATGGGACCCTAATTGTCAAAGTTGCTTTTAAGGCAACAGAGGCGCCCTAATCTAAGGGGGGGGGGGGCCTGTGCAGGTTCACAGGTTTCACATATCACATTTCTGTCCCAACTGTGGTGTTGCCCTATTTGGAACCAAATAATCATGGGCACCTTCTTAATAAATATTTGTCAAAGAAATAATTTTTTCTAAATGTTTTTGTTTGAAGACCTAATAAATGTATTCATATTGTCATATATACTGGAATTTGGCTGCGCGATTATGATCATGATTAATGAGTGTTATCACGGTGCCTACAATAAACAATGAAATGATCATTTCAGCTCTGCTACATCTGAATATACAAATAGAAACAATATTTTTTTTAATGCATTTCCCTTTTTTTCTAAAAATAAATCACCTATAGATTCTTTATCATTTGGATCAGTATAAAATATGTACAATTATTTGGCCAAAGTACATGACCTGCAGCCAAGCATTTATATGAGAAATACTAGAGCCGGCTTTTATACTCTTTCAGAAATGGATAGTGTAATATCATATATTTACTAGAACGTAAGCCCCGGGGAGGCACTTTAATGGATATAATAGCCGGATAGGTGTAACATTGGTATGTGGAGGCCTCTTTTAAAAAAGCTCAAAAATTTCACTACTAATGAATTCTTAATTGTGATGTTTACTTGGAAAAGCCCGAGGAGAAGTCACGCAGGTTTCTAAGAATATTAATGAGAAGTTCTGTATCTGTACAAAACAGTATACAGGGCAGAATATATTATGTTATAATCCTGGGAGTAACCAGCACATGAAGATATACCTACGTATGTATCAGTTCATCTAAGAATATTAAGAACTCATAGATTCTACTTAAATCACCTGCAAAAACATTATGGGCCTCACGTATCAACACAGGGACAGAGCGAGCCACCAATCAGACCCTACAATTTGTTGCCCCAGAGTGGTTTAGATAAGCTCTGATTGGTTGATTGATACTGCCATAAACATGAGATTTTTGGCAGTGGATTCCGCCAGTTTTTATGGGATACGCTGACAATCTGATGTCTACGGAATGCCCATCTGCCCGCTACATCTCCCATCAAAGGAAACAGGATCCTTTGATTCCCCCAAGAAACCTGAGGCACTTGTCTCATACACTTATTAAATGGGGTATCTGTTTTAGAAAACTCATTTTCATATATCCTGTTAGGGAATTCTAAATTAATAGAAGTGGGTTTTAATTTCAGGACCCTCATCTCTTGGCCAGAGAGGAGAGCAGTTACAAAGAACATCTCTCTGGAGCACCGGTCCTGTCCTGCATTACATGGACGACCTATTGATGTGAATGGACACTGTGTAATGCTTAATTTTGCCTGTGGTGGCACTGCAGGGAAATTAAACACTTACTGGCAGGTTTCCCAGCAGCTGATCACTGGGGTTCCAGTAGGGGGACACTTTATGATTGTCAAGGAACCCTTTTAACAAGTAGGAATTGTCCAAAGTGGAGAACCCATTTGATAGGTGAGGTGGGCAACTGATCAGCATGGACAGATGATCATTTGGGCAACATCTTTTGTCTATAGCCAGTTTAACCTCTTCCGTGTGATGCCATAATAGTACGTCACTAGTGGTGGATTGTATGGGCAGAACCAGGGGCGTCGCAAGCATCGGGCCTGTGTGGCCCAAGCCCCAGATCTTTGGCTCGGTGCCCTGGATCTCCGGGCGACTGCCGCTGTTTGGGTCGCAGAGGTCGCAATTGCGACTGGGCCACAGCCCCCTGCACCACATCTAGAAAAATGTACTGTAGTAACTGGGGCCTATGTCATAAAATACACGGATCCCTGTTACTATAGTAATAACACTACACTTACCCTCCTTCCCAAGCGCAGCGGAAGTCCTGACATCTTCTCTCACCATGAGGTGACGACGCTGTGCGCCACTCATGCTGGATGGTGTCGGGACATCCACTGCACCCGGAGCCGAAGAAGAGGGTAAGTGTAACATTATTGCCTGCTGGAGTCCTGTATCTAAGCCTGCCTTGTGGTAGGCTTAGATAAAGGGTATAACAGAAAGTATCACACATGGTCCCTGTATCTAAGCCTACCACATGGTGGGCTTAGATACATGACCATGTATGATACTGTCTGATGGGCCCTTTATCTAACCCTACCACATTGTAGGCTTAGATACAGGGCCCTAGCAGACAGTAATCTTATACTGTATAAGATTACTGACTGCTGGTGCCCTGTATCTAAGCCTAACAAGTGGTAGGCTTAGATACTGGGTCCAACAGACAGGTATCACATATAGGCTCTGTATCTAAGCCTATCACATAGTAAGTTTAGATACATGGCCATGTATGATACTATCTGATGGGCCCTCTATGTAAGCTTACCACATTGTAGGTATAGATACAGGGCCCCAGAAAACAGTAATCTTATACTGTATAAGATTACTGTCTGCTGGTGCCCTGTATCTAAGTCTAACATTTGGTAGGCTTACATACAGGGCACAAATGGGGGGAACCCCACATAATTTATTTATTTTTAAATGGAAAACACGCTGTGCCCCCCCCCCCCATTTTTCATAAGTAGCCAGCAGGGCAGGCCCTAGGATAGATGGCGCTCTGTGCAAAATGATCTTTCGGCGCCCCACCCCATCATTAAAAAAATGCCCCATAAAAATGCCCCATAAAAAAATTATAATGCCCCTTTAGTGCCCCCATACAGTATAATAATAATATTTAATAATATATTACAACCCCTTCAAGGACACAGTATTTTGTCCTCTAATTGTGCCCACAGTATTATGCCATCTGTAGTACCCCTACACAGTATAATGTCCGCTTAGTGGCCCCCACACAGTATAATGCCCCCTGTAGATTTTGCCATATAGCCTTCCTGTAGACAGTGCCATAATCCCCCACCTCCTTTTTGTAGATCGTGCCATAAAGCCCCCCCACCTCCCCCTTGTAGACAGTGCCATACAGTTCCCCACCTCCCCCTTGTAGACAGTGCCATACAGTCTCCCATCTCCCCCTTGTAGACAGTGCCCCCAAACAAAAACAAAAATTGTACTCATCTAGGTACCTCACCTAGTACCTCACTGAGCTGCTCCACGACGGGATCCTGTAGCCTATTACAGAGTTTCCCAACCTTTTCGGACTCGAGGCAGCACTGGAAAAACAAAATTTCCTCAGGGCCCCTACCAAAATTGTTTTGAGAAAGACAGAAAACGGCTAAGAACAAGCACGACACTCGTAGGGTATGTTCACACACGTTTTTTGTAAGGCAAAAAAAATCTGCCTCAAAATTCCTTCAGGAACTAACAGAGTTGTGTGACCTTTCTTTTGTGGTTTTTCTTAAGCCGTTGAAGCAAATGCAAAAGACGCAGGAAAAAAAGCCCCAAACGAGCGCTGCAGGTATTTCAATTGGAGGTCAGAGGCAGAAACCACTTGAAGACCATCAGCCCCCCACTCACAGTAAAATGACCATCAGCCCCCCATTCACAGTAAAATGACCATCAGCCCACCACTCACAGTAAAATGACCATCAGCCCACCACTCACAGATTTCCCCTGTAGGTAGTGCCACACAGCCCCTTGTGGGTAGCGCCTCATAGCCCCCTTGTGGGTAGCACCACACAGCCCCTTGTAGGTAGCACCACACAGTCCCCCTGTAGGTAGCACCACACAGCCCCCTTGTAGATAGCACCACATAGCCCCCTTGTAGATAGCACCACATAGCCCCCTTGTAGATAGCGCCACACAGCCCCCTTGTAGATAGCACCACACAGCCCCCTTGTAGATAGCACCACATAGCCCCCTTGTAGATAGCGCCACACAGCCCCCTTGTAGATAGTGCCACACAGCCCCCTGTAAAGTGCGCCACAAAGCCCCCTGTGGAGTGCGCCACACAGCCCCCTGGTAGGGAGTGCCGCAAAGCCCCCTGCTATGGAGTGCCACACAGCCCCCTGATAGCGAGTGCCGCACAGACCCCTGGTAGGGAGTGCCGCACAGCCCCCTGGTAGGGAGTGCCACACAGCCCACAGCCCCCTGGTAGGGAGTGCCACACAGCCCCCTGGTTGGTAGTGCCACACAGTCCACAACTCCCTGGTTGGTAGTGCCACACAGCACACTGGTTGGTAGTGCCACACAGCCCACAGCCCCCTGGTAGGTAGCGCCACACTGCCCACAGCCCCCTTGTGGGTAGTGCAAGGATTATGAATTGACCCTGATAGCTGGTGGGCAATAGACTTTCAAAAATGGACAACTGTGCAGGAGCACACAAAATACCCAGGGCTATCAAATAAATGTGTGGAAATAAACTAAGATATAACTTTTATTTAGTCTAGCTAAAAGGATTAATCCTTTTAGCTAGATTAAATAAAAGTTATATCTTAGTTTATTTCCACACATTTATTTAATAGTCGGGAAAGCTGGGTATTTTGTGTGCTCCTGCACATTTGTCCTTTTCTGTAGGTAGTGCCACACAGCCCACAGCCCCCTTGTAGATCGCAACCCCCCCCTTCCAGTATAGATAGCGCCACTGTAGCTCCGTGAAGGAGCGGAATCCTCGTGTGGTCGGGGATTCCGCTCCTGGAGCACTCCTTGATGTCTCTGTCCATATATGTACAGTGACATCAGGGGAAACTCCTGAAGCGGAATCCCCGGTCACAACGTTGCCGACGCTGTGACTGGGGATTCCACTCCAGGAGAAGCTCCTGTCGTCTGTGTCCATGCCGTCATTGGCTTCTCCTGGAGTGGAATCTTCGGTCAGACCCACTGACCCGCTGGTAGTTGCAATGGCACGGGGATACACACACCCACTGGCGCCCCTCTTGCAGTGTGGCGGCTGGCGCCCTGCTAGCCAGATACAACACAACAGCAGCCACAGCCTAGCATTACAAGGGTGAAATTACCCACTGTTTTTGGCTTTCCCAGCCTAATAATACCAGCCTGCAGCCACCCCAGTACCGGACCATTACTACAGATGTTCTACTCAGTTCTTCCCTTTACCCCTGGTGGTGTTGGGGAACCGGGGTAATAATGGGGGTTAGTGTTAGCCTTTTCACCAGCTAACATTAAGCCCCGCCTTAGTGATGGATGCTGTCAACCAGACAGCAGCCATTACTAAAGCGGTAGTAATAACTATTAGGGCGGGTTCACACGTGGCGGAATTTCACTTAAATTCCGCTGCGGACACTCCGCAGCGTTAATCCGCAGCGGAGCCGTTTCTCCATTGACTTTCACTTTAATTTAGCAGTGTTCGTTTAGACGATGCGTACAATTCCGCTGCGGAGCATAGGCTGCGGAGCGGAATGTGGTGTCCGCAGCATGCTCTGTCTGTTGCGGAGCAGTGGCGGACTCATGGCGGAATTTCTCCATTGACTTCAATGGAGAGTCAAAATTCCGCAATGAAGTCCGCAGATCTTATGTGTGCTGCGGAGCGTATTGGTTTTACTACCATGACATTTCTTCATTCTGGCTGGACCTATGTATTTCTAGGTCTACAGCCAGACTGAAGAAGTCAATGGGGCTCCCGTAATGACGGGAGCGTTGCTAGGAGATGTCTGTAAATAGTCACTGTCCAGGGTGCTGAAAGAGTTAAGCGATCGGCAGTAACTGTTTCTGCACCCGGGACAGTGACTACCGATCTCAATATACATGTATCTGTAAAAAAACATATAAGTTCATACTTACCGAGAACTCCCTGCGTCTGTCTCCAGTCCGGCCTCCCAGGATGACGTTTCAGTGTAAGTGACGGCTGCAGCCAATCACAGGCCAAGCACAGGCTGCAGCGGTCACATGGACTGGCGCGTCATCCAGGGAGGTCGGGCTGGATGCCAAAAGAGGGACGCGTCACCAAGACAACGGCCGGTAAGTATGAAATTCTTTTACTTTCACTAGGGAAAGTGCTGTCCCTTCTCTCTATCCTGCACTGATAGGGAGAAGGGAAGCACTTTTCCCGCAGTCCGCAGCAGCTAGTCCGCATCAATTTTCTGCACATTTTGTGCAGATCCGCAGCAGAATCTGCGACGCAGATTCTGTGCGGCATTGATGCGGACAGTTGCGGAGGAAATCCGCCACGTGTGGTCATGCCCTAATAATACAGACATAGAAAAAATATTTTATTGAAATTAAAAAAAACTACACAACTCTCATTAACCATTTTATTGAGAATAAAAAAGCTGTAATCGAAGTAGTCCTCGAATCCAAAGTAGTCCAACAACCGAACCTGTAAAAAAACACAAACACACCAAAATAATTAGTAACACATAAAAAAGCAAAGAAATTCTTATACTTACCTTTCCTGGGTCCAGCGCTGGAGCCGCCATGTCAGCGAGCTGGTCCCTATATCTAATCTATCATGTGTGATACTGTCTGCTAAGCCACTGTATCTAATCCTATCCATAGCTATAGGGTCATAGTGCTATAGATGTGCTGTCTCTCATATATATATATACACACATATACATACACGCACACACATTTTTTTTGGGGGGGTGAACATAGGTTAGTACTAGGATACTTACTGCTTGGGCCCTGTATCTAAGCCTATCATGTGTGATACTGTCTGCTGAGATAAGGTGGGTATGTGGGACTACAAGGCAATGTCTACAAGGGGATTGCATGGCAGGGGTACTGTGTGTGGAAACATACAGGGGGGTTGTGACACTATATACAGGGGGCATTGTGTGGGGAACGCTCTACAGGTGTCTTTGATTAGAGCCCCAATACATAACTTTGCCCCAGAAATGCCAAATTTGCCCCTGAGGTTTAGTACAAGGATACTTGCTGCTGGGGCCCTGTATCTAAGTCAACATTCACACGAGCGTGAGAGATTTACGTGCGTAAAAAAACAGGTGTAAATCTGGTTGTGCGCTTTGCGTTTTGCATCAGTGTGCTTCGCGTCTGGCATGTGTTTTTTTCATTGTAATTGATGTGTGAAACACGACAGCACACGGATGTGCGTCCGTGTGCTGTCCGTGGTTTTCACGCACCCATTGACTTCAATGGGTGACTAGGTGCGTCAAATACATCAATATAGGACGTGCAGTGAGTTTCACGCAACGGACAGTCGCTGCATAAAAACTCCTGCATGTGTGAATGCCCCCATTGAAACCAAAGGGTCTGTGTGCTGTGCATTGTATCAACGCTCAGCACCCGGACGAGATTCACGCTTGTCTGAATGAGCCCTATAATGTGTGATACTGTCTTCTGGGGCCCTGTATCTAAGCCTTTTTATGTGTGATACTGTGCTGGGGCCCTGTATCTAAGCCTATCACGTATGACACTGTCTGTTGGGGCCATGTATCTAAGCCTATCATGTGTGATACTGTCTGCTGGGGCCATGTATCTAAGCCTAGCATGTGTGATACTGTCTGCTGGGGCCATGTATCTAATCCTTTTTATGTGTGATACTGTGCTGGGGCCCTGTATCTAAGCCTATCATGTATGACACTGTCTGCTTGGGCCATGTATCTAAGCCTATCATGTGTGATACTGTCTACTGGGGCCATGTATCTAAGCCTATCATGTGTTATAATGTCTGCTGGGGCCATGTATCTAAGCCTTTTTATGTGTGATACTGTGCTGGGGCCCTGTATCTAAGCCTATCATGTATGACACTGTCTGCTGGGGCCATGTATCTAAGCCTATCATGTATGATATCGTATGCTGAGACAATGCATCCAATTCTATTCAGCGGTGTAGCTATAGGAGCCTTAGTCTTATATATATGCTATCTCCGATGTATGTAAAAACTTATTTCTTTTTCGGGGCTTGTGCCTCTGATCTTTTAAGACACCAGCAACGCCCCTGGGCAGAGCAGAGCCATTAGCAAGAATGTGGATGCAAATCCTAGCCGCACTTCTGCTCTAACGGCAGAGAAACTTCTGATCTCCGACATTTAATAAAATATATGAAAGAAATTAAAAGCAATTAAATGATGAGTGGCAACTTTGAAGAGGCAAAATAAAAAGATCAAAATTAGCCGGGTCCTTAATGTTGCCGTCCCATCTCATATCATAAGAACTTCTAGAGAGAGCTCATCGGGGTGTAGCTCCGGGAGGTGCAGAGGTAACAGTATAAAAAGACAAAGCTCAAAATATTAGAAGACGTCACCCAAGAGGACAACTACAGAACTTATATATTAATCAGGATATTTTTTTCATTTTGGGGAAATGGCCTTTTGTCTCCTGATAGAATCCAGACTAAATCCTTGAATCCCCTGCAACTACTTAAATGACTTAGCGGTGCAGAAAGTGTTTGGTTTCAGCTTGTGGGTTACTCTTTTACACATATGAAATAACAAGGTGCAGTTACCTACAATCTCCAAATCCCACAATAAATTCATATATTTTTTAAAAATAAAATATATTTCATGAGATATTAATTTATCACAAATTACCCATCTTGTTCTAGTTATCAGGGGTGTAGCTATAGGCTGTGCCGAGGTACCAGTCGCATCCAGGTCCTGGTGCCTGATAGAGCCGAAAGGCCCCTCTGCCACATAGGAAGACTCCAGTATTATCAGTGCCACATGGCAGGAGGCGGGCCCTTGTATAGATTTTGCTTTGGGACCCGGGAGCTTCAGGTTACGTCTCTTCTAGTGGTGCTCCTATTGCAAAATAACATCCACCACAGTGGGGCAGACCCTGGTGTCCTTAAGTTATATCTCCCAGTTCCTGGTGTCCAGTGGTCACTTACCTGCCTTATAGGGAATGTGTTGCCAGCAAAACATGTTTTTTTTTTTTTAGTTAAACAATCAGTGTATAGGTGATTAAACATTGTTCTAATTTTTATTTCTTTTTTCCACGAGTCAGGAAATATTATAAATTGGATTCAATTTATAATATTTACCAGCACTGGTCACTAGATGGAGCCATTCCCAAAATTGCAGCATTGCATGTGGTAAAGCAACCACATTGCTTTATGCTGCAAAATTGGGTAAAAATCCCTCGCTCTAGTGAGCTCTCAGAATCCCCCCCTCCTTTATCCTGGCTAGTGCCGGGAGAAACGAGGGGTTTGAACGGTCTAACCTCCTACACTGTGTGTCGCCATTTTTTGAGCTAACACACAGTGTAGTAGGTTAACATACAGTAGTAAACACACACTGAAACACGAACATACATAGAAATCTCTTACCTGCTCCAGTCGCCGCCGCCCCCTCCGGTCCATCCGCTCCGTCTGCTGCCGCTGCTCCATGTGCACAAGTCCGGAAGCCGCGACCGGAAGTAGTAATCTTACTGTCCGGCCGCGACTTCCGGTCCACAGGAAAATGGCGCCGGACGGCGCGCATTTCAAATTGAACTGTGTGGGAGCGGCGCATGCGCCGTTCCCACACAGCGGCGTACACGATAGTGGATGGAACGGGCCCCGTTCGCAGTCCCTATGGGACTGGAGCTGCCGTATTCCATGTCTGTATGTGTCGTTAATCGACACATACAGAAATGGAAAAAAAAATGGCAGCCCCCATAGGGAAGAAAAAGTGTAAAAATACAAAAAAGTAACACACAAACACACAAATTATTCCAAACGTTTTTAATAAAGCACTAACATCTTTAAGATATTAAAAAACATTTTTTGGTGACACTGTTCCTTTAAAGGCCACGTTCTGGTGCTCCTAAGCTTATTGTGCTCTAGACTAGTGGTCCCCAAGCAGTGGCTCGGGAGCCACATGTGGCACATAACTTCAAGTTGTGTGGCTCGCAATAGAATCTCTGAGTTATGACCATAGGCTTTGACTACAAAAAGATTTCCAAATTGACAATATTGGAGACATATCCTTACCTCTAAACAGTGCCAATTTGGATGGTATATTACATATTTTCTTCAGTTTGTGCCACTCTACAACATGCAATACCATTTACTTCACTTCCGTCACATGTTTCTCCATGTTTGGAATGTGGCTCACGACCTAGTCCTAGTTTAATGTGGCTCACAAGGTCCAAAAGATTGGGAACCTCTGCTCTAGAGCTTTGTTGCCTTGTGATTATGAGCCTGTATCTAAGTAGACTAAGGTCCTATGCACACGATCGTGCTTTTGCGGCCGCAATTCCCCCGAAAATCCACTGGAGAATTTCGGCCCCATTCATTCCTATAGGCCCATGCACACGACCGTGGTTTCCACGGTCCGTGCATGGCCCAGGAGCCTGGACTGCAGAAATAATGTACATGTCTTATTACGGTCGTGTTCTGCGGTCCAGGCTCATAGGAAATAATGGACGCAGCCATGTGCACGGCCCGAGATTTACGTGCGGCTCATGGGTGACACTCCACGGCCGGCCGACCCGAAAATCACGGCCGTGCACATGACTACGGTCATGTGCATGAGGCCTTAGGAGACCAGGCCATTGTGGTCCAGTAGACAGAAGAATCTTCAGGACTTAAGGTTCCAATAAAGGTTACCAAGCCATGATTTCTCCTAACAAACAATTTCTTCTAACACTGGGCTCAATGTTGATATTCTACGCCCCAACATAGTCTGTGCACCGGTCTATTCAAAATCACCTATCACATGTGTCTTAGCTCCAGGCTTCCTCACACTTATAACTTGTTTTCGGAGGATGATATTATATAAACTGGCCGCCTATTTTTCACACTCAGGGTCAACTAAACTAATGTCAGAACCTGCCAAATACATGGAAAGCTTGTATGCTGCCGTTTTCTTAAATTGAATGGAACCTCGGGCTGTAGCTACATGAATATTAGGATTCCTGAGAACCGAATTTTGACATTGAACAAACCACATATATAAATAACCTCCCATGGTCCTCCTAGGGGGAAGCTCGGGGCTGCAGAGGTTCTAATTACGCATAGTGGAATGGGCTTCCATAGTAGAGGACTGAAGATAATTAACGATGCGAATGTCTAGTTTTGTCACTACGGCCTCTGTCCTAAATCATCCTGGGTGCATACAAGATAGAACTTTGTTTCCTATAGAGTTACCTTATACTCGCATGTACATATAGGCCGATCGGTGAAGAGAAGAGTTAGGGGCTTGCTCCTTCATTGAGATGATTCAGATCCTGTAGCAGGATGAGTGCATTATATGCCCACAACCCCAGGGGTTTAGCTGGTATGGGGGTCGCGAGCTACGCCCCAGGTTTATGCCTCCGGTTTTGGATGCCAGAAGGGGTAACAACAAGCCACTTTGCCTTGGCCAGGGTATTTAGATGCAGGACTAGGGAAGTGATTACCATGTACAGTACAGTGTGGTCACATGGACAACATACCGTCTAATCTTAAAGTATAATGGGAGCCGTCTACAGGAAGCTCCACCTAGTGGTGGCTGCAGGCAGACAGAATATTATCATTGAACTCTATGGCTGTATGAAGGAAAGCAGTGGATTTGGAGCCCTTAAGCCCCATGAATGTGTCACAATATAATGAGAGCTCAGGAGCTGAGCTTGCACCATACGTGATGGGTGCCAGCTGTTTCATATAGCTGACACCCAACTGCAACGGCTAGGATCAGAGATAACTCCGATCACAGCTGTTTAACCCCTCAGGTGCCACAGTCAATAGCAAATGCGGCATCTGACCGGTTAGACAGAGGGGGGGGGGGGATCACTGATTTCCTATGGGGAAGTCAATCGTGGCATGGTCCACCGAATATAGGAAACATTCTCCCTTAGAAGCATTGCTATTAGAGAATACTATGGTGCCTCATGGCTGATCACTGAGTCTGTAATACGCCCCCCATGTGCCTCCATTTACACAGCTTTAACATTTGCATGGTCCTAACTCTTCATTTTTTTAACCAAATGTTATATAATATGCTGTCAAAAAACTTCTCTCCTTCTTGAGTGACCGGATAATATTGATATATTAGTAATAATATCCAAATTGTTCTATTAACCAGTTTTTCAGAGTCACAGTGAGGAATATACTGTAGAACGAGCAGTGGGGGAGGATGCAGCAGAGCTGAGTACATGCATGACAGGACATATACCCCTGGGCTGCTCCGCCTATGACATGTGGAAAATCACTAACAAGCTTTAACTTTGCAGCCAGTGTCAGCGCTTGTCTTCAGCCCGCTAGGAAATGATTGCATGACATATATAAAGATCGACATGCCAAGGACCTATCACAATGAGGGAGTTCCAATCATTTACCTGCATATGTCCCCAGCTTGACACTTCAATTATACTGTCAAAACATAAAGAAATGACTGGTTGTATGAGTGGTGGGAGAAATATATAAATAATAGACTGTGAGATATTTCAAGTGATGGGGTCATAGGGAGCGTACAAGGAGGAGGAACGTTAACATGGTGGGAGTTGTAGTTTCACCACAGCTGGAGAGCCACAGGTCAGAGACCACAAACATATAGGGTAAAGGGGCAAATGCAATTAGTTTGTGGCTTCATTTTTGAAGGATTATTTATTTTGGTGAAAAGGGATTGCACAATAGGGTCTGCTTTTTTGCTGCAACAGCGCCACACTTGTCTATAGTCTACCTCTGGTATTGCTGCAATTAAATGATTGAGGCTAAACTGCAATACCAAACACAGCCCATGGACAGGGGTGACGCTGAAAAAAACAATCAGAATCCTTTTCTAACCTCGGACAACCTTTTGATGTCACAGAGGAAAACTTGGTGATGTCATCAATTCTTTCATCCATGATAGGTGTTAGTATTGTAACCCTTGTCATAATATTACAACACAGGCAGGAGTTCTCAGGGGATCTGCCCTGTGTTATTAAGGCACACTGATGCCACGTGGCGCAGGCTTAACCCTTTACCCTACAGCACATGAATAGACAGCTCAGGGTTTATTGAAAGGCTAGGGCTAACTAATAACTGTGAGGAAAAAACCACACACAAAGATAATGGGGGGCCTGTATCATCAGAGGATTTTTTTACTCCCCTTTTCTGCCCTTTGCTTTTCTTCCTCGATGGTGCAAATTGCTCGAAATGTATCCAATGTTGGATGCAGCAGTGTAGGGGCTCACACACTTTCTACTGAGCCCATACCCCGCTCGCTCTGCTTTCAGAGCAAAGTTTATCAGAAATAAAGGGGAGCAGAACTCAGCTGAGCGCATCTTCCCCTTTTGTTTTAGCATTCGGTAGGGGTCTCAGCACTCCCACCGATCAAAACTTCTGACAACACTGCAACATTTTAAAATAACGCCCTTCCAAAATATGACGTTTGTTCGTACGACACTGTAACCATGCCTACTTTGCGCGTCAAAATTCAGAAATGACGAGGGGGGGGCGTAAATCTATCCTTAAATGGCACAAGTGACTGTTAAATCTGAAAACTGTTGCACATTACGCAAGAAAAGCAACGCAAACAAGATGAGAAATGCCCCCCAATATTTTTACATTTAATACAAAACATCAAATACTATACAAATATTTGGTATCATCTTTAGTGAAACAACCTAAAAATCTTTAACATTATCGGTAAATGATATAAAAGTTCTATAAAAAGAAGGTACAACTAGTTCTGCAAAAAAGAAAAGTTTTCAGTATTTAGGGGTTAGGCTATGTTCACACGGCAGCCTCCGTTACGGCTGAAATTACGGAGCGGTTTTCAGGAGAAAACCGCTCCGGAATTTCAGACGTAATGGCAAGTGCAGGCGCTTTTCGCAGCGTCCATTACGGACGTAATTGGAGCTGTTTTTCCATGGAGACAATGAAAAACAGCTCCAATTACGTCTCAAAAAGTGACAGGCACTTCTTTGACGCGGGCGTCTTTTGACAGCGGCACGTAGAAAAAATGACCGTCGGCACAGAACATCGTAAATCCCTTTCAAATGAATGGGCAGATGTGTGCCGACGCTTTGGAGCCGTATTTTCAGATGTAATTCGAGGCTAAAATGCCCGAATTACGTCCGTAAGTAGAGTGTGTGAACCCAGCCTTAGCCTTCGGGCGTTTTAGCCTCGAATTATGTCCGAAAATACGGCTCCAAAGCGTCGGCACACATCTGCCCATTCATTTGAAAGGGATTTACGATGTTCTGTGCCGACGGTCATTTTTTTTACGCGCCGCTGTCAAAAGACGCCCGCGTCAAAGAAGTGCCTGTCACTTCTTGAGACGTAATTGGAGCCGTTTTCCATTGACTCCATGGAAAAACAGCTCCAATTACATCCGTAATGGACGCTGCGAAAAACGCCTGCACTTGCCATTACGTCTGAAATTCCGGAGCTGTTTTCTTCTGAAAACAGCTCCGTAATTTCAGCCGTAACGGAGGCTGCCGTGTGAACATACCCTTAGTGTTAACATATGACATAAAGCGTAAAAATAAATAAATACGTAAAAATTGGGGGTTTTGTTTAGCACTGATTGTCACCATGACAATAAACAAAGTGGCATGTGCAGACGTCTAACTAGTTCTTGCTTTTCAGTAAATGGTGTAAAAAATATAATTTTTTCATTTTATTTTTAAGTGCCGTGTCCTCTCATTTTGTGTTAAAAATGTCATCTGTTAAATAGAAAATTTTTGTAAATAGAAAGATTTTTTCTAATTATAATTTATCATTTTGGCTGAAAGGAAAGATGATTCATGAAATTTTACCTGAAATATTTATAAAATAAAGTCCGGAATGTTGCTCAACATTCAGATTGTTGAGATATATTAATTCCTAGCTTAGGGTTATTTCTATACAAGATGATGCCAAAAAGTCAAAATCATTCAAGTTCCTTCAGAGGGGAAATATGATGATCTTTTTTTTTAGATGACATGACAAAAACTAGTATTTAGTAACAAAGTTAAAAAAAGGGTCAGTTTTTTTTCTTTGTTTCCGTCATTTTATTTTGCTGTCAGAAACAGCGCAACTAATGTTCATAAAGGCACTTTCAGACGTGGCAGAATTGCCGCAGTGGAATTCTGCAGCAGCCGTTTTTTTCCATTGTTTTCTATACATTTTTAGGAAACTTAGTTCAGACATTGCGGAAAATAACAGTGCGGAATTTAGGCTGCGGCGCAGAATTTTCCCTCCGCAGCATGCACATTATGTTGCGGAATTTCACTGCGGATTTCAACATTTGCAATGCAAAAACTGAAATCTGTGGCAAGTCCGCTGTGATATCTGCAACGTCTGAATTACCTGTCAAATATGAAAATATTGCTGCAAATTCGCAACGCATCTGCAGCAACATTTGCCGCGGGAAAAATTCTGTCATGTCTGAACCTTCCCTAAGGGCATGGCCAGACGTGGCGGAATTGCTCTGCGGAAATCTGCAGCAAACATTTTCTCCATTGCTTTCCACTGCTTTTTAGTTGGGTTCGTGCACATGTTGCGGAAAACTCCGCTGCGGACCATAGGCTGCGGTGCAGAATTTGGTGTCCGCAGCATACACTGGCTGTTGCGGACGTGTAGCGGACTTGTTGCGGACTCATTGCGGAATTTCTCCATTGACTTCAATGGAGATTCAAAATTCCGCAATGAAATCCGCAGATGTTATGTGTGCTGCGGAGCGTATTGGTTTTACGAACATGACATTTCTTCATTCTGGCTGGACCTATGTATTTCTAGGTCTACAGCCAGACTGAGGCCCCATGCACACGAACGTAAAAACGCCCGTAATCACGGGCCGTTATTACAGCACGGGCAGGCCCATAGAAGTCAATGGGGCTCCCGTAATTACGGGTGACTACGTGTATGCACCGGTAATTACGGGAGCGTTGCTAGGCGACGTCAGTAAATAGTCGCTGTCCAGGGTGCTGAAAGAGTTAAGCGATCGGCAGTAACTGTTTCTGCACCCTGGACAGTGACTTCCGATCACAAGATACATCAACCTGTAAAAAACTATAGAAGTTCCTACTTACCGAGAACTCCCTGCTTCTTCCTCCAGTCCGGCCTCCCAGGATGACGTTTCAGTCCATGTGACGGCTGCAGCCAATCACAGGCTGCAGCGGTCACATTGACTGCCGCGTCATCCAGGGAGGTCGGGCTGGATGTCAAGAGAGGGACGCGTCACCAAGACAACGGCCGGGTAAGTATCAATTTCTTTTTACTTTTACTAGGGAAGGGCTGTCCCTTCTCTCTATCCTGCACTGATAGGGAGAAGGGAAGCCCTCTTCCCCTCAATACGCAACGGCTAGTCCGCATCAATTTACTGCACATTTTAGGCAAAGCCGCAACAGAATCTGCAGCGCAGATTATGTGCGCCATTGATGCGGACTGTGGCGGAAGAAACATGCCACGTCTGGTCATGCCCTTACTGTGTCTAGTATTGCATCTTAGCCCTATTGTCCGCTACCAATGGACACGGCCAGCGCTGTTTCTGGAAAAATAATAAAAATAAAACAGACCATTTTTTGTAATCTCATATAACTCCTTTAATCCCCTAGCCACAGCTTCAAGGTAATCGTATGTAAAGGACCTGAGGTGGTTAAGGTACCGCCACATATTCTTACGTCAAGGTGATCATGCGAGCACTGCAGAATTGGACGGAAGCCAAATACCTGCAGTTAGTCCCTTCAGTGCTGCAATCAAACTTGATCGTGGCACTGTATAAGGGGGGGGGAAACCTCTTTTACCTGTGATTATCTTAAGATGCCCAAGAGTTCTCTTATGGTTAACACTGAGGGTATGTTCACACGGCTTATTTTCTACCATTTTTTGGTCCATAAACGCCCCAAAAAAACAACAAAAAATACGGAGGCTGGACAACTCCAAACATCTGCCCATTGATTTCAATGGGAAAAACGGTGTTTCGTTCCGACGGGGCGCTTTTTTTACGTGGCTGTTTGTAAAAATGTTACATAAAAACACGCCCCGTAAAAAAGAAGTGCATGTCACTTCTTGGGCCGTTTTTCATTGTCTCAATAGAAAAACCGCTCCAAAAACGGCCGTAAAAAAATGCATCAAAAAAGCTTGATGCATAAAAAAACGGCTGAAAATCAGAGGCTGTTTTCCCTTGAAAACAGCTCCGTATTTTACAGCCGTTTTTCGTTTGACATGTGAATATACCCTGACCCTCAAATTTCTATTATATATACTGGTGATATGCCCCAACAGATTCCTTTGCATATTTCTATAATATATTGTAATTTTAAAAAGAAACGGAGGAAAAAAAAAAACAGATTGTACAGTTACAGTCATTTAATGGGACAAAAAAATACAATAAAGTACTATTAAAACGAAACAATAAAGTAAAAAAAAAAAAACACACAAAACTAAATTTTATATAACCTCTTAATATTGCCATAACATGTTCTATAAAATATATACCTAGTGACTTTTTTGAGTTCTTATTTGTTTGTCCCCAAAATTTTAATTCATAAAAATTAAACACTACAGATATCTCAAGGTGGTATGTATGGAAAGTACAAAAACTCACACAGCTGTGTCAATAAAAAAGTTTTTAGTTTTTTTTTAATAAATTCTGCAATAGTAAGAAACCAAAAAAGGTTGTGTGGTCCGGAAGCTTAAAATGAGCTTGATCCTTACACTGTGAAAATAAATCACCATCTAAAATTGAGCTAATCTTAATTTTGTATTTCAAATATTAGAAAAAAGATTTAGTCAAATGTAAGAATAAGAAAGAAACATAAAATGCATAATATTTTTTTTTATTCTGACCTCAATACGACGGGTAAGCATACTGATCACTGTTTAAAATGTATGGTCACTTCTGCCGTTTCCTCCGCTCCTCCGACACCCGGGCAGGGCCGGTTTTAAAGGGTGGCAACCTGGTGGCTCTGAGGATGGGAAACCAGCAGTAAACTAAAACCAATTGCCGTTTTCTGTGGGAACTATATGGCAGCATTTATGGGCTCTTTAACTTCTCAGAGATGCAGCCAATTTTCGTTCTTTCATTTTATTTTTTTCCTCCCCGCCTTCCGAAATCCAAACATTTTTAATTTTTCCGTAGACATAGCCATATGAGTGCTTGCTTTTTTGCGGGACAAGTTGTAGTTTTTAATGACATTATTTAATGTAACGTACTGAAACGGAAAAATAATTCTTTGTGGGGTGAAATGGGAACAAATCTTTATTGTACAGGTCAATACCATTACGGTGATACCAAATTTATATCGTTTTTTTCTGTTTTACAAGGAAAAATCTGTTTGTTATAAAAAACATTTGTTTTGTGTCGCCTTATTCTTAGAGCCATAACTTTTTTATATTTCCATCAATTGGGGCGGTGTGAGGTCATTTTAGGGTACATAAGACTTTTTGATCACTTTTTATTACATTTTTTTGGGGGAGTTAAGGTGACCAAAAAAACAGCAATAACGTTATATTAGAGTAGTTTGGAACTTTTTCGGAAGCAGCGATACAAATTCCATAATTATTTTTTTTTAACATTACCTTAGGGAAAAAATGGGAAAAGTCCCTCTTTTTTGAACTTTTAATATTTTTTCAATAGGAGCAGAAAGATGGTAAACCTGGGGGCCTGCAATAGAGAACCAATGGCACCCTGCGATTGCGTAGCGGGGGGGCCAATGGTCTGCTGGAGGATTCTGCCCCCTTTTTTTTAACGCTGAGATGCCGCAGATGCTATTGAAGGCAGCATCTAAGTGGTTAAATGGCCAGGATCGGAGTTATCTTCGATCCTGGCCGTTGCAGTGAGGCATCGCCTTTATGTTACAGCCGACACCCGCTGAGTATGAAGTGGGCTCAGCCGGTGAACTTGCTCCATACTCCCCCCTTGTTGGCTGTCACATATAGTTACGTGACATGTCGCAAAGGGGTTAAGGGAGTATTATTTGGATACTGCATATTATTTGGCCACTATTTGGTGGTATTATGTGAGTTGTATATGGCAGTATTATCTTGCTCCTATATGGCAGTGTAGTAGTATTAGTTGGGCTGAGGACTTCTAGGACGTCTTCTTTGCTCGTTGTCCAGTGCCCCATTCTCTATAAAACCGGACCTGCACATGGGTCACTCAGTGTCACCTTTTGGTCTCCCTAAGGTCCTAATGTCCCTCACCCCCCCCCTTTTAGATCTGCGTGTACCACTAATAAGTCCAAAATCCTTGTTGTCCTGTACAATGTGGATCCTGTATTTTCTCTTCATCCATCATTTCCTTTTCACACCTTTCAAGCTAAATACAGATTTATCAACATTGTCGTGCAGCGCAGCTAATTTGGTTCTTTCATTTATTGATTAAATCTTTCATTCTCTTAAATGCTTTTGATTTACACCTCTCCTGTCACTGAGAAATGATTATATTGGCTCTAGTCCAGAATTGCTATGTGCTTCTTGGCAGAGACTCCAGCGGTATGTGCCAGGATTGGGTGTAGCCTCTGCAGCTGGCATGGTTATCCATCATTCCACTAATTTATGGGTACAGGTGTATGGCGCAGATACAAACACGCGCTTCAATATGTTCCATTCCTTTCATTCGCTAATTTGTGTGAAGAACATTTCATCGTCTCAGTGGGGGGTGGGGGGGGGGGGGCGTTGGATAAAAGTGGAGGAATTGCATAATATGATTGGAATGTTTTTGATTCAATAATTATACAAATTATATATAATCTTTTCTAGGATGTTTTTTATTTATATGTTTTTAAAAAAATGTACACAAAATATTTTGGCTGGTTACTTTGCTTGATCTTGGGCATAGTTTCTCAACCTGTAGTAAAAGTATACTAGGGGGTACGCAACACAAATCTTAGATTTACATCTATTGCCCCAGACATTGTTTTTGTAGCAGGCCTCTTCCTCCCCACTTTTATAGGCTGCCTCTGTTATTAGGGTACTGTTGCGGACTGTATCTGTTATGTGGGCACTGCTGCAGCTGTGTTCCATTAAAACATTAGCTCATGGGCATACTATACCCGCAGCAGGAATAGCGGCTGATATGGGGACCCGGACACTGAGAAGGCCAACTCAGCTGCAGGAACCCCACTTTTTGTGGGTACAAGGAATACGGTAGTCTGTTTCTGCGATTTGTGGATCCTTCTTTGTGCAGGAGACTTGGCATAAGACATTACTACCCATGCCTTGTTTATGGCTCAAATAAAATAAGTACTACTGATGTTTGCATTATTACACAAGGAGGTGGACTATTCAGGGTTAGCGTTAGTAGGGTTTGTGGGATTGTGTTTGGTTTGGTTTCTTAGGGGTTAATAGGTTTTGGTGCTTAGGGTTAACAGGGTTAGGTGTAATAGTTAGGAGTTAGCAGGGTTGGGGTTAGTAGGGTTTGTGGGTTAGTGTTTGGAATAGTTAGAATGGTTAGTAGTCAGTAGGGTTCGGTTTTGTAGAGTTAGGGGTTAGGTTTAGTAGAGTTAGGGGTTAGAAGAATTAGGGGTTAATAGGGTTAGGGTTAGCAGGATTTGTGGGTTAGTATTTGGTTTATTTGGTTAGGGGTTAGTAGGGCTAGTGGGTTAGGGTTAGTAGTGTTAGGTTTAGTACAGTTAGTGGTTAGGGTTAGGGGTTAGATTTTAGTAGAGTTTAGGGGTTAATACGGTTTAAGGTTAGCAGGATTTGTGGGTTAGGGTTTGGTTTATTTGGTTAGGAGTTAGTAGGGTTAGGTTTAGTAGAGTTAGCAGTTAGTAGATATAAGGGTTAAGGGGTTAGGGTTAGTAGGGTTAGCAGGATCTGTGGGTTAGTAGGGTTCGGTTTTGTAGAGTTAGGGGTTAGTAGGGTTAGGGTTAGGTTTAGTAGAGTTAGGGGTTAGAAGAATTAGTGGTTAATAGGGTTAGGGTTAGCAGGATTTGTGGGTTAGTATTTGATTTATTTGGTTAGGGGTTAGAAGGGGAAGTGGGTTAGGGTTAGTAGTATTAGGTTTAGTACAGTTAAAGATTAGAAGAGTTAGGGGTTAGTAGCGTTAGGGTTAGGTTTAGTAGAGTTAGGCTTTAGAAGAATTAGGGGTTCATATAGTTTAGGGTTAGCAGGATTTGTGGGTTAGTGTTTGGTTTATTTGGTTAGAGGGTCAGGTTTAGTAGAGTTAGTGGTTAGTAGATATAAGGGTTAGGGGGTTAGGGTTAGTAGGGTTAGGGTTAACAGGATCTGTGGGTTAGTGTTTGGTTTATTTGGTTAAGGGGTTAGTGGGTTAGGGTTAATAGTGTTAGGTTTAGTACAGTTAGTGGTTAGTATAAATAGGGGTTAGTAGGGTTAGGGGTTTGGGTTAGTAGGGTTAGGTTTAGTATAGTTAGGGATTAGAAGAGTTAGGGGTTTACAGGGTTAGCAGGATTTGTGGGTTAGTGTTTGATTTATTTGGTTAGGGGTTAGTAGGGTTAGGTTTAGTAGAGATAGTGTTTAGTGGGGTAAGGGTTATGGTTAGGTTTAGTACAGTTAGTGGTCAGTAGAAATACGGGTTAGTAGGGTTATGTTTAGTAAAGTTAGAGGTTAGTAAGGTTAGGGGTTAGTAGAATGTGGGGTTAGTGGGTTTAGGTTTAGTAGGGTTAGGCTTAGCAGGATTTGTGGGTTAGGTTTTGGTTTAGTACAGTTAGGGATTAGTAGGGTTAGTAATGTTAGGGGTTAGCTTTAGTAAGGTTAGAATTAGCAGGATATGTGAGTTAGGTTTTGGTTTAGTAGAGTTAGGGGTTAGAAGAATTAGGGGTTAATAGGGTTAGGGTTAGCAGGATTTTTGGGTTAGTATTTGGTTTATTTGGTTAGGGGTTAGTAGGGCTAGTGGGTTAGGGTTAGTAGTGTTAGGTTTAGTACAGTTAGTGGTTAGGGTTAGGGGTTAGATTTTAGTAGAGTTTAGGGGTTAATACGGTTTAAGGTTAGCAGGATTTGTGGGTTAGGGTTTGGTTTATTTGGTTAGGAGTTAGTAGGGTTAGGTTTAGTAGAGTTAGCAGTTAGTAGATATAAGGGTTAAGGGGTTAGGGTTAGTAGGGTTAGCAGGATCTGTGGGTTAGTAGGGTTCGGTTTTGTAGAGTTAGGGGTTAGTAGGGTTAGGGTTAGGTTTAGTAGAGTTAGGGGTTAGAAGAATTAGTGGTTAATAGGGTTAGGGTTAGCAGGATTTGTGGGTTAGTATTTGATTTATTTGGTTAGGGGTTAGAAGGGGAAGTGGGTTAGGGTTAGTAGTATTAGGTTTAGTACAGTTAAAGATTAGAAGAGTTAGGGGTTAGTAGCGTTAGGGTTAGGTTTAGTAGAGTTAGGCTTTAGAAGAATTAGGGGTTCATATAGTTTAGGGTTAGCAGGATTTGTGGGTTAGTGTTTGGTTTATTTGGTTAGAGGGTCAGGTTTAGTAGAGTTAGTGGTTAGTAGATATAAGGGTTAGGGGGTTAGGGTTAGTAGGGTTAGGGTTAACAGGATCTGTGGGTTAGTGTTTGGTTTATTTGGTTAAGGGGTTAGTGGGTTAGGGTTAATAGTGTTAGGTTTAGTACAGTTAGTGGTTAGTATAAATAGGGGTTAGTAGGGTTAGGGGTTTGGGTTAGTAGGGTTAGGTTTAGTATAGTTAGGGATTAGAAGAGTTAGGGGTTTACAGGGTTAGCAGGATTTGTGGGTTAGTGTTTGATTTATTTGGTTAGGGGTTAGTAGGGTTAGGTTTAGTAGAGATAGTGTTTAGTGGGGTAAGGGTTAGGGTTAGGTTTAGTACAGTTAGTGGTCAGTAGAAATACGGGTTAGTAGGGTTATGTTTAGTAAAGTTAGAGGTTAGTAAGGTTAGGGGTTAGTAGAATGTGGGGTTAGTGGGTTTAGGTTTAGTAGGGTTAGGCTTAGCAGGATTTGTGGGTTAGGTTTTGGTTTAGTACAGTTAGGGATTAGTAGGGTTAGTAATGTTAGGGGTTAGCTTTAGTAAGGTTAGAATTAGCAGGATATGTGAGTTAGGTTTTGGTTTAGTAGAGTTAGGGATTAGTAGGGTTAGGGGTTAGTAGAGTGAGGGGTTAGCTTTAGTAAGGTTAGGCATAGCAGGATTTGTGGGTTAGGTTTTGGTTTAGTAGAGTTAGGGATTAGTAGAGTTAGGGGTTAGTAGAGTGAGGGGTTAGCTTTAGTAAGGTTAGGCATAGCAGGATTTGTGGGTTAGGTTTTGGTTTAGTAGAGTTAGGGATTGGAAGGGTTAGGGGTTAGTAGAGTGAGGGGCTTAGCTTTAGTAAGGTTATAATTAGCAGGATTTGTGGTTTAGGTTTTGGTTTAGTAGAGTTAGCGATTAGTAGGGTTAGGGGTTAGTAATGTTAGGGGTTGGGGTTGCAGCTGTCTTTTCTTGGTGATCTGTGGTTGGTCTGTAATGAGTGCAATGTGATTTATTCTTTTAGTTAGAGAAGCTGTCAACTATCAGTTGGAATCTGTCAACAATGTGATGACAGATACAACCCTAAAGCCGTTGTCATTAGCAGCGAATCATGTGCTGTGGTAAATTGAGCCCCAGATTTTGCAGCATATTTCACTCCTTGCATTGCAGCAAATACGGAAGAAATCTACATCATGCATTAAAATATGCATAATTATCACAATTTTAATCCCAAATTAAGCCCATTTTAAGCTCTGCCCTGTTATGTTCAGGAACGCCCACATTAAAGAAAAAATAACATTATTTTGCTTACAACCGCTTTAAAGAGAACCTGTCACCTGCCCAAAAAATTGCAGCTGATATGTCAGTTAGGCTGGGTTCACACGACCTATTTCAGACGTAAACGATGCGTATTATGCCTCGTTTTACGTCTGAAAATAGGGCTACTATACATCGGCAAACATCTGCCCATTCATTTGAATGGGTTTACCGACGTATTGTGCAGACGACCTGTCATTTACGCGTCATCATGTGACAGCTGTCAAACGACGACGCGTAAAAATACAGCCTCGTCAAAAGAAGTGCAGGACACTTCTTTGGATGTTTTTGGAGCTGTTTTCTCATAGACTCCAATGAAAACAGCTCCAAAAACGGACGTCAAAAACGCTGCGAAAATGGCGCGAAAAAAGCGAGTTGCTCAAAAAACGTCTGAAAATCAGGGGCTGTTTTCCCTTGAAAACAGCTCTGTATTTTCAGACGTTTTTGGTAACTACGTGTGCACATACCCTTAGATTGCAGGCGTCTCACCGATTCTTATTCTTTTATTTTTTTTTCCAGCCCCCACCATTCCTGACATATCGGTGCCATTAGTTTTGGTGACCGATATGTAAATTAGGCCTTTGACTCTCAAGTGAGCGGGTAACACTTGTCACTTGATAAGGAGTAACCACCCACTTGACAGTCAAAGGCCTCATTTACATATCGGGCACCAAAACTAACGACACCGATATGTCAGGAACGGTGGGGGCTGGAAAAGAAAAAAAAAAAGAATCAGAATCTGTGAGGCGCCTGCAATCTAACTGTGATGTCAACTACAGTTTTTTGGGCAGATGACAGGTCCTCTTTGAAGGCAATCCCATCCCCCCATCCCTGTAATGCTATATTTATACATGGACACTAATAACTGTGTATATATATATATATAATATATGTGTGTGTGTTTTGGAAAGAAATGCAAGAACCCATAATCATAAAAAAAAAATATATTATATAAGAAACCCACTGACAATAAAATACATCTCAGGATCCCGAGAACCTTCACTGCTATCATCTCGGGGGCCTATGTGACATAAAGATGGGCCCAGCAACAACTGTGGGGCTAAACCCCCGACTCTCTTGGGCAGTTGGTGGCTCACTGGTTGGCATTGTTGTTTTGCAGTACTACACGTGTTTGCGTCGATTTCACAACCTCCAAAAGCATAATGATGGACTTCTCCTATACATAGCCACCATGGCCCTGTGGGTGTGATGATGTCACAGGCGCCTCTCCTCTGTGTCGTCGTCTTCTTCTTCTTGAAGCTGAGCTGTCACCATTATACATGTACTATAATAATACTTGTGGCTTGGTTTTCCCTCAGGGTTAATAAATGTTAGAGGCACGTAAAGTGTTGATAAGATTATCCCCATCTCGGGGTCTCTGTTCCTACATGCTCATAACCACCAGTCATTGACAGCAGTATATTGTTCTTTGACTTTTGCATTCTTGCGTCGATAGTCAGAAAATTGAGAAGGTCTCAGATCTGCTCTGCAACCATATAAAGGAGGGCGCACTCTTAGAACTGCAGCGGAGAATTTTATTTTTTTCTATTCTTCCTCTTTAAACCGATTCATGATCTTTTTTTCCATATGCAAATCTATATGCAAATACAAATCCAGGGGCATAACTATAGGGAATGCAGGGGTAGCATTCATACCGGGCACTGGTACCAAAAAAGGGCCCAAAGCCCCCTCTGCCACAAAAGAAGACACCAATATTTTAAATGGGACATGGTATGAGGGGGGGGGCACGGTTACAGATTTTGCATTGGGGCCCAGGAACTTCAAGCTACGCCTCTGTGCAAGTCCATAAAATCTCCGGCTTCTGCATAATTAGTGCAAATCCAACATGTAATAATTACATGCTCCGTGGCAGAAATGGGCAATACTGCCGAAAAAGAGCAGTTCTGCACAATGACTAGCCCCATTGAATGACATAACTTTTCCCTGCAGAATCGAATAATGTATATATAAATGTGAGAGGGATGGAGCTTGGAGAGGTGCAGCAGGAACCGCAAGATATGACCACAGATATGGCTCTGCATTGAGAACTTAACATATAAGGAATCATACCTCCCAACCGTCCTGTATTCCGGGCGGTGTCCCGCTGTCCCGGGCGGCCGGGGGTATGTCCTGCTGTCAAATGTATCTGCGTCCTCAGGACGCAGATACGGTTGAACCCAATTCTGAAGCAGGGAACCATCAGTTCCGTGCTTCAGAATTAGTTCAGAGCGGAGGAGCAGAGAGAGCTCCACCGCTCGCCGAGGACTCCCCGGGCACAGCACTACTTTAAGCACTGTGCTTGAGGAAGCCCTTGACATCACTGTCCATATATGGACAGTGACGTCAGTGGCTACTCCCTGAATGGAATCCCTGTTGCCGATGATCTGCCAGGGATTCCGCTCCTAGGGGAAACCCCTGAGGTCACTGTCCATATATGGAGATTGGCGTCAGGGGCACCTCCTGGAGCAGAATCCCCAGCCAGAGTCGGCAACGGGGATTCCGCTCAAGGTTTAGCCACTGACGTCACTGTCCATATATGGACAGTGATATCAGGGCTTCCCTCTAGGAGCTCTGGCTAGAATTCCACTCCTAGAGGGAGTCCCAATGGCGCTATCTACAGGGGTAGTGGTGCTATCTTCAAGGGGTGTGTGGCACTATCTACATGGACACTGTGGCACTATATAGGGGCACTATCTACAGGGGACACTGTGATGCTATCTACATGGGCACTATCTACATGGGCACTGTGTCACTATCTACGAGGGCACTAGCACTATGGGCAGCTAAGAAGGCATTATATTATATAAGGGCAGCTAGGGGGCATTATACTGTATGGAGGCAGCAATGGGGACATTATGCTGTATGGGAAAGCTTTGGGGGTATTAAGCTGTATGGGGCAGCTATGGGGGCATTATACTGCATCGGGCATCTGTGTGGGCATAGATACTGTATGGGGGCATTTTTCTGTATGGGGCAGCTATGGGGCATTATGCTGTATGAGAGAATTTGTATAAGCATTATATTGCATGGGGGCATCTGTATGGGCATTATACTGCATGGGAGAATCTGTGTGGCATTATACTGTATGGGGGTATCTGTGTGGGCATTAAACTGTATGTGGGTATCTATGTTGGCTTTATGTGGGAGGCACTATTGGAGCATGATACTGTGTGGGCTGAACCGTGTGTGATTGGGTGGGATTAGAGGCATGGCTTAAAATAAAAGGAGGGGATGGGGGTATGTATTATGAATAAGAATGCTAAGGATGTGTGTTGAGGGGGGGTTAGGGGGGCAATTAATTGAATGGTTGATCATGACACAACTATCACATCAGTGACGGAAAGGGGCAAATTTGGAAACAACTGCCCAGGGCGCCAAGAGCTTCTCCTGCCGCTAATGACCAGATATCTAATGCGTAATGTTAGTCCAATGTTGGCGACTTTTCTGCATGCGGAGATGCATGTTTTTTGTTTTTTCTACCTTCAAAGGAAGGTGCACACAGCCATTGAAATGGTCCCCGATGATGTTCACTGACTTTTTATAGGGTGCGACTGTTATTGCTACCATAAAGATGCCCTTGGATGCAAATTTTACTTGACTTTATCAAGGGATTTTCTATTTTTATGTAACTAAAACGAAATCATTGTGTAATGAAAACCTATTCGGCGTACTAATATAGTTTGTGTTTCAAGATCTCTGCTTGCTGTTAGAACTTGAAAACCGTTCCTGATAATGTCTTGGGCTTGTGTAGGCAAGAAGTAGCAGAGTTAAATGGTTAAATGGTTATTCCCAACTCAGATGTCTACGGCATATCCACCTCTGAGACGCGCTCCTATATCGAGAACGTGGTCGCTTGCTCAACTGGTTCCATAACTCCTATAGAAGTGAATGGAAATGCTCGGCCACCTCTCTATTCATTCACCAACTGAATGTGACGGCCTGTGGCCACCTTACATGGGGAGGTCAGATGACCCATGTTCTGGAGATAGGTGCAGGTGCCAGAGCTATGACCCCCCCCCCTCTATCAGATATTTGTGGCATATCCACAGCAGTTAAGAATATCCCTATAAGATAATTTAGTTGGATTAGTGGCAGTCACGTGTAAAGCCACCGATAACATCATAAAATCATGAGTGGTGCCAATTTACAAACTCAGCTCTGCTACATCTGTATGCCATTTTAATATTAAAGGGTAACTAAACGTTCATCAAACTTCTGATATGTCATATTGACATGTCAGAAATTTTGATTGGTGGGGTCTGGGCACTGAGATCCCTCCGATCACTAAAACGAAGCGGCAGAAGCGCTCGGGTGAGCACTGAGCCGCTTGATTTCTGTTCGGCTTTTCTCGGAAAGCTGATGTAACGGTGTACGGGCCCATACACTCTCTATTGTGTGCGTACATCGTTACCTCAGCTTTACGAGAAAAGACGATCATAAACCAAGCGGCCGAGCGCTCACCCGAGCGATTCTGACTCTTCGTCTTAGCGGTCGGTGGGGGTCTTAATGCTCGGTTCCCCCACTGATCAAAACTTCTGACATGTCACTATGACATGTCTGAAGTTTTACGAAATTTTAGTAACCCTTTAAATGTTCCAAAAATAAGAAAACATCTGAGCCTTCACCAAATTGTGACACTAATGTAGTACTCTCTTGTGTTTTCAGCTTTACATGGCTTTCTGGACAAGTACATAGAAACTTTTTGACCAAGTTTACAGGTGAGGTTGTTGAGTTGTTTGATGAGGAGTTTAGACATCTCTACGCTTCATCCAAACCGTTGATGGGATTAAAGTCTCCAGCTCCAATGCAGCCAGTATTAAGGAGAGAGGACAGCGTCATGAGCACCATAACGGACAGCAGCACTCAGGAGAGCGCCAACACCACCTCGGACCTTCTGAGCAGCTCCTCAGCCACCAGCATCTCCCAACTTTCCCAACGCCCATTATCCCCTTCGTACACAACTCCGACTCAGTCTTCTCTTCAAAGGATAAATTCCTTCCATGGTTACTCCTCTTTGAGGTCTCCTCCACCCCAAACCAACTACCAAGTGAACTACTACCAAAGGAATTATCTACCAGAAAGCCCAACACATCTCTTCAACAACAATAACAACATTTACCGCTCCATGAGAACCCGAAGAGAAGAATTAACATCCAGATTCACCCAAGGATGGAGATGGTTCTCTAAGCCGACAATGACTTAAGTCCAAGGGACTATATTATTATGTACATACACAGAATGCACTGAAAGATAATTCCCTAACCAAACAGTAACAGTGCGCTATAAAAAAGTGTCTATTATACTGATGTTCTCCACAAATATGAACAACTTCTGAATATTCTTAAGTCTCTTTATGATCCAGTGTTCATATAATGCAGCCAAAAAGTATTGATTGCCTATTTTTTACTAAATGTTTTTGCTTTTTTTGGACTGTTGTCATAAACTTTGTGGGATGTCAGTGTACTGTTGTGTAAGTTACCACTATGGGGGTCATAACTATAACCTGAGGTCTTGAAGGTCTTCATTCATAGGGGTACCTTGTTTTAATATCTGTAAAAGGTCTGTGCTATACTGTGACTTCTGTTCCAGTTGACTTACATAAGACTTCAGGGTTGAGGGGCAGTATAATGCCAATGGACTCTGGCAGTGTGTTGAAATTTTGGGTAGCATTTTTGCAGGGAAGTTGCCCGAACACAGATTAGTCATTATTCTCTAACCCTAGATTATGTATAGATATAGAGGGGCTCTCTGGGACTAAGTACACAATGCGGGTCATGTAACCATGCAATCACACCAGTTTCCCAGAGTAATTGCATTGAAAAAGATGGGTTGAACGCCATCTATATGAAGGTCTACTGCCACTTTTCCTGGCACAATGATATACTAAACATTCTCTGCTGCATAAAATTTTAGAAAAGTTGAGGTTTACAACCCTAGGTGAGACCTGGAATTATTCGGTATGGTGGGCCATATTCTCTAACAGCATTGCACCATACGGCCTACGGTCAAATTTGATTGCCAAGAATGTATGGTAGATAACAACTCCTGTGAACGCTTAGATACATGTAACGAAAAGGTGGTCACCCAGATAGAAGGTCAAGTGGTTGCTAAGCAACCTTATTCCCCAAGCCCTACATAATACACTTAAACTGGCCATACACATTAAATGAATGTCAGCCAAAACCAAAATTTTTGGTAATATTAGACAGTGACTTAATATGCAATCCCCTGATGTCTGCTGTGGGGTGGAAGAACGATCAGGTATATTGGATTTTAACATATCTAATCCCTTGTTCTTCTAGGAGATAAGCCAGAGCCAGAGAGGTCTAGTAATAGCTTATTCCCCTCACCCTATGGAGATAAACATGCATGATCAGCCGATAGCACCATGCATGGTTAAGGGGGATTCAGGAAAGATAGCTGTCGACCGAATGAAATCTCATACCGCAGCTATCTCATGCCTGTGGCCGTCTTGAAGTTTGGCCGCTTGGAAAAATTCCTTTTTGTTAGAATGGATCCATTCTGATAAGCTGATCACTGAGTATCCTGCTCCTAAAGGGGGTTTTACACTGGGCAATTATTGGGCAGACGAGCGTTAATATAAGGCTCGTTGCCGATAATTGCCCTGTGTAAACAGGGGAACGATCAGCAGATGAAAGAGCAAATTCTCGTTCATTTGTTGATCATATCGGTTTAAAAAAGTAAAATATTATCGTTGTCGGCAGGACATCTCCCTGTGTGAATGGGGAGATGCGCTGCCGACATGATAATAACGGATGGGGACGAGCGATCGGAGTAACGACCGCTCGCCCCCATCCATAGCTCCATGTGACAGGAGCAAACGAGCGCCGATCAATGATGTCTCGTTGATCGGCGCTCGCTGCACCAGCCTCTTATCGGATGGTGTAAAAGGGCCTTTAGACCTCCACTCATCAACTGTAAACTCTGTGGGAAGCAAGTATTAGATTCCTCTGCAGTGCCACCACTGGAGAAATGAAGCATTACACAATGCCAATTTAAATCAATGGACTGTCTGTGTAATGCACAGACTTCTCGAGTCCTTCAGAGTGAGAGACCTTTATAGCACTCTCTGCTCTGGGATGAGGGTGCTGAATGGGGGACATTCATAAGATAAGCACATCACCTTCCCACCTCAGCAATGTGGCCTTTTCATAGATTCATAGATTCATTGAGTAGGGATCCACCAGTCTGTACATTGTACACAGTCTTCCTCCTGTTACCTGCTAAGCCTGTCACATAATCCTCTCACTGACGTACCCCATAGAACTGTAGGACAAGAAGTGTTATCATAGTCACGATGAACACATTAGGCAGCTATACATTTATGTAGCAATAAAAGCGGATATGATCTATCACTTTAAATTATCTCGACTACGTTACATAGTATAACATTAAGGAAATTAAATAAAATGTAAGATGTCAATGAAGCACTGATGGGATTGTATGTAAATGGCTATAATAAAGTGTATATAGTAAAGTTGTATTCGCTGTCATTGATTGTTCTTTTATATTGCACTAATTTTCTATACAAAAGATAAATATGCTGTATCTGGAAATCCAAGTGAAAAACCTACACATACAGGACCATGATGCAATTGCAACCTCTGCCCCGTTTATGGTTACATCACCTGTCTGGCAACTTAAACTCCACCCATCAATTAGGCCACACCTACAGTCATGTAAGGCTTTAAAATATTCATCTGCTCTTAGGGTAAGGCCACACAAAGCGGCCCTGACACGGTCGCAACGCTCTAGCGCTGGCACTATGTAGGTGCGGCTGTCAAATACCCTGTTAAAGAGTCTGCTAATTATTTTCTTAATGGACAACTAGGCGTGTTTTTACTTTTTACAAACTGGGCGTTGTGAAGAGAAGTGCATGATGCTGACCAATCAGTGACCAATCAGCGTCACACACTTCTCTCCATTCATGTCCATTTGTATTCACTGCACAGCGTGATCTCGCGAGATCACGTTGTGCTGTCACATACACCCACATTAACTTTACTGAAGTGTCTTGAGAGTGAATAGACATCACCTCCAGCCAGGACGTGATGTCTATTCACACTCCCGACACTTCAGTAAAGTTTTTGTGGGACTTACTCATGCAGCACAGCGTGATCTCGCGGGACATGAATGGAGAGAAGTGTATGATGCTGATTGGTCACTGATTGGTCAGTGTCATACACTCCTCTGTACAACGCCCAGTTGGTCAAAAGGTAAAACACGCCCAGTTGTCTATTAAGAAAATAATTAGCATAAATCTAAAATTGTTCATAACTTGTTAAAAAATGATTGTTTTTGAAAATAAAAACCACTGTTATCTACATTACAGCGCCGATCAGTTTATGTAGGAGATAGAGCACTTATAATCTGGTGACAGAGCCTCTTTAAGGGGTATTCTGATTACACGCTCATGCGCACTGCCGCTCCATTCATTCTCTATGGGAGCGACGGAGATAGCCGAGTGCAGTGTTCGGTTTTTTCCGGAGCTGCCATAGAGAATGAATAGGGGGTAACTTGTTGTAACCTGCAAAATCGTGCGCCCATAAAGGGTGTATTAATTCATGGCCGCATGATTTTGCAGATAAAGGGACGGTTTACCCGCATTAATGTGTGGCCACTAACAGGCTGTTTGACAGCCGCACCAAACTTGGTGCCGGCGTGGTTGCTGGCCCCGTTGCGACCGTATCAGGGCCGCACCGTGTGGCCTTACCCTTACAAAATAGGTTTGGACATTGCGGTGCGCTCCTCACAGCATCTAGCACCCTCTGCAGCCTTCCCCTTGTTTCTCCCTGGGTGTCCTCCTTTCTCTATCACAGCGCTGTGAGTGCATAATTAACATATTAATATACATAATTTACATATGATTGCACAATAGTCAGTATATTAATATGTACATTTTCATCCAGTAGGCGCCCCTCTTTCATTGCTGCCTACTGTACCTATAGGTAAATCCTGCCCATATATGTGTTGTATAGGACTGCAGAGAATTATTTGAAATAGAAAGTTATCACGAAGAGCAAAAAACAACCAATAAATGGCAAATCTAACTCTGCTCCATCTGAATCTTTGACAGATAGTCTGAAAGCTACAAGTTTTACAGTAGTATAGGGCAACGTAGGACTCCCCACTGTCCCAGGAGTTGTAAAACTGCATGTCCCATCATGTCCTTCCTGAGTGGGGACCCTACGATTTCTTAAAAGTCAACAATACAGAAAGGAATGCCGTGCCCCGAGGCTGCGTGTACGAGTGTATGAATCATATAGATTAAATGGGTAAATACTCTGACATTTATATAAATACAAATTGTTATCAAGCTCCGAAATCATGACACGTCTCCTATAGGAAAGTATCGGAACCCGCGTCATTGGTGCTTCTTCAAGTTCTCCGCTTCACACTATTTCCTATCTGAAGATCAAAAATGTTTTGCCTAAAACAACTCATAGAAAACAATGGGATCTGCCGAAAATCGAATGTAGTGGTGTCCAACCGGTACTAAGCAGCATTCCTTGACAGTCATGTCAGACTGGGTTTCCTTGGGTCCACCAGCGGACATGAACGGGAGGACCGTCCTCCATCTATATAGTACATGTACACATTCACTTTTATTACATTGTAATCTTTGCTGCTATCATTGTACACACAGGTCATATCATCAATAAGATTAAGCTCTAATAGGTTATTTGTGAATCATCCCATAAGAAGAAGACTCTAGTCGCACCAAAGTCTGCTCAAAATGGGATAGTCCTCTACTGGGCAATTGGGACCCATTAGAGTGTCTTAAAAAAATTACGCAATTATAATCTTTATTTTTACCAAGATTTTACTCTTGATTGGGGGAGCTACCATGACCCTAGTTTTATAATAGGAACGTTCTTGCCTGATACATGAAGATGTCAAGGAGGTCACTGGTGATTTCTATGCCTTTTCTTTAAAAAAAAAATAATAATTCAGGCTCTGCATCACTAACACGACAAAAACAGATTTTATTTTTTATTTAATTTTGCCGCTATTTTGATAGTAGGAGAGATCACCAATGATTACCTTCTGCTCCATAAGAAAACAAACACAATACTGCGGCAGCCCTCTGGGGCGCTAATACATATCCAAACATTTAATATTTGAATAATTACATTACTGACAAATATACAATGCTGTAAACATTTGGTTCTTAGTGCACTTTTTGTATCAGATTGTGTGGTCCATCTGCCACGACCACATTCAGATGGGTTCATGTGGTCACTTGCTGCCATCTAATTTATATTCGTTTGCTTATGGACTACACCAGGAGATGCTGACAAAGTTTGTATTTTGCATTGTATGCCCTGCTCCATGTCACAGGATGGCACAGAGACAACCAAACCAACTCTACTGTGTTCGTCACTGTCAAACAGCTCTCATATCTCAGCTTCTTGGACCCTTGTAAGTATAAGAGGGATATATGAGTTGATTGCAGTCGTACCTGAATTTTCGGACTGCAATGGAGCGATTCTAGTCCTAAGTGTAAAGATTTTCATTCTCGAATCTACCCCTCAAAGACAATTGTCAGACGAAAGAGATTTCTAGTATCGTTATGTGTATGGGTGACATCCAATATTGTTAGACCAAAAATGTTCTAGTATCAGTGGAAAACCTTGCAACTGTTGTGATAAACAAGGGAAAATCTTCACATTCGTGACCCTCATAGGGCGCATGTGCGGGAAAATAAAAAAACCAAAACATTCTGTCTGATCACAAAGCTGTTTTGATATATGAACGTGATTCCCATGAATAGTATAGGATCAAAGTTATTTTCGTGTATGTCCAGCATTAGGCTTTACGTTTTTTAAAATGGCCCAAACAAAATTGTACCCTGGAGGTAATTGCATACTGTATATCTTTTCATTTGCTCTCGAAAAAACATCCTAAATGTTCAAGGCGAGCAATGTGAGGTTCTGATATATGATTATTTTGTAATGTATGTGAAAAATTTGTGCAAGAGGGCTTGGAAAATTCTTGCACTACAGTGAACAGGGTCGCGCTGGTGTTGTGGCCTATGGATAAGCTTGAGTCTGTCTATGTACGTATGACTTGGAGACATTTGAAGCATGTAGATCTCAAGCACCCCTTGTTTTTCTTTTGTGTTTAAAGGGTATGGGTCATCAGAAAATATCCTATTGTTTAAATCAGGTTTTTATGTTAAACATATTTTTTACAAATTTTTAATGATATTTTTTATTTTTCTATGTCATTATTTATATATAAAAAAATAATGCTAAAATTTTGCAGTTCTCCCTCTGGCTACTGAACCTCACAATAGACTGACCCCTCCTGTTCTGTAGATATAACTTCTCGGCATCATCTCATTATCATCACAGGCAGGATTACTGTAATATCCGTGGCTGCGGGCTGTCAGCTCCAACCTCCCCCTGACAGCCGCATCCACGAGTCGGCAATCGCTGACCCCAGCCTCCTCCTCAGGAGACGCCAGCGCTCGCGTCCACTCACCTCTGCCGGATCTTAAAGGGGCAGTGCGTGCACCGGACCTCATGGACGAACTTTGACCCGTGAGTACCCTGGACTATAAGAGGGGTCCAGCCCCCTAGTTCTTTGCCTGAGCATTGTTGTGTTCCCTATAGCTTGTCTATGTGATGGCCTCCTAGTGTGTTTCCTGTTCCAGTTCCTGTTCCTGTACCTATACGTGTTTCCAGTTCCTGTTCCTAGCAATCCATACCTTTCTGGTCTAGCACTGTGCTGTGCCAAAGTGGTGCCGTGCTGCATCCACGTCTGACCTGCTTCACGTCGCCTGACGTCCGCCTGCTACCCAAGTCCCAGCCGAGCCTGCCCTGCTGTTGTCTGAGCTGCCGCAGGTACCTATAGAACTATAGACAGTGACCTGCTCCCTGTTGGCCAGCTGCCTTACTGCCAAGTCGGTACGGCCCAGTGGGTCCACAGACCCTTCGTGACAATTACACTGACAGGTAACACCTCTATATAGATAATACAGGATCCACCATTCATAATAGACTGACATTTCCTGTTCTGTAGAGATCACTTCCCCCCAGCAGTCATCTCATTATCATTACAGGCAGGATTACACTGACAGGTAACACTTATATATAGATAACACAGGATCCACCATTGAGAATAGACCGACCCTTCCTGTTCTGCAGAGATCACTTCTCAGCAGTAAATTCTCACTATGATCACAGGCAGGATTACACTGACAAGTAACACTATTATATAGATAACATAAGATCCACCATTCATAATAGACTGGTAATACTTCCTGTTCTGTAGAGATCACTTTTCAGCAGACATCTCATTAGCATCACAGGCAGAATTACGACAGGTAATGCCTCTATATAGATAACACAGAATCCACCATTCACAATAGGTGATAGCCACAGCTACTCTCCTCCTCCTCCCTGCACAATGACATTGGCACAGGTCGCAGTGCATGTAAAAAAAAAGTCTTCTATAGCAGTCAACCTGTTCACAGGTTGCTATGCTCCATGTGGCTTCTGTAAAGCATATCTGTAAATGCTGTTAAGGGCAGCTCCGGCAAGATGTCTGCCCCCATAATCACGTACAGTAAATAGAAGAGTAAAATCTACAATAATAATTAAAAAAAAACAGATTAGAAAATAAGATTATGTTTCACTTTCTGGTATTAATTATCAAAAAGAAAATATAGGTGACACATTCCCTTTAACTTGGTCTGACCTTCCACCTGGTCGTGGATACAGCAAAGACGAGGTCCAAGGTACCAGAAATTACTATAAAGCTTAAGTTTAATTCATATTGTTATAAAAGGGAAAGTTTCAGTCAAGCCAGGACCAAACCACGAATAACTTGGAGACATTTCCATTACACACATCAATAACATTAATGATAATTTTCCCATACCCTCATTGACAGCATTGATAAATGTGCCCCCTGTCTTCTTACACAGTTACTGCTTCTCCTTGTTAAGTAATACTCAGGTCACTGCTCATTAATTGTGTTGTCGACAGATCTCGCCAAGCAAGTTCTACAATGTAATGCCGATGCTTTCTCTTTTACTAAACATCTTGTATGGCACATTATTACTCATACCAACTGCTTACATAAAGCAAGATCTACATTGGGACCTGGTCAGCCACGGGGAATGATTTTTCTACCCGGTACTCTTCTCCAATACATGGGCATGTTGCTGAATGGTGCCAGTGCATGCAGGGCCGCCATCAGGGGGGTATTAGGGGTACTACTGTAGGGGGCCCGGCCAAACTTAATTGAAAGGGGGGCCCGGCAACTGCCGCGACTTGCCTTTGGTAGAAAAAAACAGGCCCCTGCAATGGGGCCTGTTTTCTTCACCTAAACAATGTCGTGAGCTGCGGGCCCCCCTCTCGTGAAACACCGACGTGAGCTGCGGGCCCCTCTCATCACCGCCGCAAAACACCGCCCGCTTGCGCGCGTACGAGCGAGCGCGCGGCCTCCTGTCATGACGTTTCATCCCATGTGACTGCTGCAGCGGTCACATGGTCTACAGCGTCATCCCAGGAGGCGGGGCTACGTTCAGAAGAGAGAGACGCGTCATCTAAACTACGGCCGGGGCAAGTCTAAACTTTTTTTTCCCTGCAGGATTCCCGCAGTGGACACGCCTCACGAAACCTGCGCCACTATTTGGTGCGGTTTTGCTGGCAAAATTCCCTGCGGCTACTGGGGCGGATAAGCTGTGTAGTTTTACTCAGCATATCCGCCTAGTGTGTCCCTTATGATGTCGCTCCTGGAGCTGCTGCCGGTCTCTAAATAGGCAGTTGGTCCAGTAGAATTTGGAATTATTTTTTTTTGTGAACCAGCTTAAAAAAATACAAAACTTTTGTGTTAGGGCCTGTTCACATCACCGTTCGCTTCCGCTCCGGGGTTCCGTCTGAGGTTCTGTCGGGTGAACCCCCGCAACGGAAAGTGAAAGTGACAGCACAGCTTCCGTTTCAGTCACCATTGATCTCAATGGTGACGGAAACATCGCTAATGGTTTCCGTTCGTCACCATTCCGGCAGGTTTTCGAACGGAATCAATAGCGTAGTCGACTGCGCTAATGGTGACGGAAACGGAAGCTGTGCTGTCACTTTCACTTTCCGTTGCGGGGTTCACCCGACGGAAACCTCAGACGGAACCCCCGGAACGGAAGCGAACGGTGATGTGAACAGGCCCTAACACAAAAGTTTTCTATTTTTTTTTAAGCTGGTTCACAAAAAAAAATAATTCCAAATTCTACTGGACCAACTGCCTATTTAGAGACCGGCAGCAGCTCCAGGAGCGACATCATAAGGGACACACTAGGCGGATATGCTGAGTAAAACTACACAGCTTATCCGCCCCGGTAGGCGCAGGTTTCGTGAGGCATGTCCGCTGCGGGAATCCTGCAGGGAAAAAAAAGTTTAGACTTACCCCGGCCGTAGTCATGGTGACGCATCTCTCTCTTCTGAACGTAGCCCCGCCTCCTGGGATGACGCTGTAGACCATGTGACCGCTGCAGCAGTCACATGGGATGAAACGTCATGACAGGAGGCCGGGCTGCGCTAAGAATAGAGGATCGCGTCACCATGACTACGGCCGGGGCAAGTCTAAACTTTTTTATCAATTTAAAAAAGTGCCTTTTTTTTTTTCTCATGTGTGCTTTTTGCGGCAGAACCGCAGCATTTCCGCAACAGAGGAGCAGCGATTCCACAGAATACATTGACACGCTGCGGCTTAAAAAGCCACACTGCAGGTCCATTTTTTTTGCAGCGTGTGGATGAGATTTGTTCTAATCTCATGACTTAAGGTATGTTTGATGACTTTCGCTGTCTACAGCCTTACACCCCAAACCCCAATAAGAGACCACACATGAATTTTGGTGTAAAGGCCACAGCAGCCATTTATTAAACACACACCTTTTTCTGATAAAAGAGCATAACCATAAAACACATCATAACACTCCATGATAACATCCTGCTCTATTTCCCAACTCCAGATAAAGGATCCTTGAAGGCACTTCAATCATTAAACTCCATCATTTCCTTATTAGGTCTGGACCTCTTACCCTACAGCCGTTCTGCACCTGACCCGAGGGCACCAACCATGTCCAAGACCTCTCTCTCCCTTCCTGGGGACCCTGCCCATCAGGAATATATGCCATATCAGCTGGGTAACCACTCCCCAGCCCCTCCAATACTATCCAGGGTTAAACGCCCTGAGTTCTCTTTCAACAATCTCCATTGTTGATTCTCCTTATTACCATTACGTGCCTCCAAAGACCCCTCCTCCTAACGCCACGACAATCATGTGTGACCCCTTACACATGATTGTCCCTCCACAACTGCAGGGCTTTTTCCATGCCCTCCTTGATGTCCAGGGTCCACATATCAAGACCCACCTCGGTTAAATGAACACCATCCGGCCTGAGGAAACCTACCTCTCTGCCCTCCAACTCCTTATGCCGCACCACAATGCCGCCATTGCGAGCCACAAACCTGCCAACCACCTTGTTCACCTTTGCTCGCGCTTTATTCAAACTATGGACGGAACGTGCCTGCCGCCACACCTTGCGAGCCACAATATCCGACCATACGATCACCACTCCTGGAAAAGACGACCATAACCGCAACAGATCGATCTTAACATCCCTCACCAAATCCCTGGACGACCGAATGCTCAAATCATTACCGCCAAGGTGCACCACCAAAATATCCGGCGCCCTGTCCAAACCTGCATAAAAATGGACCTCTGGTAGCAACCTACACCACAGCATGCCCCGCAGACCCAACCATCTGACCTGAACCTCTGCGTGATCCAGGCCCAACTGCCGTCCGGCCGGACGAACATCTGCACGCACACCTCCCCAGTGCACGTAGGAGTGCCCAACAATCCAGATCAAGCAGGGACCTGCATTTAAAACAACACAAAAACAGCAATGTAACAAAACATATCCACCTCCAGCACATCTTATCACCACCGCCTCAAAGCAAGTGAGGCCGCACATACAACCTATATCGATCTGACTCCCACCTACCGATCTTCTTAACCATCGCCGGGGATAAACCCCACCGCGCTGCTTCCGTAGCTGCGCCAATTCTAAAAGAGTGAGAGCTAAAACCTGCTCCACCTCTGCCAGACAACAGGATACATTTCTTGAACACCTGTGCAGATAAGAGATACAAAACACAGCGCCACATAGTGTAGATTACCAGGGGTAAAGAGGTGCAAAATCCAGAAATCCAATTAGGTGCTCACCTAGGATCAAAGGACAACGATCAGTGGAGAGAATGGTTGCTGCTGCTGCCAGGACTCGGTGCCGGTGTTCCAAGGAAAACCGCAAGGGATATACTGATATACAGATAAAAATAGAGTCTCCAAGGCGCTGCTGCACGGGGAAAGCAATGAGCATGAAGGATATGTGAGGTATAAGTAATATATTGAAAACAAGGCTACGCGTTTCAATGCCGCACCGGCATCTTCATCAGGCCATAAAAGAAACATAACAACTGCACAGTTTAAATACACATTGAACAATTAAAATTTTTTTGTTTTTATGTCTATAATCCGTTTATTTATCTATTGTACTGTACCTACATAATTGGATTCCAGAACTGTATATTATTACATAATTGTATTCCATAATTGTATATTATTTCATCATAACATCAGTTTATAATGGTATCTTACTGTACCACAATTGGTATCATTTTCATAGTACAGCTTTAATGGATGCCCGTCTTTCTATCTACAAATGCGCTGTCATTTTAGCATACTTTTGGATGCTATTATTTTCAGCATTTGTTTCAGATGTTTTCAACATCATTCTGTTATCATCATTCTGTCCTTCCAAATTCATTCATCTGTTTTTTAACATCCATTTGGATGCTATCTTTTAAACATCCATTTGGATGCTTTCTTTTCAGAGTAATCTTATTGCCGCACATATATATATATATATAAGTTTCACTGTAGATCTGGATCTTTCTTTTTTTCTTTTATAAATGTCATATTTTTATTACTCCAACATTATGAGTATTTTAATCATATTTTATCCCATTTGCAATTCTATACCCTATGTACCATTATTGGTCTGTTGGCTATGTGTTTTCCTTCTATGCAGTTGCGTATGTTTGACATTGCTGCTGTCCATGGTCCTGACCGCTGATTATACCATCTACTGCCTCGTGTGAATTGTTGCATTCCTTTTCATTCGTGACGTCATCCGAGAACTTTGACCCCAGTCACATTGGCGGGTGTTTTTAATTGTTCAATGTGTATTTAAACTGTGCAGTTGTTATGTTTCTTTTATGGCCTGATGAAGATGCCGGTGCGGCATTGAAACGCGTAGCCTTGTTTTCAATAAATTACTTATACCTCACATATCCTTCATGCTCATTGCTTTCCCCGTGCAGCAGCGCCTTGGAGACTCTATTTTTATCTGTATATCAGTATATTGAACACCTGTGAAAACTGGAATTTTGACAAAGACAACCCGTCTGCATGAACCAACAAGGACTCCGGCCCCTCAGGCCTCACCGCAACAAACTCCCGAAAACAGCGGACCGGGCACACCTGCGACCCTGGTAACTCATACAAACGCACCACAAAACCTCTTCCCTCCTGATCTGTCTTAGATCTACGAAGCAAACAAGAAAGGCAGGAGCCATCCAAATCCACATCCGCGTACAATAAACCCCCCGCCACACTCTTACTGGCCGACACCAACTCCGATATCCGGAACGCCCCAAAGAACGCCAAAGAAAAGGCCAGTGTAAATAGCCGCTCTTCAAACCCCGAAACACAAACATCCTTCAACAAATCACAAATCGCTACCGACAGCTCAAATGACACCGGCTTCCTGTGGTCCCTAACTGCGGAACCCCTCCTGAAACCCTTCATTGCCTGCCTGACCAGAAAGGACTTAGTCACGTCCTCCTCACCTTTCTTCTTAAACCAAAAAGCCAAGGCCGACAAACTCCGAGCGACCGTTGCTGCAGACGCCCCTTCACTGTACGCCTTTCCTATAAAATACAGCAAACACGCCGGCCGATCTGCAATACCGGCCTGCGCATTTTCTAACAAAGCCTCCCATACCTGCCATACCGCACTATACCTCTGCCACGTGACCGCACTAACAGACCTTTCCACGAGCGACATCGCCATTGCTACACCACCTTCCACAGATGCTCTGGACAAGGCAGGCCATGAGACTCCGCCCCCGGCGCCAGCAGACGAAACCTGTCCCACTGTTGACGAGAAAGGGAATCAGCCACAGAATTAAGCACCCCAGGAATATGCACTGCCACAAAATGCGCATTCAACATCAGACCTCTCAAAACTAAATGTCGCAATAGTCGCACGACTGGCGGAGAATTAGCTGTCTGAGCATTAACAGCCTGAACGACACCCAGATTGTCACATACGAAACGCACTCTCCGGTCCCGCAGACAATCCCCCCACAACTCCGCAGCCACCACAATCGGGAACAGTTCCAGCAGAGCTAAGTTACGGACAAAACCACATTCATGCCATGCATCTGGCCAAACTCCTGCACACCACTGCCCCTGGAAATAAGCCCCAAATCCGCAAGCACCTGATGCATCTGTATACAGCTCCAAGTCCACACTAGACACCGGCTGATACATGAGCACCGACCGCCCATTATAGCTCTGCAAAAACTCCCCCCACACCAACAAATCAGCTTTCAACTCCGCCGACAACCTAATAAAATGATGAGGGGAATGCACCCCTGCGGTAGCACTTGCCAATCGCCTGCAAAACACCCGTCCCATGGGCATAATCCTACAAGCGAAATTCAAATGCCCCAACAAGGATTGCAAGTCCCGCAACTGTATCTACTTCCTGCGCAGCGCACTCGCCACCAACCCTCTCATCTCCAGCAACTTATCATCAGGCAAGCGACACTCCATATTATCTGAATCAATCATGATTCCCAAAAACTTAATGACCGTCGTGGGTCCCTCAGTTTTTTCAGGCGCCAGAGTTACCCCAAAATCCTTTGCCACTCTCTCCATAGTGTGTAGCAATCCTGCACACACATAGGTACCCGGCGGCCCGATAAACAGGAAATCATCCAGATAATGCAGGGCAGATTGCACCTGCGCCTCCCGACGGACCACCCACTCCAAAAACGTGCTAAACATCTCAAAATAAGCGCATGAAATGGAGCAGCCCATCGGGAGGCAACAATCTACAAAATATTCCTCCTGCCAATAACATCCCAGCAAACAAAAACTATCCGGATGCACCGGCAATAAACGAAAAGCGGCCTCAATGTCAGTTTTTGCTAACAGAGAGCCCTTCCCGTATTTCCGAACCCAAACAACCGCCGCATCAAAAGAAGTGTAACTGACCGCGCACAATGCCGGATCAATGCCGTCATTCACCGACTCGCCTTCCGGATAAGACAAGTGATGAATAAGGCGGAATTTATTCACCTCCTTTTTTGGAACCAAACCTAACGGGGAAACTCGCAAACTCTGAACAGGCGGGGAGGAAAACGGCCCCGCCATGCGGCCCAAAGCCACCTCCTTCAGCAGCTTATCCGTAACCAGATCAGGCTGCGCCAAAGCAGACGACAAATTACGGACTACCCCATCACGTCCAACCGACGTACAAGGAATCCGAAAACCTTCTGAAAATCCTGACCATAACAACTCTGCCACTTTCCTATTTGGATAGCCCCCTAAAAACGGGAGCATCCTTTCCACCCTCACCGGCGTCACCCCTCTTCTGCTCAGAATCTCCCTGCCTGCCCTTATGCTTCTTGAAGCATCTGGACAAACCATGGGCGCCTCCGCAACCGGAGCACTCGTGCTTGTACCTGCAGTCTGGGCCGAACTTGCAATGCCCCTCATTATACTGCCAGCAACACCCCTTTCCTGAGGATCCTGACCGACCCGCTGCTGACCCCTGACCGCCGGCCGCATCCCGAAAGGGCTGCTGCCCCTGTTTTGGCGCAGACATCAAACGCATCCACAAACTGATATCTTTGTGGTCCCATCGCAACGACGGGCGCACCGACTTCCGCTGACGAAACTGTTCGTCATACCGCAACCACGCATTACCACCGTATACACGATACGCCTCCCCTACCGAATCCATATAACAGAATAGCGCCGAACAGTTCTCCGGCGCCTTCTCACCCACCACACTAGCCAAGATAGCGAAGGCCTGCAGCCAATTCGCAAAAGTCCGAGGAATCAAGCGATACCGCCGCCGCTCCTCCTCCTCCTTCTTACTTTCATCCGGTTTCCACCGGTCCAAATTAAACTTTTCTAACGGCAGCAAAGAAAAAATCTCAACATATTCATCTTTCCAGATCTTTTCCCTAATCTCCACCTTCAAATGTGCCCCCAGCGGGCCCTCAAAACACACATAAACCTCACCTTTAGCCGCGTCAGCCAAACGCACATCCTCCACCACTTTCTTAGCCGCACTCGCCGCCGCGTCAACCGCTTTTTCCACCGCCACTACGGCACTCACAACCGGCGCCACTTCACTAACACCCGCAATCCCTGCAGCAGCTGCACCAGAAATCGCCTCATTAGCAACCGCACTCCCCGCCGCACTAGCAGACGCCTCACTAGCAGCGCCCCATACCCTCGCTGGCGACTGCTCTACGCCTGGCACAATTCTCATAAAATATTCCTGCATCCCTCTAAACATCAAATGCATTTGAGACATTGACAACATCCCCCCCACACATCCCCGGCACCACATCCGTGGTAGACTCACCCGGCCGTCCCTGAGGTGACCTCCCAGCGGACGCGTCCTCCACTCCTGATGAGCCCGGCGTCGGTCGTGACGATCCTAGGGAGTGGTGCTCCTGCACCCCACACTCCCCGTAGCTCCGCGCACTTCTGGTCGGTGAAGCTCTAGGCCCAGCGGAACGCGGCCCGTCTATGGTCCTGCCACCCGCTGGTGGCGCGACATATTTGTCCACGATCCTGCCACCCGCTGGTGGCGCGACATATTCAGCCTGACAGCCCTGCCGATCCAGTCCTTCTGCAGGGCTGTCAAAAATAAATCTTCTGCTCGTCACTTGTCTCGCAGACCGCTGCCCCCCCTTGTCCGGATGGGGCCCGGCGTCGCTCACCGAAGCTGCCCGGGTCCTTCCGGTCGCTGCCGCCGCCACACGCCTCCCTGCTCCAGCAGGAGGCGATCTCGCTCCCCATCTGGAGGCCGCCCGCCTCTTCCTCCGGATCGGGTCTGATGTCCGGACGTCCTTCTGAAGAGCTCCTCCGGCACCAGGAACATCGGCGCCGGAGAAAGCCGTCACTTCCGGTCCAGCGCGCACTTCCGGTCCAGCATGCACTTCCGGTTCAGTGTGCATTCCGGTTCAGCGTGCACTTCCGGTCCCGCCTCCACTTCCGGTCTTGTCGTTGCAGACAGGAGGGAGGAAGATGGCCGCCGCGGCCCCCCCCCTCCTGTCACCTCCGGTCTTGCCCGCCTGATGGGATTCCTCCCAGACCTCCGCGGCCCGTCGCCAGGGTGCAGCTCCGGACCAGCAGGAGGAGGAGGGTCCCTGGAGGGGCTCCCTCGGCGCCGACCAGACCGAGGTGTTTCTGCTGATGAAGGCCTCTCCTGAGGCCTGGAACGCCTGCTGCTGCGTCCCTCACTCTCCTCTCCAGCCGCTGGAACTGGAGGAAGAGCCCCGGCAAACAGCGCATCCAGCCATCCCACGCCGTGCTGCATCGCTGCATGCCGGATCCTGGCCATCGTGTTCTCCATCGCCGCGTCCATCAGGTAAGTGAAAAATATGATATATATATATATTTTTTTAAATGTAATAGGACAAATTTTTCTCCTGTTGTCCAGCTGGAAAGAGGGCTGCCTCTTCCCCGCATGGACTTATATACTTTACTCTCCACCCACCACATATAGATACATTTTGCCACATGCCCCTTTTCCTTAGCCCTCCAATCCCTATAACATAGTCTAAAACCTAGTAGCCAAAACATAGCAGCCTAAAAATCCCAAACACCTAGTCATGCGCTTCCTTCATTACGGCTGCGCCTACATTACGCTGGGCTTACTTCCCCTCTGCTGCGACTGTAATACAGTGCGGGTTTTCCACAATAAAATGTGTTGCATAAAATCCGCAGTGTTCATGCCTAGTGTGTTCCTACCCAAATGCCGGATTTACACGAGCGTGTGCTTTTTGTGTGCGCAAAAACGTGGCGTTTTGCGCATGCAAAAGGTCCATAACAGCTCCGTGTCAGGAGCGTATGATGCGCGGCTGCGTGATTTTCGCGCAGCCGCCATCATTATGACACTCTGTTTGTATGTTTGTAGCACGTGGTGCTTTTCTGTTTTCATTCATAGTTTATACTGCTGCGGAAGTGCTGGGCGTGATTTTCACGCACCCATTGACTTCAATGGGTGCGTGATGCGCGAACAATGCACAAATATCGGACATGTCGTGAGTTTTACGCAGCGGACACACGGACACACGCTGCATGAAAATCACTGACAGTCTGCACGACCCCATAGAGTAACACAGGTCCGTGTGAGGCGCGTGAAAATCACTGACAGTCTGCACGACCACATAGAGTAACATAAGTCCGTGCGGGGCGCGTGAAAATCATGCGCGTTGCACGGATGTATTACACGTTCGTCTGAATAAGCCCTAACAATAAGGCCCAGTTCACAGAGTTTTTGGGCCTTGATATTGACTCGGACACTGCGTCAGAATCAGCACCAAAAAACTTCCAAAACCGCCTCCCATTGATTTAATCTGAAATCAATGGGAGTAAGTCGCGGAAAAAAGAAAAAGCAGCACGTCCTTTCTTGACGCGGCTCCGCCTCTGACCTCCCATCGAAATTAATGGGAGGCAGAAAATGCATTTTTCCCTGCGTTTTTTGTCTGCTGTCCTCAATCGCCGCGGGCAAAAAACGGGGCAAGATAGTGTGGGCAGGTCAAAATCTGCCTCAAAATTCGGTGCGCGGTTCCAGGCGGTCGCGGGTGCGCATGAGCGGGAGTTTGCGGGTGCGCGCGATCGGTCGCACGGGCGGCAGTGTTTGACGGCCCCCATGACGACCCCTATGCTACCCAGGGCTGCCATCAGGGGGGGTATTATGGGTACTGATGTGAGAGGCCAGGCCAAACCTAATTGAAAGGGGGGCCCGCAGCTCACGACATTCTTTTGGTGAAAAAAACGGGCCCCATTGCAGGGGCCTGTTTTTTTTCTACAAAAGGCAAGTCGCGGCAGTTGCCGGGCCCCCCTTTCAATTAGGTTTGGCCGGGCCTCTCACATCAGTACCCATAATACCCCCCCTGATGGCGGCCCTGGGTACCATGATATAGTGCTGGACGGAGTACCGTTAACAGGCGGTGCCACGGTAGGGGAGCCCAGAAAATTTAGCTGTAGGGGGCCCTGAAATTCCTGATGGCGGCCCTGAGTGCATGCACAATAAAGTGGTTGAGATCTCTGACTCAATCAACATAAAATCTGAAAACACTCTGACCAGGGCATACTTATGTAAAACATGCCAACTGTACCAATAAACTGTATGCCATATTTATATACCACTAACAACAAAGGACTATATACTGTAAATGTTACATCTGACATGACCTGAGTGGTGCATATTCTGCTCTCCACAAGAGAATGGACACTCTTTAACTCTAGATAGTCTTCTGTATGGAGCGCCAAGCATGGAGAGTTGGGCAAAACTGTTGAACAGGTGAAATAAATTCCATAATATTCCATAATATTAATGGTTTCAACTATCTACTACAAAGGAACTTGAAGCTGCTGTAATTGGCCCCCTAGCATGTAATACTGGTGTCCTGTTAGGTGGTAGAGAGGCTTTTGGGCCCGCTTGGACACCAGGGACCGGATGCCCCTGCTACTTCTGTACTCTCTATGGCTACACCCCTGGTCCGCACAGCCTGCTCAATAAAACATAACTCCATAGAATAGAATAATATTTGTTTTTCCTGTACTTTTTACCCCTTGTCTTGCTTGTTTTCATCCTAGTTATCTAAAACTTCTATATGAAATGGATCTAATACAAACTGGTGTAGTATAGAACTGTGATACATTGTTGCAGCATATACAGTGAAGGAAATAAGTATTTGATCCCTTGCTGATTTTGTAAGTTTGCCCACTGTCAAAGACATGAACAGTCTAGAATTTTTAGGCTAGGTTAATTTTACCAGTGAGAGATAGATTATATTAAAAAAAAAAACGAAAATCACATTGTCAAAATGATATCTATTTATTTGCATTGTGCACAGAGAAATAAGTATTTGATCCCCTACCAACCATTAAGAGTTCAGCCTCCTCCAGACCAGTTACACGCTCCAAATCAACTTGGTGCCTGCATTAAAGACAGCTGTCTTACATGGTCACCTGTATAAAAGACTCCTGTCCACATACTCAATTAATCAGTCTGACTCTAACCTCTACAACATGGGCAAGACCAAAGAGCTTTCTAAGGATGTCAGGGACAAGATCATAGACCTGCACAAGGCTGGAATGGGCTACAAAACCATAAGTAAGACGCTGGGTGAGAAGGAGACAACTGTTGGTGCAATAGTAAGAAAATGGAAGACATACAAAATGACTGTCAATCGACATCGATCTGGGGCTCCATGCAAAATCTCACCTCGTGGGGTATCCTTGATCCTGAGGAAGGTGAGAGCTCAGCCGAAAACTACACGGGGGAACTTGTTAATGATCTCAAGGCAGCTGGGACCACAGTCACCAAGAAAACCATTGGTAACACATTACGCCGTAATGGATTAAAATCCTGCAGTGCCCGCAAGGTCCCCCTGCTCAAGAAGGCACATGTACAGGCCCGTCTGAAGTTTGCAAATGAACATCTGGATGATTCTGAGAGTGATTGGGAGAAGGTGCTGTGGTCAGATGAGACTAAAATTGAGCTCTTTGGCATTAACTCAACTCGCCGTGTTTGGAGGAAGAGAAATGCTGCCTATGACCCAAAGAACACCGTCCCCACTGTCAAGCATGAAGATGGAAACATTATATTTTGGGGGTGTTTCTCTGCTAAGGGCACAGGACTACTTCACCGCATCAATGGGAGAATGGATGGAGCCATGTACCGTCAAATCCTGAGTGACAACCTCCTTCCCTCCACCAGGACATTAAAAATGGCTCGTGGCTGGGTCTTCCAGCACGACAATGACCCAAAACATACAGCCAAGGCAACAAAGGAGTGGCTCAAAAAGAAGCACATTAAGGTCATGGAGTGGCCTAGCCAGTCTCCAGACCTTAATCCCATCGAAAACTTATGGAGGGAGCTGAAGATCCGAGTTGCCAAGCGACAGCCTCGAAATCTTAATGATTTACAGATGATCTGCAAAGAGGAGTGGGCCAAAATTTCATCTAACATGTGTGTAAACCTCATCATCAACTATGAAAAACGTCTGACTGCTGTTTTTTGCCGACAAGGGTTTTGCCACCAAGTATTAAGTCTTGTTTGCCAAAGGGATCAAATACTTATTTCTCTGTGCACAATGCAAATAAATATATATAATTTTGACAATGTGATTTTCTGTTTTTTTTTTTTAAATATAATCTATCTCTCACTGGTAAAATTAACCTAGCCTAAAAATTCTAGACTGTTCATGTCTTTGACAGTGGGCAAACGTACAAAATCAGCAAGGGATCAAATACTTATTTCCTTCACTGTAGAACTTCCCGGACCACTTCCTGGGCCTGTAGCTATGTACTCAAAAGGTAGTCACCCAGAAAGGAAGTCTGTTCCTATAGAACCTGAACCTCACCCTGCAGACTACAGTGTGGAGGCTGCAAGAAAGAAACATAGATTTTGTGTATATATATATATGATAATATATATAGATATTTATATACAGATACTGCAGTGGAACTGGGATTTCTAATCAAACCATCTTCAGCTATGAAACCCACATTGATATTTTTAGGACAAATACAATGAAGCTGAATACGTCAACCTTATCCACATCTATATTTAATGCAACTAATGCATCATCCGTCATATTTGCCGAGTGATGTCAGTCCGCCTTCATTCATCACATATGATGTTATATGCTGGGTTACATGAATGGATACTGATCATATACTGGAGATGGTACTTAGTTATTCAGCTGTTCTGCTAAGTGATTGGCAGAAGTAATGGCACTTTAAGCCTCCAGCTTTGTGTGGGTGGACAGGAAGCAAGGTATTATGGGAAGGATAAATTATAAGCTAACAGTCTTACTTGTTATTTAAGCAGGTGCCTGTATGCCGAGAGCTGGAGGAGCCTACACCATTGTGTTCAATAGCTGTGTCTTGTGCTATGGTATATGGTGCAGAGCCTAAGGCATCACTTGACTTTAATCTTTTTTACAATTCTCACGGTAGGAGCCTATTTAAAGATAATAACAATAATCCAAGTGCATTTATGACTAAATAATGTTACCTTTGAACTTTCAGGACCTTTTCATCTTGTGTTTCTAGAGTTTAGTGTCATTTCTATAAGGGCCAAAACGCTATAGAGGAAAAACCTTTAGTGATATTTACGACAAAATGACATTCATTTAGGTTTAGGTTTATCTTTAGTGTCCAATAGAAATAATACCAAAGTATTCCACTTCGCTGTGTGCATAAGGAGATGGGTAAATCACTGGTCCTCATGGTCATGCAGTGGGTGAGCCCAGTCATTGCCTAATGGCTTATGGGGTAGCTGCAGACCCCATAGCAGTCACATTGGTAGTTTTGCGCCATGTATCAGTTTTCTAAAACTCTGCCCCAAAGGATACAATCAAGACATGATGCATAATTTTAATATTTATCCTATTCCTATTCTAGCTCCCTAAACTAATTTCTGTGGCTTGCAAGATATTCAGAGAAGCATATCCTAGAATACTAGGTACAAGTGACCCTACAACTAACCTCCAGCGATAGAAAATGCAATTTTCCAATGAATATCGAGTACCTGATTGAATTACTGGCCCTCATGGACTGGATGCTAAATGTTTTCCATTTATCACCAGGCAGCAGATGCTGACCACCAGTGATTGGGACATTGAACATATCACTGACCACCAGGGAGAGGGTTGTGAATGTTACCTATATCACCAGGTACTGGTAATCTAAATATTCTAATAACAAAAAGACACTAAAGATTACTTACCCACTGACCACATGTGCCTCATGCAAATATCTCAGTAGATTTGGGGCTATATGACCATTGATGATGTTCTCATGCTAGATAATGCTATCTCACGCTACATATTATTACCTCATATGTATTATATAATTTGCTTATATACTAAAGCATTGCATATAGTGGCTCAAAATGAAACAGATTTTGGGTCCTTGGGTGTAGGTGACCTGATACATTATTTTTCCAATGGCACCAGAGCTTCAAACTACACCCCTGCAGAGATGGAAATATTAAGTTGGGTTTCTACTGTTGTTTTCTCTTTAGCACTAGATTCAACAGTGTATTGAGAAGTTGTCACCTGGAACCCAACTTATTATCAAAGCTATTGTAAAAAATTACACGTTTCGGAATCGAATGATGCCCATACACATTAGATTAAAGTGGACCAAACCGATCCCGACCCTCTCCAATGGAAGAACCTTTATTCTTGCAGGAAATAAACCACTGCTAAAGGGTCTGGCAGCGGCTCAATCCACTCTCTCCATTGAAAACAGATGCATGTGTATAGGAGAGTAGGGAGGAACAGCTGTCGGCTGAACAAGCACCCAGCCGACATCAATTGTAAGTGTAATTTAATATTGTAAGTGTAACGTCCGTGGTCGCTGACCACGAAATCCTCCCATCTTGTCGACGCCCTTCTCTGCAGAGATGTCTGCACATGCGGCTGTCCTGTTCCGCAGTGACCACTAGGGTCCGCTCGTGAGCTCAGTTCAGCCTTAAGGAGCCAGAGCGCACACATGTGTCAGATTGAGCTGATTGCTCCCAGATCACCCAGAACTATAAGAAGGGCTCTGCCCCTCCCTGGATTGCCTGAGTGTGTTTGTATCTACCCGTGTCTGTCTTGCAAATGGTTCCTTGAGTGTTTTCCAGTTCCAGTGTTCCCGTTCCTGCTACCTGTATCCTGTTTCCCGTGCTACCGTGTTCCTGTGCTATACTGAGTTGGAGTCGTGTTGTGTCGCCTACTACACCCGCTGTGTTTCTCCGCACCTGTTGTCTGCCTGCTGCCAGAGTTCCATCCAAGCCTAAACCATCGCTACTGTCTGAATTGACACAGGTACCTTTATCCGAACAATAGACATTGACTTTGTACCCTGTTTGACCAGCTGCTATACCGCTACGGCGGTACGGCCCGGTGGGTCCACATACCCACAGATCGTGACAGTAAGTGTAATTTAAGCTTTTGTAAGTGTATGGTCAGCTTAAGACTGGAGCCAAAAATACGAAGATGTTGTGAGTATAGTTATTTCACTTGGAGTGTTACCAATTCTTCATCTTAACAGAAAAAGGGGTTAAGAGAAGGTGTTATTCTTTAGTACCCAAAGTATCCCAAAAAATTTCCTACACACACAGGCCCACAGAGCTGAATAGGTAAGATTAATCCTAGTGTGAGAGTAAGACCAGCCAGGGCAATTTTGGGTATGATCACCTCATTATGAGATTTACACGCCTCTATAATTATTACTAAAATGGACATACTTATTAGATACCTCCACAAAAATTACCCTGATATTGACTTATATGGTGAGATTAAAAAAGCCATGTCCATCAAGTTTAGCCCTAGATCCAGAGCAGGGATGCACAACATTTCCTGATCTATATGCTAAATTGTCCCATTGCACCATGGCCAATGGCTATAAAATGCCACAAACATCCCAGATGGGCGTAGCCCTTTAAAGTGTAACTCTATGAAAAATGACGCACTTGTTAGGCCTAGAGGCCTGAAGTGGCGATGGATGACAAATGGATTGGAGGAGTGCCATAGAGAATTCTTGTCATGCACTGCCCCTTCAGGCCTGCAGTAGCCATAGCACACTAACAGTTTTTTACTTAATCTGTTGACTGGTGTGTATTTGAGAAGTGTTGGGACAGAGACAAGCATGTCTGTGTCCCAATAATTGGGGGCCAAACAGTACAACAATGCGGGCCGCATGTGGTCCCCGGGTCACAAGTTTTTTAGCCCTGATCTAGAGGAAGGCAAAACCAACCTTGAATAGCATGGTACAATTTGGGATAGAGTAGAAAACCTCCTTCCAGACCTGTATACAGAAAATCAAACCAATCCCTGAGTTGACATTCTACAAGGAAGTTTTTGTTGTTTAGCCAGGAAGTTCATTTTAGGGAAACAAAAATTCCAAAATATGATGATTGTTGATATAAAAAAATGCATTTACCGTTGATTTAAAGGTCATGTGCAGGGATCTAGAGAGTTGTTTAAAAACGAAACACAAGTAAAATCCCAAAATAGATCATGCAAAAATATTTGAGTTTCGCTCGGAAATGACACTATGGTTTCTGCTGTCAATCAGCGTGTCATCATTGTACAGCACAAGAGGCAGGAAAATGTCAACTTTGGTCACAAAAAAGGAAAAGAAAATCTCAACTGTTCTACTGCATTTACTATCTGTGTATGTTCTGCTAATCCTAACGGTGGAAGTACCGCCTTAAAACTAAAACCAGAATGTAGTTAGACATTTTGTAAATTATAGAGTTAAAGGAACAGTGTCATCACAATTTTTTTTTTAATATGTTAAAGATATTAGTGCTTTATTAAAAACGTTTATATTTATTTGTGTGTTTGTGTTTTACTTTTTCTCATTTTTACACTTTTTCTTCCCTATGGGGGCTGCCATTTTTTTTTCCATTTCTGTATGTGTCGATTAACGACACATACAGACATGGAATACGGCAGCCACAGTCCCATAGGGACTGCGAACGGGGCCCGTTCCATCCACTAACATGTACGCCGTCTGTGTGGGAACTGCGCATGCGCCGCTCCCACACAGTCCAATTTGAAATGCGCGCCGTCCGGCGCCATTTTCCTGTGGACCGGAAGTCGCGGCTGGACAGTAAGATTACTACTTCCGGTCGCGGCTTCCGGACTTGTGCACTTGGACCAGCGGCAGCAGACGTTGCGGATGGGCCGGAGGGAGCCGCGGCGGCAGGAGCAGGTAAGAGATTTCTATGTATGTTCGTGTTTGTGTACATTTACTACTGTATGTAAACCTACTACACTGTGTGTTAGCTAAAAAAATGGCGACACACAGTGTAGGAGGTTAGACCGTTCAAACCCCTCGTTTATCCCGGCACTAGCCAGGATAAAGGAGGGGGGGGGATGCTGAGAGCTCACTAGAGCGAGGGCTTTTTACCCAATTTTGCAATGCTGCAATTTTGGGAATAGCTCCATCTAGTGACCAGCAATGGGAAATATTATAAATTAGAATTAATTTATAATATTTCCTGACTCGTGAAAAAAATAAAAAAAATGTGAACAATGTTTAATCACCTACACACTAAATGTTTAATTAAAAAAAAAACAACATGTTTTTCTGGCAACACATTCCCTTTAATAATGACGCCATTCTATAAGTCATTGTAAAGCCTGCTCTTAAATATGGGGTGCAGTTTAGGACTATCCAATGTAAAATGGATATAGTAGATCTGAAGAAGGGTATCCCAATCATAGACATTTATGGCCTATCCCTAAGACCTGCATAGGACTCCTCTTCATTTTTTTCAATTTAACTTTTTGTCTTGATGTTCTGGCGTCACCTCTGCTCACATTTATACGTTCTACTGCACTGCAATGTAGAAAAGCCAGTTCCTTCCATGAACAGGTCAGAGCGTGAACTCAAAACATGACACATCTTGTGAACCCATAACAAAGATCCGAGTATAGGGGCAGCGTACTCTGACATGACGGTGACCTTTTCAACCAGCAACAATCTTTCTAGACTGCAAGGACCCATTATCCACTTTACCTGCCCAGGACCTTAACCATCCTTCTTTGAATTAACACACCAACACCTTCTTTATGCAAATGTGGAAGTGGCCACAGCTTTATTATTATTTACAACCATCGGCATGAAGACATATATATATTTATTTATTTCCTCTCCTCCTGAAATGCCGATGCTCCCTGTCTCCATCAGGCATGTAGGGTGCTACCTCCGTCTTCATCTGCCGTACTTTCCGCCAGCTGTGACATCTACGAAAAAACCAGAAAAACGCCAGAACGAGAATATAACCGTAGAAAAATTTTTTTAAAAAACAAAACCAAAACCACCAGGGGAGGGAGGGCGGGTGTTTCTTCCACTGCAGCTTGAAGGTAAGAGGGCTTCCTGCTCCAAACCTCTGCCTTATATCTTCTTAACCACGCCCCTCTTACCCCTTGTTGACCAATCCTGATCCTGGGCATTATTTTAAACCGTTCCATCCTTTCTTAACCCCTTGCAGTCCCTGACACTCTCCCTAGGCGCTTCAGTGTCTACAAGACTGCAAGGACCCATTATCCACTTTACCTGCCCAGGACCTTAACCATCCTTCTTTGAATTAACACACCAACACCTTCTTTATGCAAATGTGGAAGTGGCCACAGCTTTATTATTATTTACAACCATCGGCATGAAGACATACAGTGGAGGAAATAAGTATTTGATCCCTTGCTGATTTTGTAAGTTTGCCAATTGTCAAAGTCATGAACAGTCTAGAATTTTTAGGCTAGGTTAAGTTTACCAGTGAGAGATAGATTACATAAAAAAAATAAAAGAAAATCACATTGTCAAAATTATATATATTTATTTGCATTTTGCACAGAGAAATAAGTATTTGATCCCCTACCGACCATTAAGAGTTCTGCCTCCTCCAGACCAGTTACACGCTCCAAATCAACTTGGTGCCTGCATTAAAGACCGCTGTCTTAAATGGTCACCTGTATAAAAGACTCCTGTCCACAGACAATTAATCAGCCTGACTCTAACCTTTACAACATGGGCAAGACCAAAGAGCTTTCTAAGGATGTCAGGGACAAGATCATAGACGTGCACACGGCTGGAATGGGCTACAAAACCATAAGTAAGACGCTGGGTGAGAAGGAGACAACTGTTGGTGCAATAGTAAGAAAATGGAAGACATACAAAATGACTGTCAATCGACATCGATCTGGGGCTCCATGCAAAATCTCACCTCGTGGGGTATCCTTGTTCCTGAGGAAGGTGAGAGTTCAGCCGAAAACTACACGGGGGGAACTTGTTAATGATCTCAAGGCAGCTGGGACCACAGTCACCAAGAAAACCATTGGTAACACATTACGCCGTAATGGATTAAAATCCTGCAGTGCCCGCAAGGTCCCCCTGCTCAAGAAGGCACATGTACAGGCCCGTCTGAAGTTTGCAAATGAACATCTGGATGATTCTGAGAGTGCTGTGTTCAGATTAGACTAAAATTGAGCTCTTTGGCATTAACTCAACTCGCCGTGTTTGGAGGAAGAGAAATGCTGCCTATGACCCAAAGAACACCGTGCCCACTGTCAAGCATGGAGGTGGAAACATTATGTTTTGGGGGTGTTTCTCTGCTAAGGGCACAGGACTACTTCACCGCATCAATGGGAGAATGGATGGAGCCATGTACCGTCAAATCCTGAGTGACAACCTCCTTCCCTCCACCAGGACATTAAAAATGGTTCGTGGCTGTATCTTCCAGCACGACAATGACCCGAAACATACAGCCAAGGCAACAAAGGAGTGGCTCAAAAAGAAGCACATTAAGGTTATGGAGTGGCCTAGCCAGTCTCCAGACCTTAATCCCATCGAAAACTTATGGAGGGAGCTGAAGATCCGAGTTGCCAAGCGACAGCCTCGAAATCTTAATGATTTACAGATGATCTGCAAAGAGGAGTGGGCCAAAATTCCATCTAACATGTGTGCAAACCTCATCATCAACTACAAAAAATGTCTGACTGCTGTGCTTGCCAACAAGTGTTTTGCCACCAAGTATTAAGTCTTGTTTGCCAAAGGGATCAAATACTTATTTCTCTGTGCACAATGCAAAAAAATATATATAATTTTGACTATGTGATTTTCTTTTTTTTTTTATATATAATCTATCTCTCACTGGTAAAATTAACCTAGCCTAAAAATTCTAGACTGTTCATGTCTTTAACAGTGGGCAAACTTACAAAATCAGCAAGGGATCAAATACTTATTTCCTTCACTGTATATATATTTATTTATTTCCTCTCCTCCTGAAATGCCGATGCTCCCTGTCTCCATCAGGCATGTAGGGTGCTACCTCCGTCTTCATCTGCCGTACTTTCTGCCAAGAAGGGGGAACTGAGAAACCTACTCAGTCCCCCGACCACCCCCACCAAGCAACGCCAGCCCTCTCTCGGCACCATCCAAGAGATCCAATAAAAAGATATCGAGCCCGATATCATTCAGATGCACTCCATCCGGTGCCAGCAGATCTGCATTATCCCCCTCCAGGGATTGGTGTCGCAACCCGATCCCCCCTATAGAGCGAATGAACCGCAACACCCGCACATTAATTAACCTGCGCACTCTCTCCAAAGCTGCCATATTCCTCGCTCCTCGCCACACCGTGCGCGCCACTATTTCGGACCAAACTATCACGCAACGGGCGAACAGATCTCGAAAACGCGCCAAATCAGTTCGTATAATTGACAATAACTCAGCCATTTTCACTTGGCCGATATCATTTCCACCCGCATGGATGATTAGGACAACAGGTCCGTACGTGTGCCTTGTAACTGCCACTACTTCTGGCAGTAACTGCACCCACCGTAATCCCCGGACACCTCTCCAATGGACGTCGGCCTGTGCGAGGCCCAAATTCGGACCTAATGGCCTTCGACCCGCTCGAACCGCTGCCCAATGCACATACGAATGCCCCAAGATCCACACTTGGGGGCGCCGCAACCCTAACAAAGAAATTAAGCTACATTCCGGTCAAATGAAAATTACAGGCAGGGTTAACATAACACTCCATATAACAGGAAGGAAAAACAGGGGGGGGGGAAGGGGAGGGGGCGACCTTTCTTATGAAAAACTTCCAGCTTACACCATCTTTAAAACCAGATCAGGTCGCACATATGACTTATAGCTATTAGAGCGCCATCTACCCAGACTCATGATAGCCGCTGAATCCAAGCCCAAGGCATCCGCCTCAGTTGCCGCACCTATCCTAAATGAATGTGTACCAAACTCGCCCGGCGGCAAACCTAGATACTTCAAGCCGGCCTTAAAAATCGCCTCGAATTGAAAACGCGACATCGCGGATCCATCCTGATGGATCAAGAATTGCGTCCCGGGCACTCGGACCAACACGAATTCCTGGACCCATTTTACCGGGCAATACTGCCCCCCAATCCTCCCAATCGACAGCCAAGCCCCCTTTCCTACCACATCAGTCTTTGACCTCCGCACACAGACCCTGAGAGAATCTCCCAACGTTACTACATCCGATCCGAGAAGACCACCGCTCGCACTTACTCTGTGCGGAACCAGCTCACTAACCCGCAAAGCGGCAAAGAAAGCCAACGAAAACGCCGCGCCGAACAAGGACACTTCATATTCATCCCGACACACAAAACATAAAACGGCTAGAAGCCGACCCAAAAGTGAAAAAGATACTGGCCGCCTCGTGTCCCTTGAACACGCCTCTTTTTTCCACCCTTTTAAAGACTGCCGAACTACAAATTCTTTTGTAACATCTCTGCATCCCCACAATTTTAACATAAAGGCCACTCCTGCTAAAAACTTGCTCGCCGTGGCCGCACTACCCCCTTCCTGACGTATTTGTACCAAACTTGCTAACGTGACGTCCAGGTGACACCCCTCCTGTGATGGGAAGTCATTCCCCGCAATCTCCAACCACCGATCCCACGCTCTGCAATGACTCTTCCAAGTCGCCGGTACCACCGAACCCCTCAACAGTCTCATAAGTTGTCCTCGACCAGGGCCCATAAGTGAAGGGGGGGGGACACCCCTTCTGCCAAAGCTGCCGGGTGCAATTCCCGAAACCGGGACATCTGTGAACGAGACAAAGCATCAGCCATCACATTACTGACACCCGGAACATGTTTTGCACGAAACCACACATTCAAACGCAAACACTTCAAAACCAACCATCTTAATAAAGCTAATACCGGCAACGAACTAGACGACAACCCGTTCACCGCATGCACCACCGCCATGTTGTCTGTCCAAAATACAATCCTCTTATTCACCATCACGCTACCCCATAACTCTATTGCAACTATAATAGGAAACAATTCCAATAGCGTTAAATTACGTAAGACTCCCAAATCACTCCAATGCAAGGGCCAAGGGGATCTACACCAACTTCGGCCCAAAATTGCTCCAAAACCATCACTTCCGGCTGCATCCGTAAATAATTCCAAATCTACATTAGACAACTCAGCGTCCTGACACACCGACCTCCCGTTAAACGAACTCAAAAAAGAATGCCAGACAAACAAATCCTTCCTCATACAAGAGGTTACCCTGATAAAATGATTTGGCTTCGAGATACCTCTAGTGGCTAAAGACAAACGCCTAGAAAAAACACGACCCATTGGAATTATACGACAAGCAAACACCAGCAATCCCATTAACGACTGTAACTGTTTTAACGTCACTTTTTTCGACCCCATGACCTGGTCAACCTGCGTCACTAGTCTTGCCAATTTATCATCCGGCAACCGAAAAATCATCCGCTCGCTATCTATTTCGATACCCAAAAATGACAAAACCGTTACAGGACCTTCCGTCTTATCCTCGGAAATAGGTACCCCGAAACGCGACATCACCTGTCGAAACACTCTCAGCAACGTGCTGCACAACCCAGAGCCCCCCGGGCCCACAAAAAGAAAATCATCCAGATAATGAATGACCGAGTCACAACCAGACTCCAAACGAACTACCCACTCTAAAAATGACGCAAACATCTCAAAGTAACTGCATGATATTGAACAACCCATAGGAAGGCACATATCCACGTAAAACCCTTTGTCTAAACAACAACCCAGCAGGTGAAAACACTCCGGATGAACCGGCAGCAAACGAAAGGCCGCTTCAATATCAGATTTGGCTAACAACGCCCCTTGTCCAGCCGCCTGTACCAACCTTACTGCAACATCAAAAGACGTATACGAAACCGCCGCCTCCGCCCTAGAAATACCGTCATTAACAGAACCACCGCGAGGAAAAGAAAGGTGATGAATCAGCCTAAACTTTCCTCGTTCCTTCTTTGGAACTAAACCAAGGGGGGAAACTCGCAGATTCGTATACGGCGGCTCGCTGAATGGACCTGCCATTCTTCCTAATTCCACTTCTTTAGCTAATTTTAGCCGCGCAATGCCCACATTCTCATTGATCGACTTCAAATTGTCAGCCAATGACAATGTCGCAGAATATTCAAAAGGAATCTCAAAACCAAACGAAAACCCGTTAGTGAGCACCTCTGCTTCCCGCCTCCTGTGGTACCGCTCTAACCATGGGCCCATCTCGAGCACGTTCACCGGCGTTCTCCGCTGCGCCGGAAGGAGGTGCCTTGACCGGCTGCTTACCTCTCCGGAAACACCGGAGCGCCGAATGAGCGCCCCCACAGATGGAGCATTCATGTCGAAATTTGCACGTGGCAAAGAAACGACAGTGGCCCTCATTGTAGAGCCAACAGGCACCTGTGGGCCTAGCGGCCGCAACTCCAGGGGCGGGGCCCGGTGCTGCGGCCGCACTGGGAAAGGGGCGTTGTTGCCTACTCCCTTGCGCTAAAATAAGCTGCAACCACACGTCCGTTGCCTTCGTCGCCCAACTAATATCAGGCGACAAAGCCAAACGTCGCCGAAATTCTTCATCATATCGCCACCAGGCCGCACCACCGTGCAGCCTGTGGGCGCTGAAAATTGTGTCAAAATAGACAAACAACTCGGCCCCTTTCCCAGGATAGCGTTGGCAAATAACATGAGCCAGTGTAGCGTAACACTGTACCCAGTTGCCAAATGTTTTCGCTACTTTTGCTTTCCTATCCGAACCTCTCTCAAAGCCCCGCTCCTTGTCGACAGTCACCTGCTCCACCGAGACCAAGGACCAAATATCCACAAATTCATTCCTCCAAATCTTGTCCTTGACCTCAGCTGACAAATGAGTCCCGAGAGGAGCGACTCCACAAAACAATGAATCTCTAAACGTCAAACTAGCTAAAGCATTCTCTTTCTCAGACGGGGGCATAGCTCCCTCTGGTGGCACAGAGGGACACGACGTTCCCTCATTCACTTTCAACCCAGCCACCACGGCTTTTAAAACAGAAATCAAATCCGCACCCGCTGCATTAGGTTTATTAAGCCATGCGTCACCGCAGGCCGACTCACCGCTCCCAGAGGTCCCACCGACTCCAGAGGGTCCTTCAGCCACTTGCCGCGGCACTGGAACCACGGCCTGCACCTCCTCCACCGGCCCGGCGGGAGGTACAACCTGGGACAGCTGCTCCTGATCCACCGACAAGCGCTGCACCTCCCGGCGTCGACTGCGTCTCTGCGGCCGTGAGGATCTCCTCGACGACCTCCTCCATGATCCGGATGATGCGGACGTCGTCGCAGACGAGGAGGAGAAACCATCGCTGGAAGACGAGGAATACCGTCGACCACGCCTCTTCCCGTCACCTGACCTGCGACGTCCATGATGGCCGTGCCGGCGATGTCCACCAGCCCGGCGTTTCCTCCCTCGCCTGGAACGCTCCCTTCTTGGACCTGCAGGAGAGAAAGATGACAAGGCAGGAGAAGGGCAAATAGCATCCAAAACACCCTCACTCCTATCTTTCCTAGCACACTCCCCCCCTGCCCCTGACCCGTGCTGACAGGGGCCCGGGGGGGACCGGGGTGGAGAAGCGACAGGCACCGCAGAAGCCCCCGCCCCCTGGCTGGGCTGCTTGCTCACCGTCCGCCTCCCCGCACCCGCCGCCATCTTCTTTTTTCGTGCGCCGCCATCTTGTGTCCTGGCTGCACAACGCCTGCCAGGACGTCCCGCCCCTGTTCCCCCCGCCGCCAATTCTGGCTGCGTAGAGAACAGCACGGGGAAAGATGGCGCCGACCCCGGCTGCACACAGGCCCCAGAAGCAAGTCCCAGCTCCTGTGAACATGCCGCATGGTAAGCGACCATGTCGGACCAGTCGCCTGAGTCCGCCATATTCACCCCACTGTCACGATAGTCGGCCGCTGCCTCCGCGCCCGCATCAGCAGCTCGAGGCGGGTTGTACCGTGCCCGTGCCGGTTTAACAGCCGCCCTCTTACCGCCATGGGGAAGGACGCCAGCGCGACGAGTGGACGGGGGGGAGGGGGGCACTATGTCGACCGACGAAGCACCCGTCGACATAGGCCTAGGGGACCTGCTGGGACCACCGCATGACTGTGCAGCAGTCACAGCACCCCTCATAGCAACAGGGCTAGGGCTTAGTCTAACCGGAGGGCGTGTAACGCGCTGCGGCCTACCTCGGGTAGCCGCTCCCGACTGTTCCGTGCCCCGCTCAGCTCCTCGCCTCTCTCCTTCCTCCAACAGGGATTCCAGCCAGGCAGGCCCCTCTGCCGCTACCCGCTGTGCCACCTTCCGCAACAGTTCTTCTGCCATCTTCTTAACGACCACGCTCTGAATCTCCACAGCAGCAGCAAAGGTGTTTCTTCCACTGCAGCTTGAAGGTAAGAGGGCTTCCTGCTCCAAACCTCTGCCTTATATCTTCTTAACCACGCCCCTCTTACCCCTTGTTGACCAATCCTGATCCTGGGCATTATTTTAAACCGTTCCATCCTTTCTTAACCCCTTGCAGTCCCTGACACTCTCCCTAGGCGCTTCAGTGTCTACAAAGACAATGTAAGGGAACACGGAGTGGAGCCTGTTGCAGGGTTTAGGTGGAGCTCGTCTATACTCTCCCTATTAAACTATCAACAATACTATTGTTAAAGGGGTAATGCCATGAGTCAACAGTCCAGAAATGCTGATAATAGCGGTTTCTAAAGTAATTTGCAGTGTTTCTAGCCTATAAAATAAATTTCTTATCTTTTGTGCTTCCCTGTGTCCCCCTTGATGCTGCTACTAATCAGTGCTGCTGGGAGAGAGCCTCTTAGCAGAATCAGTCTCCTACCTTTTCTGACAGCTAACGATATAGTTTCTTCTTAGGCGACTTTCCCATTGCATTTGCAGTGTCTATTTGCCATACTTTAAACATATCAATAGGCCCCTATTCACCCGACACAGGCCAAAAGAGTGTCCTTTTGGCCTCCATCGGACTGATATACATCGGTATACCTTTTTCTTCTGTATAAAATAGTCTGCGCTATTCCATACAGAGGCCTACAGTAAAAAACTATAAGTCGAATCTATCAGATGTATCTGTAAGTCAGGGGTTTCTCCCGATGTATTCCTCCGATCAGGGGCGTAACTAGGCCCCCTATAGCAATCTTTTGACTGGGCCCCCCAAAACCAACACTGCACGACCATTAAACGAATATAGGACAAAGCGGCATACAATGAGATCATCCCACATGCTCGAGGATTCTGGATGCCCTCGTAGCTAATAACAATCGACGAGAGAACACCCTACCCATGGGAAAAATCCGGCAAGCAAAGATTAAGAGCCCCAAGAGGGACTGTAGCTGCTTAAAGGTTACCTTTCTTGACTTAGCTACTTGTTCCACATGCGAATCCAAATTCATTAGTTTCTCATCCAGCAGTCTAAATACCATTTTCCGTGTATCTATCTCGATACCTAGGAAACACAAAACCGTAACTGGGCCCTCTGTCTTTTCCTCTGACACGGGAACACCAAAATGCAACCTGAGCCTCACAAACGCGCTTAATAACATAGCACAAACTCCGGAGTCACTCGGACCTACAAAAAGGAAATTGTCCAAATAGTGTATGATGGAAGACACACCTAACTCAAAACGCACTACCCATTCTAAAAACGAAGCAAACATCTCGAAATAACAACGGGAAATAGAACAGTCCATCGGGAGACACATATCAACATAAAACAGCCCATCGAGGCAACAACCTAATAAATGAAAGCAGTCCGGCAGTAAACGAAAGGCAGATTCAATGTCGGACTTCATCAATAATGCCCCGAGACCCGCACTACGAACTAAGTGCACCACTACATTAAACTACATTTATGACACCGCCGCGTCCTCTTTTGATATCCCGTCATTGACCGAGCCCCCACGAGGATATGATAGATGGTGAATCATCCTAAACTTTGCACTACCTTTTTTGGGGTCCAAGCCGAGAGGGGAGACCATCAAGTTTGGGTAAGAAGGCTCCTCGAAGGGGCCAGCCACCCCACCCAATGCAATTTCTTTAGACAATTTTACCCTGACCACTTCAACGTTATCCCTAGCAGATTTTAAGTTATCTGACAACAGCATAACTGACGACTCTTCGAAAGCAATAACGAAGCCCACGCTAAAACTGTTAGCGAGGGCCTCGGCCTCCTTTCTCCTGTGGTACCACTCTAACCATGTTCCCATCGCGAGAACGCTCACCGGTGTTCTCCGCTGTGCCGCAAGGGGCCCCTTTACCAGGCTGTTTGTCCCTGCGGAAGCAGCGAAGTGCCGCGTGAGCGCACCCGTAAATGGAGCATTCCTGACTAAACTTGCAGGTTGCAAAGAACCTGCGATGTCCCTCATTGTAGAGCCAACAGTCTCCTGTAGGGAATGCGGCCGCAGTCCCAGGAGCTGTTCCTGAGTCTGTGGCCCTACCAGGGGCGTAGCTAAAGGCTCATGGGCCCGGGTGCAAGAATTCAGCTTGGGCCCCCCTACCCCTCCCCAGCACCACCATCATCATCAGACCCCTGCGCGCTCCTATGCCCAGATGCCTTGCCCAACAGCCCCCATAGTATAATGCCCCCACACAGTTAATGCTCCCATAGCTGCCCCCACACAGTATAATGCCCCATAACGTATATTGCCCCCCCATAATAGCCCCATACTGTATAATGCTCCCCATATCAGCCCCCCATACAGTATAATGCCCCCCCCCACAATATCAGCCCCCCCATACAGTATAATGCCCCCATATGTGCATAATTACTTACCTATCCCCGTTCCCACGTTGAGTGGAGGATCCTTCGCCTCCTCCGGTGTGTACTATGAGTGACTCAGCGCAGGCAGGCGCGATGATTTCGCTACATCCTGCCTGCCTGTGTTGAGCCACTCACGGCACAGGGAATGCTGGATCAAGGAGATGTCAGCTCCTTGCTCCAGCATTGATTGGAACCGGGACCTCGGTGAGTGACTCACGAACCCCCAGGGGGACGCGACCCACAGTGTAGGGATGTCACGATACCAAAATTTGGACTTCGATACCGATATTTCGTTTACTTTGCCAACAGTAATAAAAATAAAAAAAAGTTCTTCCATTTTCTGATGTGAGGCAGGAGGTGTGATTATGAATTTTGAATGTGCCTCACATTAATAGTAATTAACCCCATTATGTTTCTCAGTCATAATGGGTTAATGTGTGAGGTACATGATGGAGTTAATTACTATTAATGTGAGGCACATGGAGGTTAAATTCATCATCGCACCTTGTGCCTCATAATTAGGCCCCATGCACACAACCGTAAATAACCTCCATTCACTTTCATTGAGCGCGGACACATTTCCGTAGCGCTACGGATGGGTGTCCGTGCCGTAGAAATGTTCCGAAAATTATGGAACATGTCCGTCCTTTTGCATTTTGCGGGCCATTCTCCCATACTTTGTTACTTTGTATGGGAGCACGGCCCGAAAATGCGGGTGGCAGTGGGCGGCCGGCCGTGCCCGCAATCGCGTGCCGTGATTGCGGGCACGGTCGTGTGAATGGGCCCTAAGTGATAGAAAGCAATTTTTATTTTATTTTTTTACAAAGTACACATCATAAATGATGCAAAAAATAGTTGTGCAGGTTATTACGGGCGCGCCAATACCGATTATGTGTATGTTTTATGTATTGAGACTTATTTTAATGTTTATTATAAAAAAGGTGTATGTGTATTTTTTTTTTAACATTACTTTGTTTTTACTTTATTTTAAAACTTCAATGTACTGGCCTATAGCTATATGCTAGTACATTAGCCTGTGTACGGATAGTACACAGGCAGTTGTTAGGACATACCTCAGTATGCCCTAACAACAGGAAATATGGTAGGACAGCCCTGGGGTCCTTCAATAGACCCTGGGCTGTCTGCCCACATATGGGATGTCCCTTAATCGCGTCACAGGAATTCCCTGTGACGCGATCCAGGGGCATCCCCCCTTCTCATTTTCCCCTGAATGCTGCTGTCAGCTTTGATCGCAGCATTCAGGAGAATAGCGGCGGAGATGAGCGGTTTCTCTGATCTCCGCCGTTATAGAGCAGGGCTGCGGCTGTGTAATACAGCCATTGCCCCGCTCCTGATATAAGTGCGCGCGCGCGGTCAGCATGAGGAGATGCGGCCGGCACTGCACTAATGAGCGGCGGTTCAGGCATTGAGGACAGAACATGGGGGTGTTTTGTAGCGCGCCCACCATGTTCTGTCTTCAGTGCCGATGCTCATTAGTGCAGCGCCGGCCGCATCACATCATCCTGACTGCGCGCAGATGTCAGGACTCAGGAGCGGGGCAGTGACTGTATTACACAGCCGCAGCCCCGCTCTCATACACTCGTGTGTACTATACTGTATTGTGTTGTATTGTGCAGTTTGCGGTGGAGGAACGGGGGGGGGGGGGCTGTGATTTAACGCCCCCCCCTCTCCACCGCAAACAACACAATACATTACAAGGCATCACAACACATTACATTACAATACATAACGTTACAACACAACACGTTACATTACAATATACATTACACTGCAGCTTACCTGGAGTCCTCCGCACCACCTCTTCTGCTCTGTCTGAAAGCCGTGTCACGTGACAACACGGTCACATGGTACACACCATGTGACCGTAACCAGGAAGTGCCGGCTTCACGGACAGAAGATTCAGTTAGAAAACATGCTGTATGGCAACGGGGGCCCGTGGGCCCCCCAGGCTTAGGGGCCCGGTCGCAATTGCGACCGCTGCGACCCCTATAGCTACGCCACTGGGCCCTACTGGGAAAGGGTCTAACCTGCTTCCCACTCTGCGCGAGAATCAACTGCAACCATACGTCCGTTGCCTTTGACGTCCAACCAATCTCAGACAACAAAATTCTTCGTCGTAGCACCACCACGCCGCACCTCCGTGCAGCCTGTGAACACTACAGATGGTATCGAAGTATACAAACAACTCCACACCCTTTTCAGGGTGTTGCTGACACACTACATGCGCCAGGGTAGTAAAACCCTGAAGCCAATTGCCAAAAGTTCTGGCAACTTTCACCTTTTTATCCGAACCTTTCTCAAAAGTGCGCTCTTTGTCCACCGTCACCTGTTCTACCGAGATCCAGGACTAAATATCCTCAAATTCGTTCCTACCAATTTTCTCCTTGATCTCAGCAGACAGATGATTGCCGAGAGGGGAGTCACCATAAAACACAGAATCCCTAGACGTTAAACAAGCCAAACTGGCTTCCCTCGCAGATGAGGGCTTTACCCACCCTGGTGGAAGAGAAGGTGCGGTAGCACCATCACTTTTTTCCAACCCGGCCACCACAGCCTTCAAAACAGACACTAAGTCATTACCAGACATCATAGATTTAGAAAGCCATGCGTCAACGCATGAGGACTCATCGAGTTCAGGGGTCCCTGCCACTCCCGAGGTCGCTGCTTCCACCACTGGCGCCGCCGGAACCAAGGATTGCTCACCACCCGGTGCACAAGCCAAAGAGTCACCTTGGGACGACCCGCCCAGGTCCTTTCCAGCATGCTGGGAATCGACACGACGCCGCCCGTGGTTCCGCCCATCAGCGCGGCTGGACATCCGCGGCGGTGAATATGAAGATGATGGTGAGGAAGAAGAGGAGGGATGTCTTCCAGAAGATGACGAGGGAGATCTCCACCTCCAAAACTGACCACTTTTGTTGTATCGATACCTGCGGGGACCATGCCCACGACCACCTCCCGATCGAACCTGCAAAAGAAAAAAGGGACAAGGCAGATGAGTGACCAGCATCACGCAGATTCCCCATGGAACCTGCCACATTAGATACGTCCCTACTCTGGCCCCCCTGCTGAAGGCCAGAACCGAACGGAACACTTGAAAAAGGATACAGCTGCTGACGACTCTGCAGCCCTGGTTGATGGCGGACTTCTTCTTCTTCCCTGGATTTTGTATGTGCATGAGGGGGAGAACCATGCAGCGCCCCCACCGCTGCGACCCCGCGGCGCTTCTTCTGCCCAGACTTTCTCCCACGGACCGCCCCATGCACAGACGCTGCTGCCCCTGCCATTTCACCTGCTCCCAGATGCAGAGATGGGGCAGCAGCAAAGGTCAGAGGCACCGCATTTTAGGACGGACCCTGTGCGCATGCGCGGCCCATCTCCACTGCACCGGCCTTGTCTTCCGGAGCCGCCCCACCCCCTTCACCGGTCTTAGGATAGATGCTGCCCTGTGCGAAATTATCTTTCGTCGCCCCATCCCCATCATAAAAAAATGCCCCATAAAAAATATAATGCCCCCCCCACAGTTTTATGCCCTATATAGTGCCCCACACAGTATAATGCCCCTTTAGTGCCCCCATACAGTATAATAATAATATTTAATAATATAAATCAAGAACACAGTATTTTGTCCTCTAATTGTGCCCACACAGTATAATGCCCCCTAAGTGCCACACACAGTTTATTCCAAAAAGATACAAATTTGCAATGAAGCAAAAAGGATGCCTTTATTTCCAGTCAAGCTATAGTAATATGTAATGTACATGGAAATAAAATATAACTTTTATTGGTTAGGATTAAATATAATTAGAACAAAGACAAAAATCTGAATCTAAAATTTAGCCAGAGTTCACTGACAGGTGGATTTGTATCGATCAGATACAATCAGTGTATAGTGTAAACTGTCTGCCTTTGTGTCTACTGCGGCATCTGCAGAACACCGGGCGACACAATTGAGTGGCGTATATATCTCAGTCAGTGAAGACTCTGAGGTTAAAAGTAATGTGGAGGCCCCCCCGACATGTTTCGCTGCATACGCAGCGTCTTCAGGGGTTCAAATGGGGCTGAAGACGCTGCGTATGCAGCGAAACATGTCGGGGGGGCCTCCACATTACTTTTAACCTCAGAGTCTTCACTGACTGAGATATATACGCCACTCAATTGTGTCGCCCGGTGTTCTGCAGATGCCGCAGTAGACACAAAGGCAGACAGTTTACACTATACACTGATTGTATCTGATCGATACAAATCCACCTGTCAGTGAACTCTGGCTAAATTTTAGATTCAGATTTTTGTCTTTGTTCTAATTATATTTAATCCTAACCAATAAAAGTTATATTTTATTTACATGTACATTACATATTACTATAGCTTGACTGGAAATAAAGGCATCCTTTTTGCTTCATTGCAAATTTGTATCTTTTTGTGACAATTTAATGCCTGCCAGCCTGCTGGGTCTCTTTTCACTTATACCTGCCACACACAGTTTATTGCCCCCTGTAGTACCCCTACCCAGTATAATGTCCACTTAGTGGCCCCCACACAGTATAATGCCCCCTCCCCTGGCTGCCACACACAGCTCCCCCTTGTAGATAGTGCCCCCTGTAGATTGTGCCATACAGCCTCCCTGTAGACAGTGCCATACATCCCCCACCTCCCCCTTGTAGATCGTGCCATACAGTCCCCCACCTCCCCCTGTAGACAGTGCCCCCACACAAAAATGTTTTACTTTCCTAGGCCCTGTTCCCACGACAAGCTGAGCTGCTCCAGGATGGCTTTGCTGGTTATAACTAATCTTGCAATAAATTACCTGTAATTTATCCGATATGGGTTGCAGGGGCGGATTGGCCATGTACTTCAGCGGGAATTTTGCCGATCCACTGCTCAGGGGCCGCTCTCCTGTACAGTCCTGTACAGGGCCGCACCATCCATGAGGCGAGATGAGCTCGATATTAGCCACTGAAACCAGCCGTAGCCACACCCTCCTACACTAATTGTACCAGCGTCTATAGAACACAGAAACAATTACAGATACAATTACATGCATAAGAGCTGAATGGCCGGGTATTGGCCACTCAACGCCTTACAATGACTATATACAGGGGTGGGTTATCTGTGGGGCACTATCTACAGGGGGGCTATAGGAAGGGCACTGTCTACAGGTGTGGGCTATATGTGGGACACTATATACAGGGGGAGCTATATGTGAGGTACTATCTACATAGGTGGGCTATATGTGGAGCACTATCTATAGGGGAGCTATATCTAGGGCAGCACGGTGGCTCAGTGGTTAGCACTATTGCCTTGCAGCTCTGGAGTCCATGTGTGGGCACTATATATAGGGTGTATGTGTGTAGGACACAGTGTATGGTACTAATATAATCAGGGCAGAAATGTTTTAAAAGTGAGAAGCTGAAGACATTTGAGCGGAAAACTGCAGAAATGGGTCGTGGCTGGGAAAAGTCATCATAGAGGTCTGGACCGGATGGAGTAGAAAAGAGAAAAGATCTAGAATTTGAGAAGTCACCGGTGAATCACTTAATGTAAATGTTTATTCTGCCTCTAATCAGTAATGTGGTCGCTGTATGATCTGTAGTGAGATGATTATATGATTTTTTTGTGAAACAGCAACTCCCAGCATATCCTTACTATTGTTTGGGCCATGCTGGGAGCTGTAGTTTTATGCCATACAAACCTATATGGCAGGGGTTGCATTACAATGAGCTGTATTTGTGCTTCTGCTGTGTATATGTACTGAGCTTAGTTCTGGTGCTGTATATATGTACTGAGTTTGGTTCTGGTGTTGTATTTATGTACTGAGCTTGGTTCTGGTGTTGTATATATGTACTGAGCTTTGTTCTGGTGCTGTATATATGTACTGAGCTTTGTTATGGTGCTGTATATATGTACTGAGCTTTATTCTGGTGCGGTATATATGTACTGAGCTTGGTTCTGGAGCTGTATATATGTACTGAGCTTTGTTCTGGTGCTGTATATATGTACTGAGCTTTGTTATGGTGCTGTATATATGTACTGAGCTTTATTCTGGTGCGGTATATATGTACTGAGCTTGGTTCTGGAGCTGTATATATGCATTGAGCTTTGTTCTGGTGTTGTATTTATGTACTGAGCTTTGTTCTGGTGCTGTATTTATGTATTGAGCTCGGTTCTGGTGCTTTAGTTATGTACTGAGCTTAGTTCTGGTGGTGAATTTATGTATTGAGCTTTGTTCTAGTGCTGTATATATGTATTGAGCTTTGTTCTGGTGCTGTATATATGTACTGAGCTTGGTTCTGGTGCTGTTTATATGTACTAAGCTTTGTTCTGGTGTTGCATTTATGTACTGAGCTTTATTCTGGTGCTGTATATATGTACTGAGCTTGGTTATGGTGTTGTATTTATGAGCTGAGCTTTGTTCTGGTGCTGTATATATGTGTGTATATATATATATATATATATATATATGAGCTTTGTTCTATTGTTGTACATATGTACTGAGCTTGGTTCTGGGGCTGTATTTATGTACTGAGCTTGGTTTTAATGCTGTATATATGTACTGAGTTTAGTTCTGGTGCTGTATATATGTACTGAGCTTGGTTCTGGTGTCGTATATATGTACTGAGTTTGGTTCTGGGGCTGTATTTATGTACTGAGCTTGGTATTAATGCTGTATATATGTACTGAGCTTTGTTCTGGTGCTGTATATATGTACTGAGCTTGGTTCTGGAGCTGTATATATGTATTGAGCTTGGTTTTAATGCTGTATATATGTACTGAGCTTTGTTCTGGTGCTGTATATATGTACTGAGCTTTGTTCTGGAGCTGTATATATGTACTGATCTTGGTTCTGGTGCTGTATATATGTCAGAGCTTGGTTCTAGTGCTGTATTTATGTACTGAGCTTGGTTTTAATGCTGTATATATGTACTGAGTTTTGTTCTGGTGCTGTATACACTACCGTTCAAAAGTTTGGGGTCACCAAGACAATTTTGTGTTTTCCATGAAATCTCACACTTATATTTATCAGATGAGTTGCAAAATGACTAGAAAATATAGTCAAGACATTGACAAGGTTAGAAATAATGATTTTTATTTTAAATAATAATTTTCTCCTTCAAACTTTGCTTTCGTCAAAGAATGCTCCATTTGCAGCAATTACAGCATTGCAGACCTTTGGCATTCTAGCTGTTAATTTGCTGAGGTAAATCGGGAGAAATTTCACCCCATGCTTCCAGAAGCCCCTCCCACAAGTTGGATTGGCTTGATGGGCACTTCTTGCGTACCATACGGTCAAGCTGCTCCCACAACAGCTCTATGGGGTTGAGATCTGGTGACTGCACTGGCCACTCCATTACAGATAGAATACCAGCTGCCTGCTTCTTCCCTAAATAGTTCTTGCATAATTTGGAGGTGTGCTTTGGGTCATTGTCCTGTTGTAGGATGAAATTGGCTCCAATCAAGCGCTGTCCACAGGGTATGGGATGGCGTTGCAAAATGGAGTGATAGCCTTCCTTATTCAAAATCCCCTTTACCTTGTACAAATCTCCCACTTTACCAGCACCAAAGCAACCCCAGACCATCACATTACCTCCACCATGCTTGACAGATGGCGTCAGGCACTCTTCCAGCATCTTTTCAGTTGTTCTGCATCTCACAAATGTTCTTCTGTGTGATCCAAACACCTTAAACTTCGATTCGTCTGTCCATAACTCTTTTTTCCAATCTTCCTCTGTCCAATGTCTGTGTGCTTTTGTCCATATTAATCTTTTCCTTTTATTATATCAGTCTCAGATATGGCTTTTTCTTTGCCACTCTGCCCTGAAGGCCAGCATTCCGACGTCGCCTCTTCACTGTAGATGTTGACACTGGCGTTTTGCGGGTACTATTTAATGAAGCTGCCAGTTGAGGAACTGTGAGACGTCTATTTCCCAAACTAGAGACTCTAATGTACTTGTCTTGTTGCTCAGTTGTGCAGCGGGGCCTCCCACTTCTCTTTCTACTCTGGTTAGAGCCTGTTTGTGCTGTCCTCTGAAGGGAGTAGTACACACCGTTGTAGGAAATCTTCAGTTTCTTGGCAATTTCTCGCATGGAATAGCCTTCATTTCTAAGAACAAGAATAGACTGTCGAGTTTCACATGAAAGCTCTCTTTTTCTAGCCATTTTGAGAGTTTAATCGAACCCACAAATGTAATGCTCCAGATTCTCAACTAGCTCAAAGGAAGGTCAGTTTTATAGCTCCTCTAAACAGCAAAACTGTTTACAGCGGTGCTAACATAATTGCACAAGGGTTTTCAAGTGTTTTCTAATCATCCATTAGCCTTCTAACACAGTTAGCAAACACAATGTACCATTAGAACACTGGAGTGATGGTTGCTGGAAATGGGCCTCTATACACCTATGTAGATATTGCATTAAAAACCAGACGTTTGCAGCTAGAATAGTCATTTAGCACATTAACAATGTATAGAGTGTATTTCTGATTAATTTAATGTTATCTTCATTGAAAAAAAACTGTGCTTTTCTTGCAAAAATAAGGAAATTTCTAAGTGACCCTAAACTTTTGAACGGTAGTGTATGAGTATGTGTGTATATATATATATATATATATATATATATATATATATATATATATGTGTATGTGTGTGTATATATCTAATATGTGTGCGTGTGTGTTTGTGTGTGTGTGTATATATATGTGTGTGTGTGTGTGTGTTGTGAGACTGAGTGTGTGTATATATGAGTGTGTATGTGTGTGTATATGTGTGAGTGTGTGCATATATGAGTGTGTGTATATGAGTGTGTATGTATATATGTATGTGCAGGTATATATACACGTGTATATATATATAAGTCCGTATATGAGTATATATATATATTTGTGTATATATATATATATATATGTGTGTGTGTGTGTGTGTGTGTGTGTGTATATATATATATATATATATGTGTGTGTGTGTGTATACATATATGTGTGTGTGTGTGTGTGTATATATATATATATATATATATATATATATATATACACACACACACGTGTGTATGTACGTGTAGAAATATGAGTGTGTGTGTACCTATATGGATATATATATATATATATATATATATATATATATATAAAATGTGTGTGTGTGTGCTTTGTGTTACGCAGGGGCATAGCTGGGAAGGGACTTCAGGGGCTTTCAGAGTCTAGGCTGCCTGCAAACAGTGGGGATAGGCAGTTAGTTAGTCCAAAACATCTAATGTTTTTCAGTGCACCCTTAAGGCCCCATTTTTTTTACGGCCATTACACGGCTGCATTAAAATACAATGCAGCTATTCACGCAGCCTGGTCCCTGAGCAGAGCATCAGGTAGCTCTCTGCCCAGGGACTCCAGCACTGCTCCTGACGTCACTATCCATATATGGACAGTGACGTCAGGACTTTTCCCAGGGCCAGAATCCCCAGGCAGAACCTCTATTAGTGTTATGCCCGGGGACTCTGGGGAAGCCCCTGACATCACAATCCAAACATGGACAGTGACGTCAGGAACTTTCCCTGGACCGTAGTCCCGGGTCAGAGCCCCTACTAGTGCTCTGCCCGGGGACTCCGGCACTGCTCCTGACGTCACTAACCATATATGGGCAGTGACGTCAGGAGTTTCCCATCCCTCCAGCGCTGCACCCAGGAAAGGGAAGTATAATAATTGTTTTGCTTTTTTATGTGTTACTGATTATTATTATTTTTGTGTTTTTTGACAGGTTCGGTTTTTGAACTACTTCAGATTCGAGGACTACTTCAATGACGGTGTTTTTTTTTTTATTCTCACTAAAAAATGTCAACGAGGGTTGTGTGTATCTTTTTATTGCAATAAAATATTTTTTCATGTCTCCATGTTGTTTGTAAATATATTACTACTGCCTTAGTAATGGCCGCTGCCTGATTGACAGCATCCATTACTAAGGAGGAGCTTAGTGTTAGCTGGTGAAAAGGCTAACACTAACCCCCCCCCCCCCCCCATTTTTACCCGGGACCCACCACCACCAGCGGTACCGGAAAGAGCCAGGTACGATCCAGTACCCGACCATCTGTAGTGATGGTCGGGCAATCGGGCGGCCGCAGTCTGGTATTATTAGGCAGGGAAAGCCCAAAAACCATGGCCTTTCTCATCCTGGTAAAGCTAGCCTGCTGCTGTGTTGTATCTGGGTGGTTATGAAAAATAGGGGGGACCCCACGTAATTTTTTTAAATTAAAAAAAAATAATTTGAAAAAAAAGACGTGGGGTTTCCCCCATTTTTCATAACTGTTGAGGTCAAAATAAAAAAAAAATTTGAATACATTTTATGCTTGTTACTTATTCTTACATTTTTACTAAATCTTTCTTAAATATTGAAATACAAACCTAAGAATGTCGATGGAAAAATAAAAAGGTTATGGCTTTTGGAAGGGGGGGGGAGTAAACAGCGAAAATAAAAAACAGAAAAATGGCTGCGGCGCCAAGGGGCTAAAACATTGGTTTAAATATAGCAACTAATGACCTTGTTTAATCCTTCTACTGTGGCAGAAACCACGAAGAACAAAGTACTGCTTGTACAGTAGAGATAATGCCTGGATGATGGACATGCGGTTCAGGATGTTTATATTTGCTGGTTGAGAAGTATAAAGGTTCTATAGGAGCAGACGTTCCAGTTGTCACAACTGCTTCTGACGTGAACTTAGATCGGAGGATGACAACACGTCAAGATATCTAACATAAACATGATATAACTCGTCATTTAACTCTTATTAGTCCTTCCATAAGCCTGTCACCTGCTTGACATTGAGATGCCTCCCTCCCTAAAGGCGTAATACCATTCATGCAATATAAAGAAATACCAGGTGCACACCTAAAGTTATTGAGGACGCAGGAAGCCAATAACTCAAAAAAATAAAATAAAAAAAGTGTTGAATAAGGTTTTTATTTATAGAGTCCTGGGTATGTATTTAGCTTTTTTGGCACGTGTATCAGAACATGTAAGGCCCTTACACTCTAGTACTCCCTAGACTCTCTCAGGGCTGCATGGACCGCCATACAATGTTCCATTGGGTGCCGTATGTACGGAGCTATTCGCCTTAGAAACAATGCTTCTTGGGGAGAAAAGCTCCGTAAACATGGCATTCGATGTAGAGTGCCATGAATTTTTTTCTGTAAGTTCTGTACAGAATCCAACAGAAAAAAAGTCTCTGTATGCAATCAGTACAGTAAAGACCTCAGGGCCGGTTCCAGGTTTACGTTGGCACTTGGGCGATAGAGTCACTGTATGCCTTAAGTTAACTTCTTTCAGCCACCCAGCATACATTACAACAATAATGGCACCAGTGATGTTTTTATCATGGTTTTTGCAGCCTTTTTTTGCGTGCGTTTTTTTGTAGTAAAAATGACAGAATTATGTATTTTCCTGTAAAAAATGCCATGTGTGAACATACCCTAAAAAGGAGAGAGGCAGCGAAGAAAAAGTGGCAGCAAGGCTTCTAATTTTACAGTGGGGAGGTGAGAGTGCTGTACTTGTTCAGATAGGCAGAAACTCTTTTCTGTTTTTGCCTTCCCACATTCATAGCCATAACTTTATATTTTTCTGTCTGAACGTTTTTTTCTCTCTTTTGTGAGACGGGCTGTAGATTTTGTAGGCTTCATTTTGCCATACACATAAGTAAGCGTTTAATATACAGTTAGGTCCAGAATAATTTTGGCAGTGACACAATCTTCATGGTTTGGGCTCTGCTGCCACCACATTGGATTTGAAATGAAACAACTGAGATGCAATTGAAGTTTAGACTTTCAGGTTTAATTCAAGGGGTTGAAAAAAAATATCCTGTGAAACGTTTAGGAATTGCAACCATTTTTCTACACATAATAATTGGACAAATTAACATTACCATAAATAAAATGTTTTTTTTTAATACTTTGTAGAGAATCCTTTGCAGACAATGACGGCCTGAAGTCTGGAACCCATGGACATCACCACACGCTGGGTTTCCTCCTTTGTGAAGCGACGTCCAATCAACCTTGCTGCATTTGGTTGAATCTGAGCAGAAAGTAAATCCCTGAACACTTCAGAATTCATCCGGCTGCTTCTGTCTTCAGTCACATCATCAATAAACACTAGTGACCCAGTGCCTTTGGCAGCCATGCATGCCCATGCCACCACACTGCCTCCACCATGCCATCACACTGCCCCCACCATGCCATCACACTGCCTCCACCATGCCATCACACTGCCTCCACCATGCCATCACACTGCCTCCACCATGCCATCACACTGCCTCCACCATGCCATCACACTGTCACCACCATGCCATCACACTGCCCCCACCATGCCATCACACTGCCTCCACCATGCCATCACACTGCCACCACCATGCCATCACACTGCCCCCACCATGCCATCACACTGCCTCCACCACGCCACCACACTGCCTCCACCATGGCATCACACTGCCCCCACCATGCCATCACACTGCCTCCACCATGCCATCACACTGCCACCACCATGCCATCACACTGCCTCCACCATGTTTTACATATGACGTGGTGTGCTTTGGATCATGAGCCGTTCCAAGCCTTCTCCATACTTTCTTCCTCTCATCATTCTGGTACAGGTTGATCTTAGTTTCATGCTGTTCCAGAACTGGGCGGCTTCTTTAGATGTTGTTTGGCAAAGTCTAATCTGGCCTTTCTATTTTTGGGGCTGATTAATGGTTTGCGCCTTGTGGTGAACCCTCTGTATTTGCTCTCATGAAGTCTTCTCTTTATGGTAGACTTAGATACTGATGCACCTACTTCCAGGAGAGTGTTCTTCACTTGGGTAGATCTTGTGAAGGGCTAAACAGCTAAAATGCCAAAACTTGTGTCACTGTCCAAATACTTCTGGACCTAACTGTATATGAACTTTTATCATGGTTTAAATGCCAAGAAAAATCTATTGTGCCATTTTTATTTACGCCATTAAGGCCTCGTGCACACTTACGTCACCGTTTTCACGGCCGCTTTTGACGGGTCTGTGAACCCGTTTTAGCGGCCGTGTGGTTTCCGTGTGCACTCCGTGTTTCCGTTTCCATGCGCCGAGCATGGTACTGTCCAGGGTGACAGTACCATGCTCGGCGCACGGAAAATACAATTTTAATGTAATAAAAAAAAAATACGTTCATACTTACATTCCTCCTGTCCGGCCTCCAGCGATGACGTTCAATCCATGTCGCCGCTGCAGCCAATCACAGGCTGCCTTGGCCTCTGCAGTCAATCACAGGCTGTCGCGTCACAAAAGAAGGTCGGACTGGAGGAAGAAGAGGGACTCGTCACCAAGACAACGACCGGGTACGTATGAAAGGCTTTTTATTTTATTTTTAATCAGCAGCCTATTTTCTCTATCAGTTATTGATAGAGACAAGTGGCTGCCGATTAGTGTAATATTTTTCTAATGTTTTTCTGCCCGCCCGGCGGTTGCTAGGCAACGGCTCCATCACACACGGACGGCACACGGATGCCTTTCGTGTGCCTTCAGTTTTTTTGACGGCCCCATTGACTTGCATGGGCCTCACGTTCACGGAATCCCGGACCAAAGTAGGACATGCTCTACTTTGGATCGGAAAGGAGCAACGGACCGTCAAAAAAACTGAGGTGTGCATGGCCCCATTGAAATGAATGGGTCAGTGTGCTATCAGTGACAAAAACGGATAGCACCCTGAAGGAAAAAACTGAAGTGTGCATGAGGCCTTACTAATCACCATAAATTAGATGTTCACTGTATTGTACGGGTTGTTACGGTTATGACTATGTACGGTTATGACTATGTACGGTTATGTTTGTGTATCAGGAACGTTCTGTTCCAGTTTAGGAGTTCGGGACTCGCAAGTCTGGGGATCCTTGTTGTGGATTGCGAGCTTGCGTCCTTTTGGCCAAAATGATTACCAATACCCCAGGTATTTTTCATTATTATGTATATTCGCTTCTCTTGGACACAACCGGGTCTTTGATGCTGGGAGAGCATGGTGTGTTGTTGTTTGGCATAGCAAGCAGGGTAGCCCGCTCTATGAATTATCAAGGCGTCACAAATAGGCTTCTACCTGGCTATACACGTTGTGCCTCATGACGTACACACTATCCCTCCATGTTTCACTCACTTGCACCCCATTATCCATTTATTTCTATTGAGGCACTTCATTTATTACTGCCCCCTATATTTCACTTATAGTATTACACTTGCACACACACTATTCATTTATTATTTCTTACTACACATCCCATGCACCACACACCACTCCCCTCAAGACTAGTGGGAGTGGCTATTATTATTTAAAGCACCTGCTCGCCCTTTCATCAGCATTTCTGGCCTGGCTGTGTCCATTTGTAAGTATGGCCTTTTTCGGTGGTTTTGTATATGTCCCTGTGTTTTTATCGGTTCTGGTTATGACTATGCCAAATATGTCTTCGTTATTTACTGTTTTGCGGTGTTTATTTAGTAAAGTGTATTATAATGGTTTATTGTAATTGTTTTTGCACCTTTATTTTTTAGGAACTGTACTTAAAAAATAATAAACATTTTTTTTTACCTTTAATGTATTGGAATATAGAGATATATATCTATATACCAGTACATTATTCCAGTGAATAAGAATTCTATTGATGTTTTTAGGCCGAGAAAATCCTCTCATAGATAACAGTGCAGCCTGTGGTCACTTATTGTTTCTGCCTCCCGTTCAGCAGGTCCTGAGTTTGAGACCTGGCAGAGACCTGATGAAAGCAAAGGCAGAATAATAGTTAAATATATTGAGGCATCTTCCCAGAGCTGTAGATTGTGCTGACCCGGGACTTTAAAGACCTAATGCACTTCTATGAGTGCCCCATTAGAGCTCCATACGAAATGGAGTTGTAATACGGCCATGTTTATGAGATCAAATTATTACTCCTAGAAATAGTTGTCCCAATTATTCAGTGTTGGGCACTATATGTTTTTTTTATCTGTACCTGAACTTACTGTACCCATATAACCCTGTGTCCGGTGCCGGGCTGAGGTTCCATGAGCCCACCAGAGCAAATCATTTTGAGGGTCCGTCGCCCAACTATACAGAACATGTGTCCACGTCCACTTATAATGGTATCCTAATTTGTTATTATCATTGCACACACAGAACATATCACCAATAAGGCCTAGAAATAAATAAATAGGTTATTTGTGAATCAACCCATAAGAAATACACCCTACTGGTAAGAGGTCCAAAGTCAGCCCCAAAGGAGTTGTCTTCTGCTGAATCTTTAAAGTTGTATTGTATAAGAAACCTACTATTGTTTCAGAGCCTGGGCCCACCAGAGTATCCTCTGATTCTTTGGGGGTCAGTATAACGCTGACAAATATCATTGCCACCCAAATCCCACAAAATATTGCCATACGGTGCCCAGAAGCCATCTATAGTTGACTGCTTTTCCAGCCAGCAGGTATCCCTTTGCTATAGTGTCAAAAGGTTAAGGCTCTGTGCACACGGCTAAAATACGTCTTAATGTAGGCGCCGTATATTTAAGCTTTATTCAGACAAACGTGTGTGGAATCGGGCGTGAAAAGTGGCCTTGTTTCACGGCCGATTTGCACCCATGCGGGACCCGTTTTCACAGATTTCTCATAGACTTGAGTCTATTGAGGGATCTGTGAAAACGGACAAAAATAGGACATGTTCTATTTTTTCACAGGCCCTTTACACGGTCCGTTAAAACAACGGCCGTGTGAACAGTCTCATAGAAATACATGTGGCCGTGTGACGGCCGTTAATAAAACAAACATACGTCACACGGACGATTTACACGTTCGTCTGAATAAAGCTTTAGTGTTGAGGATGGGATCGCCTCCTGTCCAGGGAGATGAAGAAAACCTTAGAGAAAACTCTTCTGATCTCCTAGGATGGGATCTGATCTCGTCCTTGGAACTAGATATATACAGTTCCTGCACTGAACCGTTTTACGGCCGTGTACGTAGATCTTAATGGTAGAAAAAAATCAACTTCCAGAAGTAGTTATGTGAATTCTGGGTAATCAATTGAAATCTCTTAGGTGTTTAGTATGTACTAAGAATTGGCTCATCCCATTTGAGGTTGAATAAGACAGTGATTACATACAGGAATCTCAGAGTTTTAGCAGATAACAACTGTACACGAAATCTTCAAAACCGAGAACATGTGACTTGTGTGTTAGGAAAGAAGAAGGTGAAAAGTACAAGGAATTTGTGGTAGTTTTGATCATCAATCATCATCGGCTCTAATCTTAAATAAACAAAGATAAACATTGCTGTAGTTACCGGGGGAACGTAGCTTCAAACTAAATATTTCCATCAGATGGGTGATCTTTTGTGATACGTTACGACATTCCAGAACATAATGCACCGTGGTGACAAAGAGGTTATTGATGGAACAAAAAAGACAGAAAATAATACCTGGCGGGGATGGCAGGGAGGACTGAGGCAGAAGATGGTGCAATACAGCTTATAATATAACTTGTATAATATCATTCTTTACTTTTCAGGCATATTTTACTAAGGCCCTGTTCACACAGAGTTTTTTGGCGCTGATTTTGATGCGGAAACTGCGTCGAATCAGGGCAAAAAAATGACCAAATTCTCCCGCCATTGATTTCAATGGGAGGCAGAGGCGTTTTTTTCCCCGGACGGCTTTTGGCCGCTTGCAGGGAAAAGTGTGGCATGCCCTTTCTTGCCGCGGTTTCCGCCTCTGACCACCCATTGAAATCAATGGGAGGCAGAGAAACCTGCCTTGTTTCCGAGCGTTTTTCACTACATAGTTTCCACGGGAGCCTTGCATCAGCTTCAATAGTGAAAAGCGCGGGCGAAAAACACGGGAGAAAAAGCACAGGCAGTTTAAAATCTGCTTCAAAATTCCTGAAAGAATTCTGAGGCAGATTTTTTCTCCCTGCACAAAACTTTGTGTGAACTGGGCCTAGCAGTGTGGCAGCTTTGCAGCACTCCAGTGTTAGGGCCTGTTCACATCTCGTTTATTTCTTCCGTCCGAGTGATACGTCGGAAAAACTCCTGACGTATACTTCCGACGAAAGGTAGCGACGTATCCCACTGTATATGCAATGTCATTGTTCATATATGGACAGTGACGTCAGGGGCTTTTTCAGTCCTAGAGTCCCTGGTCAGTGCGCTACCGATTCTCTGGTTGGGGACTCCGTAGTTGAAAGCCTCTGACATCACTGTCCATATATGGAGGAAAGAAATATCATGAATTGACTTGTTACAACGATGGCATCCTATTACAGGACCACGCTGGAATTCAGTGAACGACCCATTCTATCACTAATGTTTGTAAAGGCGACTGCATGGCGAGGGGATGGATTTTATACACCTGTAGCAATGGGACTAAATAAAACACCTGAATTTAATGATTAACCCCTTGGAGATTCAGCCAGGTCTGCCCTTGTGGACACAGCCTAGTTTTTCAAATCTGACATGTGTCACTTTATGTGGTAATAACTTTGGAATGCTTTTACTTATCCAAGCGATTCTGAGATTGTTTTCTCATGACACATTGTACTTTATGTTACTGGTAAAATGTGGTCAATGCATTTAGCATTTCCTTGTAAAAAGAAAAACACACCAAAATTTTGCGAAAATTTAGAAAAATTTGCATTTTTCGAAAATGTAAATCTATCTGCTTGTAAGACAAATAGTAATACCAGACAAAATAGTTACTAGTTTGCATTTCCCATATGTCTACTTTTATGTTTGCATAGTTTTTTTTAAGTCCTTTTATTTTTCTAGGACGTTACAAGGCTTAGAACTTTAGCAGCAATTTCTCACATTTTCAAGAAAATTTCGAAAACCTATTTTTTTCAGGGACCAGTTCAGTTCTGAAGTGGCTTTAAGGCAGTGGCGTAACTACCGCTATAGCAGCTGTAGCGGATGCTATGGGGCCCGCGGCATGAGGGGACCCGTGTCGCCTGCCGGCACGAGCCCCCACCATGGCCGGAGGCTCCGTTAGCAGCCGCTATGGCTGCTACAGCACGACGCCACTGAACACAATGGCAGAGCAGGGAGGTATCTCCCTGCTCTGCCATTAAACAAAAGACATGTATCCCCTATCCACAGGACAGGGGATACATGTGTGATCGCTGGCATTGATAGGGAGAACGGGGGACTGAAAGTCCCCTGAAGTTCTCCATCACAAACCTCGGACTTCCGGGGTCTGTGTCGGCAGCTCTGTAGAAATGAATGGAGCGCCGGTCGATTTCATTTTTATTGAGCTGCGCAGACGCCGGAAGTCAGAGGTTAGTCATGGAGAACTTTGGGGGACTTTCGGTCCTCCGTTCTCCCTATCGCTGCCTATCCCGCTGGATAGGGGATACATGTCTTTTGTCTTCTCACACTGTAGGTCGCATTTTTTTAGTCATAACTTTTTTTATTTTTCATCAAAAAGCTGTGTAAGGCTGGGTTCACACGTGGCGGAATTTCACTTAAATTCCGCTGCGGACACTCCGCAGCGTTAATCCGCAGCGGAGCCGCTTGTCCATTAACTTACACTTTAATTTAGCAGTGTTCGTTTAGACGAGGCGTAAAATTCCGCTGCGGAGCATAGGCTGCGGAGCGGAATTTGGTGTCCGCAGCATGCTCTGTCTGTTGCGGAGCAGTGGCGGACTCATGGCGGAATTTCTCCATTGACTTCAATGGAGAGTCAAAATTCCGCAATGAAGTCCGCAGATCTTATGTGTGCTGCGGAGCGTATTGGTTTTACTACCATGACATTTCTTCATTCTGGCTGGACCTATGTATTTCTAGGTCTACAGCCAGACTGAGGAAGTCAATGGGGCTCCCGTAATGACGGGAGCGTTGCTAGGAGACATCTGTAAATAGTCACTGTCCAGGGTGCTGAAAGAGTTAAGCGATCGGCAGTAACTGTTTCTGCACCCGGGACAGTGACTACCGATCTCAATATACATGTATCTGTAAAAAAACATATAAGTTCATACTTACCGAGAACTCCCTGCGTCTGTCTCCAGTCCGGCCTCCCAGGATGACGTTTCAGTCTAAGTGACGGCTGCAGCCAATCACAGGCCAAGCACAGGCTGCAGCGGTCACATGGACTGGCGCGTCATCCAGGGAGGTCGGGCTGGATGCCGAAGGAGGGACGCGTCACCAAGACAACGGGCGGTAAGTATGAATTTCTTTGACTTTCACAAGGGAAAGTGCTGTCCCTTCTCTCTATCCTGCACTGATAGGGAGAAGGGAAGTACTTTTACCGCAGTCCGCAGCAGCTAGTCCGCATCAATGTACTGCACATTTTGTGCAGATCCGCAGCAGAATCTGCAATGCAGATTCTGTGCGGCATTGATGCGGACAGTTGCGGAGGAAATCTGCCACGTGTGGTCATGCCCTAAGGGGCTTGTTTTTGCGTGACGGGGTGTATTTTTTATTGGTACTATTTTGGGTTACATGCGATATTTGATCACTATTTATTCTATATTTTGGAAGGGATGGTGACCAAAAAAATAGTGATTCTGACATTGTTTTTTGTTTTTTTTTGCAGTGTTCACCGTGCAGAAAAATAACATTATAGTTTTATGGTTTGTGTCATTATGGACGCGGTGATAACAAATATGTGTACTTTTTTATCGGTTTCATTTCTTTCCTATAATAAAATACTTATGATAGGAAAAAAGCAGTGTTTACTTTTTTAACTTGAAACTTTTAATTTTACACTTTTGTTCAACATTTTTATAAACTTTTTGTTTTGTCCCACTATGGTGCTTGAAGACCTGCACCTCCAATCTTTACGCGAATACATTGCACTACTTACGTAGTGCAATGTATTAGGGTATGTTCACACGCCTTCTTTTCGGCCGTTTTTCGGGCGTAAACCGCCAAAAAACGGGCGAAAAGTCGGAAGCAGAACGCCTCCAAACATCTGCCCATTGATTTCAATTGGAAAAACGGCGTTCTGTTCCGACAGGCCGTTTTTTTCGCAGGCGTTTTTCAAAACTCTAAAACTATAGACTCTATAGAAAAACAGCTCCAAAAACGGATGTAAAAAAACGCTGCGAAAAACACGAGTGGCTTAAAAAACTTCTGAAAATCAGCAGCTGTTTTCCCTTCAAAATAGCTCAGTATTTTCAGACATTTTTGAGTTTGTGTGTGCACATACCCTAAGTTGTCAATTATTCACTGACAGCAAGCCTATTAGGTACCATCTCTGGGCGGGGCCTAATGGGATTCTATACGTGGCAGACCAGGAGGCTATTGCTAAGCCTCCGGTTGCCATAGCAATGATCAGCACCCATGCAATCACATCGCAGCGATGCCAATCGGCTTCAAACCACTAAGATGCCACAATCACTTTTGATCGCGGCATCTAAGAGGTTAATGGCCGGGATTGTACAGCAGGGTGTCAGCTGTAACATACAGCTGACACACGCGACTGATGTTGCAGGCATAGCTTCTGAGCCTGTGCCATCTTGTTTCTGGGGCTGTGGGCCTTTTAGGCCTCGCCTCCGAGCGGGACCTAACAGGCTTCCGTACTTGGCAGACAGGAGGCCATTGTTAGTCCTCCGGTCTGCCAAAGCAACCATCAGAACCACGCGATTGCATCGCTGGGTTCTAATCTGCTGGTAAACCCCATAGCTGCAGCGCTCGCTTTTGAGCGCTCCACCTAAGTGGTTAATCCGCCAGATCGGAGCCTAGATTCAGTCCTGGCCATACAGCACGGTGTCAGCTGTAATATACAGCTGACACCTGGTGGCGATGGTGCGGGCTCAGCCTCTGAGCCTGCACCAGCAACACAATGTAGAGGTACGTTGTGCTGCCTTAAGACCTTGGCAACAGCAACGTAATAGTATGTCGCTGAGGGGTTAAAGGGGTTATGTGTGAACCAAAAATAATTAGCAGTGTAGTCTAGTTGCACAACCTTTTTTGATGCGGATACCACTCTTCGTCATGTGACTGGCCCCACTGTACTCTATATACAAGCAGTAGCAGTAGCACAATGAGTACATAGAATACAGTGGGGCTGATCACTTGAAGAAGTATCGTATCGTCATCAAAGAAGACTGTGCAATTTGACTTCAGGTCCCCCGACAGCGCTATAAAAATTTATGAAAATCTCAGAACCAGCGCGACGGGGGACCGAAATGTATATTAATGAGTGTACTCACGTCCTGGAGGGACAACACTGCTAATAATTTTTAGTCCCCACATATCCCCGTTAAGAGGTCCCAATACATTTGTCCATATAATGTACGTATGTGCTGAGATCAGTCGAATGATGGAGATAGATCTATGATGATGTTATGCTCATATATTTTTATATTTTTCATCTAATGATCAGCAGAATCTGCTCAGGAATTAAATACAATACCAACAAACAGCAGCCGCTCATACAATAGACTGGGCCTGTACGGGCATTGATACCACCAGGACACTATGTACAGATATTAAACACACCTTGATGTATTGGCATTGCATTGTATTTGTAATATAAACTGTTTTTGAACTTGTCACCGCCCCAGGTAAGACACTTTACAACTTTTCCCACCTAGCAACTGGACTTGAAAACAATTTCGAGCAAAACAAACTCTGATTTAAATTACTTGTCAATGTCAATATAAGGAATAATGTTCTCCACTAAAGTGAAGTTAAACAGCGTCTACATGTCAGGCCCCCTTCGTATCCCATCTGAAACCCGCAGTACAATCCGTCCAAATACCGCACCACGCTGTGGTGCGTTTTTTCAGACGGAATTTCCGCTGCGGAAAGCAGCGGTAAAAACCGCTTATACTTACGTAGGTTGTTGATATGGCGACGCGTCCCTTCATCTAAGTCCGGTCAGGCCTACCTGGCTGACGGTGCAGCCCATGTGACCGCTACAGCCTGTGATTGGCTGCAGCGGCGGTCACATGGGATGCAACGTCATCCCAGGAGGCGGCCTCTGATGTCATCCAGGCTGGTCTCCTGGGATGACGTATCATCCCATATAACCACAGCTGCAGCCAATCACATGGGATGCAACGTCATCCCATGAGGCCGGACTGGCAGGAAGGAGGAGGACGTTCGGGTAAGTATGATTTTTTTTTTCTGTAGTTGTGTTTTTTGTGGTGTAATCGCTGCAAATAAGCTGCAAATGTCGCAACACTTGGCTTTCTGTTGCAGGTTTTGCATCCCAAAACGGAAAATCAACAAAAACGCAGCATAAATTGACATGAATTCCGCACCGCAGGTAAATTTATTAACGTTTACGCTGCGTTTCTTTTCTGCAGAGCGGGCATGAGATTTTATGAATTTCATTCACTTTGCTGCTACTGTAAATGCTGCGGAATTTACGCACAGATTTCTGTTGCGGAAATTCCGCAGCGTTTATGTTATGTGGGTATGTTCACACGGCTTATTTTCGGCCGTTTTTCGGGCCGTAAACGGCCGAAAAACACCCGTAAGATCGGAAGCAAAAAGCCTCTAAACATCTGCCCATGGATTTCCATGGGAAAAATGGCGTCCTGTTCCGACGGGGCATTTTTTTACGCGGCCGTTTTTCAAAATGTCCGGGTAAAAAAAAGAAGTGCATGTCACTTCTTGAGCCTTTTTTTGGAGCCATTTTTCATTGACTCTATAGAAAAACAGCTCCAAAAATGGCAGCGTAAAACGGCTGAAAATCAGGAGCTGTTTTCCCTTGAATACAGCTCTGTATTTTCAGCCGTTTTTGTTAAGCATGTGAACATACCCTTATAGTCAGACAAAAAAGGTGCCTAAATATCCAAAAACTTTCACTAGTCTGAAAACTGCCAACTAGCCATGATTGCTAGAATTAGATTTTTTCCACAAAAGTACAACTTCTACTTTCCATGATCGAATATTGATTATAAATATTTGATCTTTCACCAAATTTATGGTAAATCAGAGATGCAATTTACCAACTTTTTCATGTTTTCTGGCGAAGAAAAGTTGCAAAGGGCCCAAAAGTCGCTATTTGTGTTGCAAACTGTGAATTTTGGCCTTTTTAAGGCGTCCTCGCCACTTTTGTGTAAAAGGGCGTGTATTTGCAAAAGGTCGTGGCCACAGCAGTTTGACAAATTTATTATAATTTATTCCAAAAAATTAGCGTAACTTATAGTGGAAATCTACGCCAGCTCCTAGCCCGGATCGAGCCCCGTACCTTGCCCCCTAGATTGGACTACCCCCTGGTATCCGATTACCCCCCACCCTCATTAGTCAGAACATTTTTATAAAAACCATGCTCACTTCCCCTCAGCATGCAGTGGCTCATTCAAGATCCTGATGCCGGGCAGTATCAGGACGTTGTATGGGAGGCAGCACTCCAGACGTTGAGTTCTGCATGGCATATAACTCAACCCTGACGCTGCTCGGTGTCAGAACCTTGTATAAGCCGCCGCATGCTGAGGTGACCTAGAGGTGAGAAGAGGAGTGGAGAGGTGCAAAAATTGTATTTTATGTCCAATTGGGAGGGGGGAATGGATAGTGCACGGTCGCAGTCGTTGCGCCAACAATTGAGGCACATGGGCAGCAGGAAGATGCGACAGATCGTTTAAGGGGCGTCCAGCTCTTAATAAATCTGTTGCATTTTACGCCAGTCTCAGTAAATCTGCCTCAAAATGTCTACCTTTAGGCTGCCCATTAAGGTCAGATATTGATGGAAGATCCCTCGACGTTTAGTGTGATCTTTAAACATTTTGGCTATGGGGCTGCCAGACCCTTAGGCTTCATTTACATCTGTGTCAGGGCTCCATTCGGGGGTTCCGTCGGAGCTTTCCGTCAGGGGAACCCATGAACGGAACCCTGACTGAAAGAAACGGAAACCATAGGTTTCCATTAGCATCACCATTGATTTCAATGGTGACGGATCTGGTGCAAATTGTTTCTGTTTGTCACCGTTGTGCAAGGGTTCCGTAGTTTTGGCGGAATCAATACCGTAGTCGACGATTGGTTCAGCTGATGCAATTTTTCAGTGTTCTTTAGAGATAAATGATCGTCACGGTAGTCTGACAAGATTTATGTGGGACAATTGTCAGGATACAAAATTGCCCAGTATACAAATTATTTTAATTAGGGGAATTTTTTTTTGTGTAGCTACTTTTCAGTAGCATAAAACATTGCAACATTTACCAGATCGAGGTCACATTGTGTCATGTACGTTCAGCTTTAGAGACCTAGTGTAATGACAGGGATAGGGAAACAGACAAGTGAGCCCTAATCTACCCGCCACTCTGTCCCTGCCTACTTGCAATGACCCGCCCTAGGCGACGGGCTACAACTGGGCGGCGGTCCCTACACTCAGTAAGTGCACGAGACAAACATACAAGGGAATACAAAGCAAAGGGAAAGGGGCAGTTGCCCACGGAAACACCGTGAGCAACAGAGTGGTGAACGAGCCAAGTCAAACCAGGAGAGCACGAGGTACCAAACGCAGAGCAGAAGAGTAGTCAGTAAGCCAGGGTCAGTATGGAGCAGGATCAAATAGTTAGGAGCTGTAGCTGGGCCAGGAAACCACACGGAAAGAATCACAAGCAAGGGAGAAACAGGAAAGGCAGGTATAAATAGACAGAGGGCGGGAGCTAGAACCGTCTGGCCAGGCTGCGATAGGCTCTCCCACTCCTAAGCCTGCCATCCTGAGTGGTGGAAGAAGGAGTCAGTCTCAGAGACGTAGATTCAGGTGTAGACTGATTACCTATGGGAGTTAACCCCGAAGCTGTGCCTGGCAGATCCTTTACAGTACCCCCCCTTTTATGAGGGGCCACCGGACCCTTTCTAAGTGGACCTGGTTTACTGGGGAAACGAAGGTGGAACTTCCTAACCAATACCCCAGCGTGAACATCCCGGGCGGGTACCCAAGTCCTCTCCTCAGGCCCGTATCCTCTCCAATGGACCAGGTACTGGAGGGAGCCTTGGACCATCTTGCTGTCCACAATCTTGGCCACCTCGAATTCCACCCCCTCAGGGGTGAGAACGGGAACAGGAGGTTTCCTCGAGGGAGCCAAGGATGGGGAGCAGCGTTTAAGGAGGGAGGCATGAAACACGTCGTGTATACGAAAAGATGGGGGTAACTCCAGCCGGAAGTAGACAGGATTGAGGACTTCAATTACCTTATACGGCCCAATAAACCGGGGAGCAAACTTCTTGGACGGGACCTTAAGACGCAAGTTCCTAGTCGATAACCACACCAGATCCCCGACCATAAACAAGGGGTTAGCAGAACGTTTTCCATCAGCCTGAGTTTTTTGTACGCTCTGGGACGCCTCTAGGTTCTTCTGAACCTGGGCCCAGACTGTGCACAGTTCCCGATGAACGACCTCTACCTCGGGATTGTTGGAACTACCAGGTGAAACAGAGGAGAACCGTGGATTAAACCCAAAATTACAGAAAAAGGGGGAGACCCCTGACGAGTTACTGACCCGGTTATTAAGGGAAAATTCAGCGAGGGGAATGAATGAGACCCAATCATATTGACAGAGATAAAACACCTTAAATATTGTTCTAGAGATTGATTAGTCCTCTCAGTTTGGCCATTAGTTTCAGGATGGAAGGCAGAGGAGAAGGACAGATCAATCTCCAACTTCTTACAGAAGGCTCTCCAAAACAAAGAAACAAATTGTACCCCTCTGTCCGAAACAATATTGACAGGGACCCCATGGAGACGCAGGATGTGTTTGACAAACAAGGTAGCTAACGTCTTGGCGTTGGGTAGTTTCTTGAGGGGCACAAAGTGGCACATCTTACTGAAGCGATCTACTACCACCCACACCACCGACTTGCCTTGGGATGGAGGCAAATCGGTGATAAAATCCATGGAGATATGTGTCCAAGGTCTCTGGGGAATGGGCAACGAACGTAGTAAGCCCGCTGGTCGGGACCTGGGAGTCTTGGACCTAGCACAAACCTCACAAGCGGCGACGTAGGCCTTAACGTCTTTAGGCAACCCAGGCCACCAATAGTTCCTGGCAATGAGGTGTTTGGTACCCAGGATGCCTGGATGACCAGATAGTGCGGAGTCATGATTTTCCCTAAGTACCCTTAGCCGGTATTGCACGGGAACAAACAGCTTGTCCTCAGGAAGGTTCCCGGGAGCTGAACCTTGATCAGCCGCAATTTCAGAGACTAAATCAGAATCAATAGAAGAAATGATTATACCGGGAGGCAAAATACAAGCAGGATCTTCCTCCGAAGGAGGGCTGGCCATGAAGCTACGCGACAGTGCATCGGCCTTAATATTTTTAGACCCAGCCCTATAGGTAACCAAAAAGTTGAATCTGGTAAAAAATAGCGCCCATCGAGCTTGTCTCGGGTTTAGCCTCCGGGCAGATTCTAGGAAAACCAGATTCTTGTGGTCGGTAAGGACCGTTACCTGGTGCCTAGCCCCCTCCAGGAAGTGGCGCCACTCTTCAAATGCCCATTTAATGGCTAAGAGTTCGCGGTTGCCAATATCATAGTTACTCTCAGTGGGCGAAAACTTCCTGGAGAAGTAGGCACAGGGGCGGAGATGGGTGAGGGACCTGGTACCCTGGGAAAAAATAGCCCCCACTCCCACCTCGGATGCGTCAACTTCTACGATAAATGGCTCCATTTGGTTGGGCTGAACCAGCACCGGGGCCGAGATAAAGCACTTCTTAAGGACCTCAAAAGCCTGGACAGCCTCAGGAGACCAGTGGAGGAGATCAGCACCTTTGCGAGTGAGGTCCGTAAGAGGCTTAGCGATGACCGAGAAGTTAGCAATAAATCTCCTGTAATAATTAGCGAACCCCAAAAAACACTGTAACGCCTTCAGGGAGGCAGGTTGGACCCATTCCGCCACAGCCTGAACCTTGGCGGGGTCCATGCGGAATTCATGAGGAGTGAGGATTTGACCCAAAAATGGTATATCCTGTACCCCAAACACACATTTTTCGGTTTTTGCAAACCGTTTGTTTTCCCGAAGGACCTGGAGCACCTTCCTGACATGCTCAATGTGGGAGGGCCAGTCCTTGGAAAACACCAGTATGTCATCAAGGTACACTACAAGAAATATCCCCAGTTAATCTCTCAAAATCTCATTTATGAAATTCTGGAAGACCGCCGGAGCATTACACAACCCAAAGGGCATGACGAGGTATTCGAAATGACCTTCGGGCGTGTTAAACGCAGTCTTCCACTCATCCCCCTCTTTGATGCGGATAAGGTTATACGCCCCCCGTAGATCAAACTTAGAGAACCATTGGGCCCCCTGAACTTGATTAAAGAGATCAGGAATCAAAGGAAGGGGATACTGGTTCCTTACAGTGACCTTATTCAGGTTACGGTAGTCAATGCATGGCCTAAGACCACCATCCTTCTTCCCTACGAAGAAGAAGCCAGCACCTACCGGAGAAGTAGAGGGGCGAATGTAACCCTTGGCCAGGCATTCCTGGATATACTCTCTCATGGCTTCACGTTCGGGACAAGAAAGATTAAATATCCTACCCTTAGGAAGCTTAGCTCCTGGTACCAATTCGATAGCGCAATCGTATTCTCTATGAGGAGGTAACACTTCGGAGGCCTCCTTAGAGAAAACATCAGCGAAGTCCCGAACAAACTCAGGTAGCGTGTTCACCTCCTCAGGGGGAGAAATAGAATTAACAGAAAAACATGACGTCAAACATTCATTACCCCATTTGGTAAGCTCCCCAGTATTCCAGTCAAACGTGGGATTATGCAACTGCAACCAGGGAAGGCCTAAAACCAAATCGGACGATAATCCCTGCATCAACAGTACAGACCACTGCTCCAAATGCATGGAGCCAACAAGGAGTTCAAAAACAGGGGTATGCTGTGTAAAATAACCATTAGCAAGAGGAGTGGAGTCGATACCCACTACCGGGACAGGTTTAGGCAAATCAATCAAAGGCATAGCAAGAGACATAGCAAATTCCACAGACATGATATTAGCAGAGGACCCTGAATCCACGAAGCCACTGCCGGTAGCAGACCTACCACCAAAAGAGACCTGAAAGGGAAGCAAGATCTTATTACGTTTCATATTTACGGGAAATACCTGTGCGCCCAAGTAACCTCCCCGATGATCACTTAGGCGCGGAAGTTCTCCGGCTGCATTCTTACGCTTAGGACAGTTGTTCACTTGATGCTTGTCATCCCCACAGTAGAAGCAGAGACCATTCTTCCTGCGGAAATCTCTACGTTGTTGGGGGGACACGAAGGCCCCGAGTTGCATAGGTACCTCTGAGTCTTCCGGGGAAGAACGAAGCAACGGAACCTCGGGAGGCATCATGGGGGAGTCGGAGAAGAAAACACATAAACGTTCACGTTGTCGTTCCCTGAGACGTCGGTCAAGTCGTACCGCTAAAGCCATAACCTGGTCTAGGGAGTCAGAAGAGGGATAGCGAACTAGCAGGTCTTTCAGGGCATTCGACAGACCCAACCTAAACTGGCACCTTAAGGCAGGGTCATTCCACCGAGAAGCTATGCACCACTTCCTAAAGTCAGAACAAAACTCCTCAACAGGTCTCTTACCCTGACGTAAGGTCACCAGCTGACTCTCGGCAAAGGCAGTCTTGTCAGTCTCGTCATAAATGAGTCCGAGAGCAGAAAAGAAAAGATCAACGGAGGAAAGTTCAGGGGCGTCAGGAGCCAAGGAGAAGGCCCATTCTTGGGGCCCGTCCTGGAGCCGGGACATAATTATACCCACTCGCTGGCTCTCAGAACCTGAGGAGTGGGGCTTTAAGCGAAAGTAAAGCCTACAACTCTCCCGAAAGGAGAGAAAAGCCCTCCGGTCCCCTGAGAACCGGTCGGGCAACTTGAGGTGGGGTTCAGGAGGTGAGGTGAGGGGAACTACCAAGGTAGCATCAGGCTGGTTGACCCTCTGAGCCAGGGCCTGGACCTGTAGGGAGAGACCCTGCATTTGCTGAGCCAGGGTCTCAAGGGGGTCCATAGTGGTGTCAGGGACCAGGGTAGACTAGGTATGGGCTTGTGATTATGTAATGACAGGGATAGGGAAACAGACAAGTGAGCCCTAATCTACCCGCCACTCTGTCCCTGCCTACTTGCAACGACCCGCCCTAGGCGACGGGGTACAACTGGGCGGCGGTCCCTACGCTCAGTAAGTGCACGAGACAAACATACAAGGGAATACAAAGCAAAGGGAAAGGGGCAGTTGCCCACGGAAACACCGTGAGCAACAGAGTGGTGAACGAGCCAAGTCAAACCAGTAGAGCACAAGGTACCAAATGCAGAGCAGAAGAGTAGTCAGTAAGCCAGGGTCAGTATGGAGCAGGATCAAATAGTTAGGAGCTGTAGCTGGGCCAGGAAACCACACGGAAAGAATCACAAGCAAGGGAGAAACAGGAAAGGCAGGTATAAATAGACAGAGGGCGGGAGCTAGCTCCGTCTGGCCAGGCTGCGATAGGCTCTCCCACTCCTAAGCCTGCCATCCTGAGTGGTGGAAGAAGGAGTCAGTCTCAGAGACGTAGATTCAGGTGTAGACTGATTACCTATGGGAGTTAACCCCGAAGCTGTGCCTGGCAGATCCTTTACACCTAGTCAGAGGTGGATCTCATGACCAGCCATATATATGGCGCTGTACAGACTCACTGTTGTGTAAAGCCGTAATACGGCACACATGGAGTCTAATTTCATAAAGAGGAATCACGTTTGTTCTGTTACATTCATACGGAATTTGATAGGAAGAAAAATCACGGCATGCTCCTTTCGGATGCTGTTTCTATGGGAGAATATCTCTATAACACAGTGCTGTATGGAGTAGAATGGAGCCATAGGGGCGACTTGTACACAACTCTGCTAGGTACATAATGTTTAAACTGTGGATATGTTGTACTAAAATAACTGACTAAAATTAGAAACTTTAGGCTAGGACTACACGCCAACTTTTAGTTGTCCATGGTTCGTAGTGTTTTCAGCCGTTTTTAGGGCCATAAACGTCCCGAAAAATGGTTGAAAAATCGGAAGCAGAATGCCTACAAACATCTGCCCATTGATCTCAATGGGAGAAACGGCGTTCTGATCCCATAGGGCTTTTTTTACGCGGCCGTTTTTCAAAACGACCGCGTAAAAAAACGACCGCGAAAAAGAAGTGCATGTCACTTCTTTAGCCGTTTTTGGAGACGTTTTTCATTGACTCCATAGAAAAACAGCTCCAAAAACGGCCGTAAAAAACGCAGTGAAAAACTCGAGTTGCTTTAAAAACAGCTCCGTATTTTCAGACGTTTTTTGTTAGCGTGTGAACATACCCTTAAAGTGTAACTAAACATTCAGAAAACTTCTGACATGTCATAGTGACTTGTCAGAAGATTTGATCAGTGGGCGTCTGAGCAGTGAGACCCCTACCGATCGCTAAAAGGAAGCGGCAGAAGCGCTCGGGTGAGCCACTTTGTTTCTGATCGGCTTTTCTCGGAAAGCTGAGCAATTGGTGCGTGGGCTCATAGACTTTCTATTGAGTCCAGAAACCAAATGGCTCAGCGCTCACCTTAGCACTTCTGCCGCTTTATTTTAGTGATCAGTGGGGGTCTCAGTGCTCAGATCCCCACCGATCAAAACTTCTGACATGTCAAAATGACATGTCAGAAGTTTTCTGAAAGTTTAGTTACCCTTTAAAATTACTGCAATGTCGGATGTGTGTACCCTAATATGGTGTGGGCTCAGGAGCTGAGCCTGCGCCATACACGGCTTGTGCGGGCTGTTTCAAACAGCTGACACTTGCCTGCAACGGTGGGGATCGAAGATAACTCTGGTCCCGGCCATTTAACCCCTCAGATGCCGCAGCGAATAGCGACTGCAGTATCTAAGTGGTTAAACAGAGGGAAGGGGCTCCCACAGTTCCCCCATCACCCCCACAAGGAAAGATTTAATCGAGCACAGATAAAGTATATACACTGCAATACATAAGTATTGCAGTGCATTGCATGAGCGATCTAACAGTCGCATGATGAAGTCCCTAGGGGGACTAAAAAAAATAAAAAAAATGTAATAACATTTTAAACAATAAAAAAACAAGTTTAAAATAACTCAAAGTTCCCAAAAAAAACTCCTTTTCCCATTTTTCACCAAAAATTATGTAAGCAAAAAAAAAAAGTTAATCCAATTTGTATCCCCACGTCCATAAAAGTCTGACCTAGTAAAATATCACATTATTTCACCCATTGAGTGGACGCTGTAGGGAAAAAAAAAAATCGCAAAAGTTGTAATTGTAGCGACAAAATCTACAGCTCGCCCCACAAAAAACGAGCCCTCACACTGCTGCGCTGACGAAAAAATTAAAACGTTTTGGCTCTCAGAATATAGCAACACTATTTTTTTTTTCAACAAATAGTTTTTCCTTGTAAAAGTAGTACATCGTGAAAAAAAACTATATCAATTTGATATTGCCGCAATCGTATTGAGCCAAGGAATAGGTTAACATGACGTTTTTACTGCATGGTGAGCGCCATAAAAACGACACCCAAAGAACAATGGAAGAATCACAGTTTTTTTCCCATTCCACCCCACAAACAATTTTTTTTCAGTTTCCCTGTACATCATATGGTACATTAAGGGTATGTGCACATGATGAGAGGCTTTTACGTCTGAAATTACAGACTGTTTTCAGGAGAAAACAGCTGCCTCGTTTCAGACGTAAATGCAGCTCCTCGCATTATGCGAGGCTTCTTTGACGCCTGTAATTTTGAGCTGTTCTTCATTGACTTCAATGCAGAACGGCTCAAATTACGTTGCAAAGAAGTGTCCTGCATATAATGTATATAAGTGTCCCGCATATAATGTATATAAGTGTCCTGCATATAATGTATATAAATGTCCCGCATATAATGTATAAAAGTGTCCCGTATATAATGTATATAAGTGTCCTGCATATAATGTATATAAGTGTCCCGCATATAATGTATATAAGTGTCCCGCATATAATGTATAGAAGTGTCCTGCATATAATGTATATAAGTGTCCTGCATATAATGTATATAAGTGTCCCGCATATAATGTATATAAGTGTCCCGCATATAATGTATATAAGTGTCCCGCATATAATGTATATAAGTGTCCCGCATATAATGTATATAAGTGTCCCGCATATAATGTATATAAGTGTCCCGCATATAATGTATATAAGTGTCCCACATATAATGTATATAAGTGTCCCGCATATAATGTATATAAGTGTCCCGCATATAATGTATAGAAGTGTCCTGCAAATAATGTATATAAGTGTCCCGCATATAATGTATATAAGTATCCTGCATATAATGTATATAAGTGTCCTGCATATAATGTATATAAGTGTCCTGCATATAATGTATATAAGTGTCCTGCATACAATGTATATAAGTGTCCTGCATATAATGTATATAAGTGTCCCGCATATAATTTATATAAGTGTCCCGCATATAATGTATATAAGTGTCCTGCATATAATGTATATAAGCATCCTGCATATAATGTATATAAGTGTCCCGCATATAATGTATATAAGTGTCCTGCATATAATGTATAGAAGTGTCCTTCATATAATGTATAGAAGTGTCCCGCATATAATGTATATAAGTGTCCCGCATATAATGTATATAAGTGTCCTGCATATAATGTATAGAAGTGTCCTTCATATAATGTATAGAAGTGTCCCGCATATAATGTATATAAGTGTCCCGCATATAATGTATATAAGTGTCCCGCATATAATGTACATAAGCGTCCTGCATATAATGTATATAAGTGTCCTGCATATAATGTATATAAGTGTCCTGCATATAATGTATATAAGTGTCCCGCATATAATGTATATAAGTGTCCCGCATATAATGTATATAAGTGTCCCGCATATAATGTATATAAGTGTCCCGCATATAATGTATATAAGTGTCCCGCATATAATGTATAGAAGTGTCCTGCATATAATGTATATAAGTGTCCCGCATATAATGTATATAAGTATCCCGCATATAATGTATATAAGTGTCCTGCATATAATGTATATAAGTGTCCTGCATATAATGTATATAAGTGTCCTGCATACAATGTATATAAGTGTCCTGCATATAATGTATATAAGTGTCCCGCATATAATGTATATAAGTGTCCCGCATATAATGTATATAAGTGTCCCGCATATAATGTATATAAGTGTTCTGCATATAATGTATATAAGTGTCCCGCATATAATGTATATAAGTGTCCCGCATATAATGTATATAAGTGTCCCGCATATAATGTATATAAGTGTCCCGCATATAATGTATAGAAGTGTCCCACATATAATGTATAGAAGTGTCCCGCATATAATGTATATAAGTGTCCTGTATATAATGTATATAAGTGTCCTGCATATAATGTATATAAGTGTCCTGCATATAATGTATATAAGTGTCCTGCATATAATGTATATAAGTGTCCTGCATATAATGTATAGAAGTGTCCTGCATATAATGTATATAAGTGTCCCGCATATAATGTATATAAGTGCCCTGCATATAATGTATATAAGTGTCCCGCATATAATGTATATAAGTGTCCTGCACTTCTTTGCCGAGGCAGTCAATTTACGCGTCGTCGTTTGACAGCTGTCAAACGACGACGCGTAAATGTCAGGTCGTCGGCACAGTACGGCGGCAAACCCATTCAAATGAATGGGCAGATGTTTGCCGACGTATTGTAGCCCTATTTTCAGACATAAAACGAGGCATAATACTCCTCGTTTACGCCTGAAAATAGGTCGTGTGAACCCAGCCTAAAGGGGTTTGCCACGATCGGACAACTGATGACTTATCCACAGGATAGGTCATAAGAATATGATCAGTGTGGGCCCGACACCCGAAACCTGCACCGATCAGTCGTTCTGGCTGCCTCCAGGCGCCGGATGTTTTGAATGGTATGTAGTACTTGGATCCGGAAGCAGATGGCTCCAGTCAAGGATTGGTGGCCGAGCTGCAGGACTGCTCCTATTCAAGGGAATAGGAGCAGAGCTGCAGTTCCGCAGAATGGCCACTATGCAGTGTACGGAGCCATCTGCTTTCGGCTCTAACTACTGCATACCGTTATACCGTTCAAAACAACTGGCGCCGGAGCGGCTGATCGGTGCGGGGTCGGGTGTCGGACCCCCACCGATCATAAACTGATGAGCTACCCTGTGGATAAGTCATCAGTTGTCTGGTCAAGGGAAAACCCCTTTAAAAGGTACCATTAAAAACTAGAACTCAAGTAATGAAGGGTTGTTTTTTGTGGGACGAGTTCTAGTTTTTGATCGCTATGTCGATGAAAAAAATGTAAACGTTCTGGTTCTTGGAATGGAAGGGATTAATGGGATCTTTTGAAACCATAGTAATAAACAAGAGCAAATAATTGCACCGTAAAAACATGTTTATAATGAGTCTGCATCTTGCCAAGTGTAAAAAAATAGAGTATATATAATATCACGTTCATTACAATGATTAAAAGCCGATCCATCTGTCCTACAATTATTTAATGAGAACATCACATTGTATCGTGCAGCCTTTATTAACCGCACAAGTTAGAACCCGGCAACTTGATGAAATCTACAGGTAGGTGTCAAGATTAATTATCACTTCCAAGCCAAAAAGTGCAATCAGATGCCAGTGTTGGCAGAACTTATTTCAGGTTCAGCTTCAGAATGATCTATAGTTCTGTTATTCTCATGATTCTATGTACAATTTATTATTCTCCGACACGCCCGTACAGATGTAGCCATCTTTATCTTGACTCAACGCATTAAATACACAGTAGCAAGAAACTTTAACTTGACTTTTTCAATGCCTTTTCAATGGCTTTTATTGTGAGATATCACGCTGCAGCAAGTTATCAGTCAAGATAAACTTGGCTACATCTGTATATCAACTGCACAACCTGTGGCATCTCAATATATGGCGCAGTGATTGCAACTGCACCTGGATTTGTATGATTTGGGGGCCCTCTGACACTGATACCACATATAAGGTGGGTATCATAAAGACGGATGACTTTGTTAATTACAAAATGTTGTAGATACATAGGATCGAGCTGCTCCATACAAATGAATACCTCACTTTTGGAGCATATACATGACCGTATACATAACTACGTAGATGGCACGGTCAATAGCGACCGCGGCATGTAAGCCGTTAAAATAAGGGGGTCAGCCCCCTCCGACTGCCCATCGCCCCACCTACAATGCGATCGCAGGGTACCGATGGTTGATATGGCGGCCAGGGGGGCCTAATGAAGGCTCCCAGGTCTGCCATCTTTGTACTCCTATGAAGCCCCGCCTCCAACTGTCACAATCACGATATACTGCGAAACATCAGTATTGCAGTATATAGTGCAAGCGATCCAACAATCCCTAGGGGGACTTATAAAAAAAAACGTTAAATACAGTTAAAAAAAAATAGTTTTTTTTAGTGTAAAAATTGTTAAAAATATTAAATGTTAAAAAATTAACATAACTGGTACTGCCGCGTCCGTAAGAGTCCAAACTATTACAATTTAACCCGTTCAGTGAATGGAGTCCAAACAAAACAAAAATAAACTTCCAAATTGCTGTTTTTGGGTCACCTTAGCTCCTAAAAAAATTGAATAAAAAGTGATCAAAAAGTCGCATGTACCCCAACATGATACCAATAAAAACTACAGCTTGCCTCGCAAAAAACAAGCTATCACATCGTTGAATCGACAGTAAAAAAAAAGTTATGGTTCTCAGAATATGGCGACACAAAACAATTGTTTTAACAAATAGATTTTTCTTTAAAAAGTGGTAAAACATAAAAAACTATATCAATTTGATATCTGCATAATTGTATCCACCCGTATAATAACATTAAAATGTCATTTTTACTGCGCAATGCACATCGTAAATACGAAACCCCCCAAAAAACAAAGGTGGAATCCCTGTTTTTTGCCCATTTCACCCTACAAAGAATTTTATTTAGTTTCCTAGTAAACATTTGGCATATTAACTGGTTGCCGACACAGGACGAGAATGCTCATCCTGAGCGGCGAGTACTTGGCGCATTAGGACGAGCATACTCGTCCTGTGTGACAGCCGTCTCTGCAGGCGATCGAGAGCGGGGCAACGGCTGTAATACACAGCCACGGCCCCGCTCTGACAGCGGAGAGAAGAGAAACATCTTCTCTCCGCCGTTAACCCTTTGAACGCCGCGATGAAAGCAGATCGCGGCGTTCAAGGAGGGGGGACTGCACTTTGATCGCGTCACAGAAGATAACTGTGACGCGATCAAAGCCCATAACTCATATGGCCAGACAGCCCAGGGTCCATTGAAGGACCCCAGAGCTGTCTGAACATATTTCCTGTTAGGGCATACTGAGGTCTGCCCTAACAACTGCCTGTGTACAATCAGTAACAGGCTAATGTACTGGCATGTAGATCTATGCCAGTACATTACAGTTACAAAATTAAAATGATAAATCCCTTTATGGGATTAAAAAAAAAAGATAAATGAATGTAAAAAAAAAATAATGATAAATAAATAAATAAAAAGTAAAAAAAATACACAGAAACACACATTTTTTATAATAAATAAACTTTTTAAAATATAAGTCCCAAAACATGAAATAATATAGACATATTTGGTATCGCCACGACCATAACAACCTGTACAACAAATGTATAACATTATTTAGGATGATCGGTGTATGGTGTAAAAAAATATATATTAAAACTGCTGCGGAACTGCTTTTTTTCTGCATTTTCGCCAAAATAAAAATGTATAGAGATTAAACGATAATGTATTTGTACCAAAAAATGGTACCTACATAAAGTACAACTCCTCCCGCAAAAAAACTAAGTCTCATACAACTACGTCGTACAAAATATAAAAGAGTTATGAGCGTCGGGATGCAAAGAGGGAAATCTAAAAATATTGCTCTGTCCTCAAGGCCAAAATTGTCCGTGTCCTTAAGGGGTTAAATAATGCAGTGAAAACGTACAATTCGTCCCACAAAAAACGAGCCCGCACACGACTATGTCAACGGAAAAATTATGTCTTTTGGAAAAGGTTTACTTTGGGAAAGGCTTCCCAGTTTTATTTTCCTGAGATCTGATACCGTTTTTGGCACAAATTATACGAGTCTTGTACATGACCTGCCTAGGTAGAGTCGTGTGTTAACCTTAAACCATACTATCCCCCACCCCCATTTAGTAACGACACATGACACCGAGGTTGGATGTGAAATGGCCACAGCAGCCGTTTATTAATTTCACAGTTTTATAAAAACAATTTAAATCCGAAACATTCGGATAACTAGTTAGGAATCCACCAGAGAATTCCTCCTAATAATTCACATGACCCAACATGGGTCAGAATCATAAATAACAATTAAACGTTAACATTAACCCGAGCAGAGGAAGTCCTTGAAGCCCCTTCAGATGTTCCTTTCAAGAACACACCGAATTAGCCATCTGCAAACCACTAATTACCTCCAGCCGTAAACCAGCTCGGAAGCACCGTTCACCTCTGCAGATGGCTCCAACCACTAGAAGTCCACTTCAAGGGGATAACACCCGTTGAAGCCCTCAAGTGATATACCGACCACTAGAAGTCCACTTCAAAGGGATAACACCCGATGAAGCCTTCAAGTGACATACCTTCTACCAGAAGACCACTTCAAAGGGATAACACCCGATGAAGTCTTCAACCATGTACCTTTTTTGGGGGACGCATACCCCCGATGCGACCCCCCCACCATTTTGTACTGACTGGCCTCAAGGACTCCCCCCGCCAGCTGCCATGACAACAGAACCTACTCCGGAAAAAAGAAAAACATGTTAAATAAACACACAAAATAAAACACAACGCTCATATACGGACGTACAGAAGACCTAAGGAGTAACAAAACAAGGGTGGGAGGGTGGGAGCTTTGCTTCTTGTGTATTACTCCTCCCGCTGCTTCCGGCTCAATGCCGAGAAACAGCGGGAAGCGCAGTAACGGCCCCCCCGTCCCCCCTAGCTCCTCCCCGTCCCTCCTTCAGCTCCTTCACCTTTCCCTCACCTCTTAACATTAACCCTTTCCCTACCAGGACGGTCATGTCGGCTTCCCTCAAGCCTGCAGCTGCGTCCAGCCTCTTCTTGACCTGCCTAGGTAGAGTCGTGTGTTAACCTTAAACCATACTATCCCCCACCCCCATTTAGTAACGACACATGACACCGAGGTTGGATGTGAAATGGCCACAGCAGCCGTTTATTAATTTCACAGTTTTATAAAAACAATTTAAATCCGAAACATTCGGATAACTAGTTAGGAATCCACCAGAGAATTCCTCCTAATAATTCACATGACCCAACATGGGTCAGAATCATAAATAACAATTAAACGTTAACATTAACCCGAGCAGAGGAAGTCCTTGAAGCCCCTTCAGATGTTCCTTTCAAGAACACACCGAATTAGCCATCTGCAAACCACTAATTACCTCCAGCCGTAAACCAGCTCGGAAGCACCGTTCACCTCTGCAGATGGCTCCAACCACTAGAAGTCCACTTCAAGGGGATAACACCCGTTGAAGCCCTCAAGTGATATACCGACCACTAGAAGTCCACTTCAAAGGGATAACACCCGATGAAGCCTTCAAGTGACATACCTTCTACCAGAAGACCACTTCAAAGGGATAACACCCGATGAAGTCTTCAACCATGTACCTTTTTTGGGGGACGCATACCCCCGATGCGACCCCCCCACCATTTTGTACTGACTGGCCTCAAGGACTCCCCCCGCCACCGCGAAACAGGCCTTGACCACCTTAAGCCTGTGAGTTCCTCCACACCACCACCGCCCTTTCTATGCCTTCTGCTATAGCCAAGCTCCAAATATCAATGCCAACCTCGGTCAGATGAACCCCGTCACTCCTCCAGAAATTCCCCAATCCTGACTCCAAATCCCTATGCCTCACGCAAATGCCCCCGTTCTTTGCCACAAAACGGGACACCGCCCGGTTAACTTTTATCCGAGCCTTATTGACTCTCTCCACCGATCTAGCTAACCGCCAATGCTTCCTTGGGACTATGTCCGACCACACTACCACCAACTTGGGATAAGATACCCACAAACACAACAAATCATGTTTGATATCCCGCACCAACTCACGAAAAGGGCGGACTCCTAAGTCATTCCCACCCACGTGCAACACTAAAACCTCCGGAACCCTATCAAGCCGCACATATGTCTGGAATTCCGCCAACACCCTGTTCCACGACATACCTCTAAACCCCAGCCAATGCACAACCGCATCCTGTCGCGGAATGCGCAACTGGCGACCATCCGGGCGGACGTCCGCCCTCAAAGCCCCCCAGTGCACGTACGAATGACCCATCAACCACACCAGACAAGGAGGCGAATCTGAAACGGAAAACACAGTTAGGCACCACCATATAACATTTGCAAGCATAAACAACAAAATTACAACATATGGGGGCGGACATAGGACTTAAACCTTTTTGACTCCCAACGACCAATACGCCTCACCCCCTCATCATCCAACCCCCAGCGCCCTGCTTCCGTTGCTGCGCCAATCCGGAAGGAATGAGATGAATATGAGCCTGCCGCAACCCCAACCGCCGTCAAACATTTTTTAAAAACAGCTCCAAACTGAAACCTGGACAAGAACGACCCGTCCACATGACGTAACAAAGGCAAATCTGGAGACCCCCTGTTTTTTGTAAAACCCCGCATGCACTCTACTGGGCACATGACCGACCCCGGGAGAGCGAACAAAACTATCAGTTTTCCCTTCCCTAATTGGTCAGTTTTTGATCTACGCAACCATACCTCCAACCGATCTGCAAAAAGGCTCACCTCCCCAGATCTCAGCCCCCCTGCCTGTTTAGTACTTGGCGACACCAACTCACCTATTCTAAATGCTCCGAAGAACGCCAACGAGAAAGCCAACCGAAACAAATCCATTTCATCTGAAGAACGACATACCGATGCCAATGAACCGCCCAACAAGCCCAGCAAAGCAAACGACACCGGCCTTCTACTATCCGCCTCCACCCTACCTCTGCGCAACCCCTTCAAAGCCTGCGATACCAGAAATTCCTTCGATACATCCCGCAAGCCCCGCAACTTAAGCCCAAACGCCACCGCGGATATAAACCGGTTCACCTTCGCTACTGAAAACCCCCCCTCCCAGGCATCCCCTAACCAATACAAAAGTGCCACCAACCTGTCTCTATCCGTATTAACATCACCCAACTCTCTTACCCACTCCTCCCACTGCCTCCAACAAGCAGCATAAGCCCTCCACGTCGTGCGCGCCAAAGACCTTTGTAACAGCTGCTCTACGGGACCGATACCAGATCCCATAGATGATCCGGACACGCCAAACCGAGACGTTCCGCTCCCGGGGCCAATTGCCGAAACCGGTCCCACTGCGAGCGAGAAAGAGCATCAGCAACACAATTCCGTACACCCGGGACATGCACCGCCACCACCCACGCGTTCAGCGACAAACACACCAACACTAAATGTCGCAACAATTGAAACTACCGGAGGAGAGGACGCCGTGATGTTATTAATGGCAAGCACCACCCCCATGTTGTCGCAGTAAAAACGGACCTTCTTATCCCTGAGCCTGTCCCCCCAAATGGTAGCCGCCACCACGATGGGAAACAGCTCGAGCAGGGCCAGATTCCGCGTCAATCCACTGGACACCCAGCTAGCCGGCCATTGACCTGCGCACCACGGACCTCCCCCGTAAGCTCCAAAGCCACCCGCCCCAGCCGCATCCGTGAAAATATTCAGATCACTCGTATCCTGCGCTGGGGCCATCCATAGCGAGCGACCATTGTACTGGCCCAAGAAGTCATCCCAAACCTGAAGATCAGCTCGGTGCTCCTCCTTGAGCCTCACAAAATGATGCGGCGCCCGCACTCCCGCCGTTGCCGCCGCCAACCTTCTACCAAACACCCTCCCCATCGGCATAATCCGGCAGGCGAAATTCAACTTCCCCAGCAGCGACTGAAGCTCCCTCAGCGACATTTTCTTCCTTCTACAAGCCCGTCGCACCTCCAGCCTCAAAGCACCCAGCTTATCCGCCGGGAGCCGACACTCCATTGCCACCGAGTCAATTTCGATTCCCAAGAAACAAATCGTCGCTACCGGGCCCTCCCTTTTTTCCGGCGCCAAAGGGATCCCAAAATCCCTCGCCACCTTCTGCAGGGCATGAAGCAAGTTACCGCAAACCGGCGAACCCCCCGGGCCAACGCACAAAAAATCATCTAAGTAATGGATCAACGAATCGACCCCGGATACTCCCCTCGTTACCCACTCCACGAAGCTACTAAACGCCTCGAAGTATGCACAAGAAAGAGAACACCCCATCGGAAGGCACCGATCCACGTAAAAGGCCCCATTCCAAAAACAACCCAACAGCCGTTGGCTTTCTGGATGCACCGGCAACAACCTGAACGCCGCCTCGATGTCGGTTTTTGCTAGCAGCGCCCCCGGACCCGCAGCCCGCACTAACCCCACCGCCTTATCGAATGAGGTATAAACTACGGAACACAACTCGTGATCAATCCCGTCATTTACCGACGAACCTTTGGGATACGATAAATGTTGAATCAAACGAAACTTTCCGGGCTCGCGTTTAGGGACAATACCCAAAGGGGACACAACTAAATCTTTCACCGGCGACTCCACAAATGGCCCCGACATGCGCCCCAACGAAACTTCTTTTAACAACTTTTCCGACACGACTTCCGCATGCAAGTAAGCCGATTTTAAATTTCTCCGCGTAACCGGAACCTCATAAGGAGGCGGAGGAATAACAAAACCAACACTAAACCCTTCATAAAGCAACTTAGCTGCCGCCCTATCCGGATACTCATTTAGATAAGGGGCCATCCTTTCCACCCTCACCGGCGACACCCCCTTGACCAGCCCCGTGCTGGTTCCCGGACCTCTTTTTCCGCAGACATTTTGCCGCCCCGTGTGATGCCCCATTACACTCGGAGCACACGTGCTTGAACTTGCACGTGGCCCCGAACTTGCACTGGCCTTCATTGAATTGCCAGCAAAACCCCGCCTTTCCCCCGCCGCTTGGTCCACTCTGACTAGTCTGGCCTCCCTGGCCACCGCTCCCGGGAAAGGGCTGCCTAACCGGAGCCGTAACCCGTAACCAGAGAGCAATATCCTTCTGGTCCCACCGAATCGCCGGCCGAACCGCCTTCCGCTGACGGAATTGCTCATCATATCGCAGCCACGCCTGACCCCCATACGCCCTATGAGCCTCCCCAATAGCATCAAAATAACAAAATAACGCCGAACAATTTTCCGGCGCCTTTTCCCCTATCACACTAGCCAATATGGCGAACGCCTGCGACCAATTAACGAACGTCTGCGGGATAAGCCTATACCGCCGCCGTTCCTCCTCGTCCTTTTTACTCTCATCCCGCTTGCTCTTATCCAAATTGAATTTAGCCAGCAGCAAGAGAGAAAAAATTTCAACATATTCATCTTTCCAGATCCGATCACGCACCTCCTGCTTTAAATGCGCCCCCAACGGACCCTCAAAACAAACATACACCTCCCCCCGAGCACGATCGTCCATGCGCACTCGATCGCCGTCCTTCTGTGCCTCAGTCTGCACCGACACCGCGACCGCCTCTCTAACCGCCACCACAGGACGCGCCTGCAACGATCCCACTTCCCTGGGGCCTTCCCAAACTACCGCAGGGGACACTTCCGTTACTACCGGCGCCGCGGCCCTATCCAGGCGCCCCACCAGCTCCCGTAAGCAACCCACTAAATCTGCCAAACCCGCTCCGTCGCGTCCGCCCGCGCCACTACCGGCCCCCGATGCTATGCTAGCAGCCCCCCCGCCGACACCCGACATAAAAATCGCTGGATAAGACAATAATGGAGTTATACACTCACCGGGCTGCACAGGCGCTGTGTTCCCGTCAGCCGGACCATCCTGACCTCGACGATAGACGTCCAGTTCACCTTCCTCCAGTTCTTCTCTCGCCGACGACTGTCCCTCCCAACGACCTCTTCGGAAAGGGGATGAGGACGCGCTGACCGATGGGCCGGCAACCTGCCGCCCGACCGCCGGGACCCAGACTTCCGACCGGACCTGTTGCCTCGACGTCGCTGCAGATCTAGTCGTCCGTCTAGACGATCCTGACGAAGCCTGCCCCCTGGCCGGAACATCACCATGCGGGGCGGCCGTACCTTGCTCTCGACATCTTCCATCTGATGGGGGAGGGGTGACAGGGAGCCCGGCCTGCGACTCCCTGCTTACCGCCGGACCCCGTCGCGGCCTGGGATTCCTGCCAGGACGCAGGGCCTGGGAAGGGGCGGTCCTCCCAGCTGCCTGGCCTGCAGCGTCCGGGATCGGGCTCCCTCTGCGACGCCGTGTCCGCGGGACTACCTCCGGACTCAGGCGCTCTGGAGGTCGGGACCGCCGAGAGGGACGGGTCGACACAGCCTGCATCGCCGTCACCCCTGCTACCGCTCTCTGCCTGCCCAGCGCAGGAGCGGTTGTTGCCGACTCCCCCCCCGCCGCCATAGCCATGCTCGTAGGGGGGCCGGGGGAGGGGAGCCTGTCCCTTACAACAGACCCCGAACGCCGTGCCCGACGTGGCGAAACGGCGTCCGGGATCCGCGTTAATGCAGCCACGGTCCCCTCCAGCCATCCGGGACCGTGGTGCACAGCAGCGGCACGCAGCCGCTCTAAAATCAGGGCCTCTGCCATACTAAAAAGCCGGGCAACGGGGAGCTTTGCTTCTTGTGTATTACTCCTCCCGCTGCTTCCGGCTCAATGCCGAGAAACAGCGGGAAGCGCAGTAACGGCCCCCCTAGCTCCTCCCCGTCCCTCCTTCAGCTCCTTCACCTTTCCCTCACCTCTTAACATTAACCCTTTCCCTACCAGGACGGTCATGTCGGCTTCCCTCAAGCCTGCAGCTGCGTCCAGCCTCTTCTGGACCTGTGAGTGACGTCACAGAGATCTGCACTGCCAGAAGCTGGGCGTTCTGAAGAGAAGTGGATGATACTTCTCTTCAGAAAGCCCAGCTAGTAAAAGTAGTAAACACGCCCCGATGTACGCACATAATACACGCCCACTTGTACTTTTACTTTTCAACACGCCCAGTTGTACTTTTGCAAGCCTCATTTGCATAAATACGAAAATGGTCATAACTTGGCCAAAAATGCTCGTTTTTTAAAAATAAAAACGTTACTGTAATCTACATTGCAGCGCCTATCTGCTGCAATAGCAGATAGGGGTTGCACAATCTGGTGACAGAGCCTCTTTAAGTAACCTGACCTCGCCCCACTCACATACGCCCCCTCCTAACCACCCCCCCCTAACTCCTTAACTCCTTCCCTTCCTACATCCCTGATCATGGTGGCCTCCCCCTATGACATTCTGCCGGGTCCAGCCTGTACTATCTCAGCTCTGCTACACAGTACAGATAATGTAGTAGATGTTACCTGCCGTCCTATGTAACACTACAGATAACACCAGGGGCGTAACTAGGAAAGACTGGGCCCCATAGCAAACTTTTTTACAGCCCCCCTGTAGATATCTACAAAAGGGGCTGTATGGCGTTATCTACAGAGGGGGCTGTATGGCGTTATCTACAGAGGGGGCTGTATGGCGCTATCTACAGGGGGGGCTGTATGGCGTTATCTACAGAGGGGGCTGTATGGCGTTATCTACAGGGGGGCTGTATGGCGCTATCTACAGGGGGGGCTTTATGGCGTAATCTACAGGGGGGCTGTATGGCGTTATCTACAGAGGGGGCTGTATGGCGTTATCTACAGGGGGGCTGTATGGCGTTATCTACAGAGGGGGATGTATGGCGTTATCTACAGGGGGGGCTGTATGGCGTTATCTACAGAGGGGGCTGTATGGCGCTATCTACAGGGGGGGCTGTATGGCGTTAGCCTACAGAGGGGGCTGTATGGCGTTATCTACAGGGGGGCTGTATGGCTCTATCTACAGGGGGGGCTGTATGGCGTTATCTACAGGGGGGCTGTATGGCGTTATCTACAGAGGGGGCTGTATGGCGTTATCTACAGGGGGGGCTGTATGGCGTTATCTACAGAGGGGGCTGTATGGCGTTATCTACAGGGGGGCTATATGGCGTTCCCTACAGGGGGGGGCTGTATGGTGTTCCCTGCAGGGGGAGGCTGTATGGCGTTCTCTACAGGGGGGCTGTATGGCGTTCTCTACAGGGGGGGCTGTATTGCGTTCCCTACAGGGGGGCAGTATGGCGTTCCCTGCAGGGGGGGTCTGTATGGCGTTTCCTACAGGGGGGCTGTATCGCGTTCTCTACAGGGGGGCTGTATGGCGTTATCTACAGGGGGTCTGTATTGCGTTATCTACAGGGGGGGCTGTATGGTGTTCCTTGCAGGGAAGGCTGTATGGCGTTATCTACAGGGGGGCTGTATGGCGTTATCTACAGAGGGGGCTGTATGGCGCTAACGCCATACAGCCCCCCTGTTATAGAACGCCATACAGCCCCCCTGTAGAGAACGCCATACAGCCCCCCCCCCTGTAAGGAACGCCATACAGCGTCCCCCCTCCCAAAAAAATCCGATCTACAGTGTGTCCTACAAAGGATAGGGGATACATGTGTGATCGCTGGCAGCGATAGGGAGAACGGGGGACCGAAAGTCCCCTGAAGTTCTCCATGACTAACCTCTGACTTCCGGCGTCTGTGACGGCAGCTCAATAAAAATGAAAGGAGCGCCTCCCTGCTCTGCCGTACTGTTCAGTGGCGTCGCGCTGTAGCAGCCATAGCGGCTGCTAGCGGAGCCTCCGGCCATGGTGGGGGTCCGTGCCGGCGGGCTGCTACGGCGGTAGTTACGCCATTGGATAGCACACTGATAACTCTCTGAGTACTGATAATGTAGTTGTGTCCCCTGCAGTCCTATGTAAAACCACAGATAACACATTGTGCTAAATTACAATCTCAGCTCTGCTACACAGTACAGATAATGTAGTAGATATAAGAGACAAACACATGCAGGGACACAGACAGACAGAGACACACACACACACACACACACACACAGAGACAGACGCACACACACACACACACACACACACAGAGACAGACGCACACACACACAGACACTCACCATGTCTCCTTGCTGACAGGTGAGGATGGGCTGTGGGCGGAGCTTCCTCTCTGCTTCTCGGCAGAGCACAGAGCACGGAGTAGAGGCAGGGAGGCTGCAGCACGGGAGTGGACCTGTCCCCTGACCTGAGTTCATCTGACCTCATGTCACTGACGTGAGGTCAGGTGACAGGTCAGGTGACTGGACTGGTCCACTCCATGGCTGTCACAGACCCCAGTCAGAACGCTCTATATTTCCTGCCTCTTCCTAAGCTGCTGCAGGTGTCCGACATACGGGGCGCCTGTCAGCAGCGATCAGCTGCTCTTCGGCGCCCCCCGTTCCCTTGCGCCCGGGGCACATGCCCCGCCTGCCCCCCCCCCTAGCTATGCCCCTGGTGTTGTATCAAGCTGGTTATGAAAATTGGGGGGGGGGGGACCCCACATCGTTCTTTCCAATTTATTTATTATTATTTTTTAATGATCTGGAGTCCCTCCCATTGTTCATAAGCAGCTAGATACAATAAAGCAGCAGCAGGCAGCATTACCAGGATGGGAAGGGCCGCTGTTTCTGGCCTTTCCCAGCCTGATCATACCAGCCTGCGACCGCCCCATTGCCCGACCATCACTACAGATGGTCAAGTACTGGATCGTACCCGACTCTTCCCAGCACCCCTGGTGGCGGTGGGTACTGGGCTAATAAAGGGGGTTAGTGTTCGCCTCTGCACCGGCTAACACTAAGCCCCGCCTTAGCAACGGACGCTGTCAATTAGCCGGCGGCCATTACTAAGGCGGTAGTAATATAGTTTTTAAAAAAACACAAAGACATAGAAAAAATATTTTACTGAAATAAAAATAAAAAACACATACAACCCTCATTAACCATTTTATTGATAATAAAAAAAAGCAGTAGTCCTGGAATCTGACGTAGTCCAACGACCGAACCTGTAAGAAAACACAAACACAAAAAAAAAAGATCAGTAACACATGTGTTAGGCTTAGATACAGGGCCCATGTGTGATACTGTCTGTGGGACCCTGTATCTAAGCCTACCACAAGGTAGGCTTAGATACAGGGTCCAGCAGACTGTAATCTTATACAGTATAAGATTACTGTGTGCTGGGGCCCTGTATCTAAACCTACCGTGTGGTAGGCTTAAATACAAGGCCCATCAGACAAGATCACACATGGGCCATGTATCTAAGCCTACCATGTGATTGGCTTAGATACAGGGCCCAGCAGACAGCATCACACAATCTGTGATCCTGTCTCATGGGCCCTCTAAGCCTGCTACATCGTAGGCTTAAAGAGGTTGTCCAGTCCCTAAATACTGATGGCCTATCTTCAGGACAGGCCATCAATAGCTGATGTGTCGGGATCCGACTCCCGTAAGCCGGCCAATCAGCTGTTTTAAAGGGGCCGCAGCACTCGTACGACAGCTGCTTCCCCTTCATTTCACTACTCGCTCACACTGTGAATCACCAACACGGATTCACAGTCTGAGCAAGTGACCAGAATGAAGAGACCGGAATGAAGGCGAAGCAGCTCTCGTACGAGTACTGCAGCCCCTTCAAAACAGCTGATTGGCCGGTTCCCGGGAGTCGCACCCCGCCAATCAGCTTCAGCAGACAGGGATATTAATCTTACCCTCCTCTTCAGCCGCGGCGGAAGTTCTGTCCTGACTCTATCCAGGATCACGATGTTGTGCGCGGCGCACAGCGCTGTGACGTCAGGATCTCCGCTGCGCTCCATAACCAGGAAGGTAAGTACTGTCAGTTACTATAGTAACAGGGGCCCGCGGCCCGAGTTACTATAATAACTTTTTATTGATGTGGTGTGGCGGGCCCTGACTTCGGGGGCCCGATCACAATTGCGACCGCTGCGACCCTATAGCTACGCCACTGGTCCTCTCCTATTCCCTGTTTCCCTGGTTCTGTAGGGTCTTCTATTCCCCCTTCCCTGGATAGGATTGAACCTAACTGAATCTGAAAGGTCTGCTTCTGATGCCGATACGTCAATATCAGATTCTTTGTGATCTGGAATTTTGAAGCAGATTTTGACCTTCCTGCATGCCGTTTGCCGCATTTTTCACAATGTTTTTTGCCCGCGGCCATTGAGCGCTGCAGGCAAAAAACTCCACAAAAAAACACTTTCTCTGCCTCTCACTGATGTCAATGGGAGGACAGAGACAGCAACGCCCGAAGAAACAGCATGCTGCTTCTTTTTCCCGCAAGCGTTATTTTACGCTTGTGGGAAAAAACACCTCCGTCTCCCATTGAAATCTCTGTATTGTACTTTGTAGGAGCACCTCCTTTTTTTTCAAATTGGGGATCAGTTTTAAGTTTTAATGCTTGCTCTCTAAGTTCAGGCAATTTTCGTGATTTTTGTTCAGGATTTGATTTTTCCTCTTCTAATAGAAGGGACATAAACCTGAGGGGGCTTCCTGTCGCTTCCTTCTCTAATTTGCTCATTAGGTTATTCGATCTTAGGTTATGTTCACACTGCATATTTACAGACGTTATTCGGGCGTTTTACGCATTGAATTACGCCTGAAAAGACGGCTCCATTACGCCTGCAAACATCTCCCCATTGCTTGCAATGGGTTTTACTATGTTCTGATCAGACGAGGTGTAATTTTACGCGTCGCTGTCAAAAGATGGCGCGTAAAAAGATGCCCGCGTCAAAGAAGTGCATGTCACTTCTTGGGACGTTTTTGGAGCCATTTTTTATTGACTCCATTGAAAAACAGCTCCAATTACGTCCGTAATTGACGCCGCGAAAAACACGAATACTTGCAAAAACGTCTGAAATTCAGGAGCTGTTTTCGCCTGAAAACAGCATTGTAATTTTAGACGTAATTGGCTAAAGCGTGTGAACATACCCGTACGCCTCGAATTACGCCTGGAAAAAACGCCCCTAATACGCCTACAAACATCTGCCCATTGCTTTCAATGGGTTTTACGGTGTTCTGTTCCCACGAGCCTTAATTTTACGCGTCGCTGTCAAAATACAGCGTGTAAAATGACGGCTCGTCAAAAGAAGTGCAGGACACTTCTTGGGACGTTTTTGGAGCCGTTTTTCATAGAGTCTATTGAAAACAGCTCCAAAAACGGCCGTAATAAACGCCGCGAAAACGCTGCGAAAAATGCGGGCTGCTCAAAAAACGTCTGTAAATCAGGAGCTGTTTTCCCTTGAAAACCGCTTCGTATTTTCAGACGTTTTTTGTTAAGCGTGTGAACACACGCTAAGGGTATGTTCACATGCAGTGACCAAAAACATCTGAAAATACGGAGCTGTTTTCAGGCGAAAACAGCTCCCGATTTTCAAATGTTTTAGTAGCAAGTCACGTTTTTCGCTGCGTTTTTTACGGCAGTTTTTGGAGCGGTTTTTAATGGAGTCAATGAAAAACGCCTCCAAAAACGTCCCAAGTAGTGTCCTGCACTTCTTTTGACGAGCCGTCATTTTACGCCGTATTTTGACAGCAACGCGTAAAGTTAAGGCTCGTGAGAACAGAACACTGTAAATCCCATTGAAAGCAATGGGCAGATGTTTGTAGGCGTATTATGGGCGTTACGAACGCGGCGATACCAAGTATGTGTACTTTTTTTTAATGTGTTCATTTTTTTCCTATAATGAAAATCTTATTATAGGAAATAAGGAAATAACGGACACTGTGCGCCGGGAACCGCTCCGTAACTGTACGTCCTGGTGCGGGAAGCAAGCACTCTGCAGGACGTACAGTTGCGGCGCAGCGTGAAGAGGTTAAAAAATATAATATTACAGGTTATGAGTCCTAGATTCTGGAGATGGGACGTTGATCCCGGGATTTATTCTGATTGCCATATTTAGAGTCAGGGAGGAATTTTCCCCCATATGAAGCAATTGGCATCAACCTCATGTTTTTTTTTTTTATCTTCCTCTGGATCATCACGGTAGGGTTATAGATTGGACTTGATGGACCTGTGACTTTTTTCACTCTTATGAACTATGTATACAAACTAATGCGAAATATTTGGGCAGAATGATGATTAATGAAACTAGATGTAACGTGATGACAGCGGTTCCAGCTGGATAAGAAAACTTCTCCCTAATCTTTCTGAGCGCACAGGACCGAACTTGACTTTTTGTACCAGAAATAATGCAAACTCTGTAAAAGCCTGATAGGCCGGTATCGATGATAATATCTGTTGGAGAAAACGAAAATATAAGTCATTCTGAACAAAACAATGAAAATTAAAGATTTTATGATAATTTGGAAAACTAAAGCCTTGATTCTGATTTATGGCGAATAAATAAGTGGCAGAATGTATAATATAGATCCCTATAGCATGCAGTTACATATGTCACCCACTGACCCCCATTGTAGAAAAATAAAATGTTTGCAGTATCCCTTTGTATCAAAAAACATGACCAACTACGTATTCCACTGCAGTACAAAAAGGAATGACAACATATACGTAGTCCCCGAATATATGACGAAAGGCATACATTGAACCCGTGATAGGCCATGGACACGTTTGACATATACGTCGGTGACATTTCCTGGCATATATATATATAAAAAGCGTGGTGTGAATATAGTATAACTATGTATAGTGGAAATAAAGGACATTGAGGATTGAGGTTGAAGTTGATATCAGACCATCACACTGATCAGAAATATATCCAGAATAGAAATTTCCCAAAATTCATTTTCGGGTCCGTTTCGATCAAATAGGGCCGTTTGATTCCGTCTAAATAAGTTTTGCCGAGAACCGCAAGTGCCCTGATTGCCCTGAAAACTCGTGTTTGACTCTTTGATGTCTTCTAGGACTGTTTCCAAACCTGTAGCATTTTCTGGTTTGGCATTTTATATAATTGGCTATGCTAGATGGAGGGGAAACCACAGTGCATTTTGGGATGGCTGTCTGCAAGTTATTATGGGGAAGCATGCCTAGGGTCATGGGATCCTTTTTCTAAATTGTAAAATGGCGGCCGTCACTATGCGGGGGCCGCCAATTTGACACAATTGGTGCACTGTGAACCCCAAAAGTTTAACATTTTGGTCAATCCGGTACTCTTGCCACATTTCGACCGAGTTCGATTCATGTAGAATCCATTCGCTCATCCCTAATCCAGAACTTGTAATATCTCTAAAGGACTATATGGTCCATCACTCTCTTTGGCGCACACAACAGCAATGATGTTCTAAGATAATATCACAGAATAAAGTAATGACTTTATCTATGTTCATAGACAACAGTCCGAAATTTTAAAAAATTCCCAAAATATTTTTTTTTACACATTTTCTTTTGACAATCCTTTTATCATTAGAAGGGTTTGTCGATGATGAGCTTATTAGGCTGGGTTCACACGACCTATTTTCAGACATAAACGAGGCGTATAATGCCTCGTTTTACGTCTGAAAATAGGGCTACAATACGTCGGCAAACATCTGCCCATTCATTTGAATGGGTTTGCCGACGTACTGTGCCGACGACCTGTCATTTACGCGTCGTCGTTTGACAGCTGTCAAACGACGACGCGTAAATTGACTGCCTCGGCAAAGAAGTGCAGGACACTTCTTTGCAACGTAATTTGAGCCGTTCTTCATTGAAGTCAATGAAGAGCAGCTCAAGATTTACGAACGTCAAAGACGCCTCGCATAATGCGAGGAGGAGCTTTTACGTCTGAAACTACGCAGCTGTTTTCTCCTGAAACCAGTCTGTCTTTTCAGACGTAAAAGCCTCTCATCGTGTGCACATACCCTTACAGAGAGCTCGACTGCTAGAATCCCCAGCAATCAGTCGTGATCTTTAAGGTAACCTGGCAGCAGGTGTTTAATCACCCTGCAGCACCACCACAGGAGAAATAAGGCATTACACAGTGCCCATTGAAATCAATGGTCCGTCCATATAACCCGGCACAAGGACGTGTCCGGTCCTCCAGAGTGAAAATACTCTTTGTAGTTGTTCTCCGCTCTAGCTAAAAAATGAGGATTCAAAATGGGGGATCCCACTCAATGGACCCAGAATTCCAGAACTTGAAAATGAGTTTTCTAAACCAGATAACTTCTTTTAAAAAATACTTTTTTCAACAGCAATAGAAACAGTCAGGTCATTTATACCCCCTTCCCACTCTGCAATTCAACTTCTAAAAATTATGGATCTCCCTCCTATTTGCTGTGATGATGAAACGTTGATAGCACGAAATGATGAAGACAATCAAATAATAAACTCCCCTCCCCCACATTGATAAATAATAGAGAACAGAAAATTTTATCTAAAAGTAAAATAAAGTCTTCACCTGGGTCCTCTGTGCGTCGCATGTTAATACAAAGATGTTGTAAATCCTTGACACAGTGTTGGCAATAGGCAAGAGATGAGCTTTGGAGTGAACTCAACAAGCGAGCTTCTCTGCCGAGATAAGGGTGTACAAGGAACAGAAGGAGACCTAGATGTGTCATCTTCATGTTTCAGGTGTTATTTTCTCGCCCACTAGCCCATAGAGTTTGGAAATGACAGGCATAGAAGATGGCGCCGGGCTGCAAGAAAAATCACATGGATATTAGATTTATAAAAAAAAAATCCCAATATATCAATCCATTCAATAACGTTAGGTTTCCAGGATGTAATCCGTTATATTACCGCTGCCTGTTGTCTACTGCGCCATTTTTCCATCATCCACGTGTTTTAAAGTGGATCCGTGATCTCATCAATTCCCTCCATATCAGGGAATTCATCCTCTCCTTGAAACCACTCCATGATGTAACTAAGAGGATCGATAAGGCTGGCGTCAAGAAGAAAGACAGCCATCCAATATCCGAGGAATAGAAAGAGCTTGGTCCATAAGCCGTCATAGGGAGGCCCAAAATTATAGGACTCCAGATTCTGCAACAAATAAGGAAACGGTTATTAAAGTGTTATTGACCTTATACAAGTGAATGAATCTTATATTTATATTACAAAAAGAAACCAGAAGTATTAAAAAAGGTTATAGGAGGAGACTTCAGCCCTTCCCTCTATATTACTGTGTGCTTGATTGACAACAGATTTCTCAGGCAGCAGAGGTGGGGGAGGGGTGAGTGGGCACATAGGAGATTGTGCCCACTAATAACAATCAGCGGCGGCCAGAGACAGCAAGGCTTTTACATAACAGCTAGTTTGTTGAGAGTGAGGTGATGGACATAAAGCCTCTTTCTAGAAAGATCTTCAGGGGCGCAGCTATAGTGGGGTGCGGAGGTAGCAGTGGCACCAAGGACCATGGAACCTGGTTCCCTAAAGGGCTCTCTGGCCCATACATAGACACCAGAATGGCACATGGGAGGGTCAGGGCCCTGATAGAGGTTTTTCTTTATGTACCAGGAGCTTCAAGTTAAGGCTCTGAAGTTCTTGGATGGTGCGCCAATTTATTTTGTGGATTGTAATACAACAATAATTATGAACCATGGAAATCATTATCAATCCTTTATATGCCATAAAGTAGGCAGTGGGAAGCACTGGTCAGGCCCTCTGTTTACTGGTCCATTGTGCAGCTGCCTATATGGTACAGTATTCCCTATAGAGCCCCAGTGCAGCTACATATATGTTACAGTATGTCCTATAGAGCTCCTATGCAGCATATATGGTCCCGTATAGTATGGTCCCTACAGAGCTCCTATGGTTCAGTATATTCACTCCTGATAACAATACTGTAATTATAATAATAATGATACTATAGAGGGTAAAAGTCGCACTCACTTCATGAATCCATATGAGGCTTTTCTGGAGCCAAGACACGTCTTCCTCTACAGGTGGAGCTGGTGTTGGAGTCACCTGTAGTAATATAGTTATTTTATACATTTCATTATAGTTATTTTATACATTTCATTATAGTTATTTTATACATTTCATTATAGTTATTTTATACATTTCTTTATAGTTATTTTATACATTTCATTATAGTTATTTTACACATTTCTTTGTAGTTATTTTATACATTTCATTATAGTTATTTTATACATTTCTTTATAGTTATTTTATACATTTCATTATAGTTATTTTATACATTTCATTATAGTTATTTTATACATTTCATTATAGTTATTTTACACATTTCTTCGTAGTTATTTTATACATTTCTTTGTAGTTATTTTATACATTTCTTTGTAGTTATTTTATACATTTCATTATAGTTATTTTATCACTCTCAGTAAGTCAGTAGGAGGATTGAACTATCACCGGCTCCTATATATCTCACTGATGGATTGTAATTGAACAATTATTATCTAGTAGTCAGTAGGAAGCACTGTTATTTTCTATTTAAGATGCTGGTGGGCCCTCTGTTTACAGCGCCCTGTACAGCTGTACATGTAATACAGTATGCCCCATAGAGCCCCTATGCAGCAGCATATATAGTACAGTATTCCCTATAGAGCCCCTATGCAGCAGCATATATGGTACAGTATGCCCCATAGAGCCCCTATGCAGCAGCATATATAGTACAGTATTCCCTATAGAGCCCCTATGCAGCAGCATATATAGTACAGTATTCCCTATAGAGCACCTATGCAGCAGCATATATGGTACTGTATGCCATATAGAGCCCTTATGCAGCTGTATATATGGTGCAGTATTTCCTATAGAGCCACTATGCAGCAGCATATATGGTACAGTATGTCCTATAGAGTCCCTGTGAGGTAGCATATATAGTGCAGTATGTCCTGTAGATCTCCTATGCAGCAGCATATATGGTACAATATGGCCTATAGATCTCCTATGCAGCAGTATATTTGGTACAATATTCCCTATAGAGCCCCTATGCAGCAGTATATATGGTACAGCATGTCCTGTAGATCTCCTATACAGCAGTATATAAGGTACAGTATGTCCTGTAGATCTCCTATACAGCAGTATATATGGTACAGTATGTCCTATAGAGCCCCTATGCAGCAGTATATATGGTACAGCATGTCCTGTAGATCTCCTATACAGCAGTATATAAGGTACAGTATGTCCTGTAGATCTCCTATACAGCAGTATATATGGTACAGTGTGTCCGCCCCTGATAGCAATACTACTATATAATAATAAAAATGATACTACACTGAGGAAAAATGACACTTACTTGATAAATCCAGTTAAGGCTTCTCTGGAGCCAGGACACCTCTTTCTCTTTGGGTGGAGCTGGAGCTGGAGTTGGAGTCACCTGTAGGAATATAGTTATTTTTTCATTTTAATTATCAGTAAGTCGGTAGGAGGATTGATCTCACACCTGCTGCTAAGTATCTGACTTATAAAGAAATGTTATCAATCCAAGTAATATGTCATCTGGATCTAAGTACAACTTCAGCAACAAGAACAATACAGAAAAGCACACAAAACAGAAAAAAGAAAATCATCCCGTAACCAAACATCACAACCACCATTGTCCTCTGCAAAGTTCTCAGACTGATTCTTGTTAGGATTATGGATGTAAAGCAAATTACACTCCCCCAATAAGAAGAATAACTATTCTGTGAATATCAGACTCACCCAAGAGATCTGTGTCTTCAGGAGGACTAGGAAGGTCATGCAAGGTGACGCCTTGGGTGGATCGGGTGGTAGCGGAGTAACCTGCAATAAACAGAGTGAACATATAGGTCTGGGGAAGGTCAATGTCTGGTGGTGTTGTCATGTCATGGGCAAATCCTCTGTATGGGACCGTCACAGTGGTCGTTATGGCCAATAGTTATAAGGTGATAGGCTTCTCTAGGGAGAGGATTTACCCAAGTATCCAATGGGCCATGGTGTGTTTACTTATGTTACATACGTGGTGGAAGACAATAGCCCAAGGCTTAAAATGTAAGTTTTATCTGGTTTATTAATGATACATTTTGGTTATTTTGTAGTCACTACACGATGACTACATTGACCATAAGTCTCTTTGTTCCTTTTAGATTCATATTTTTGGGAGGGATACTACTGTATATGTAATAATTTCAGTCTAGTATGACATCTATAAAAATACTTAAAAATGTTTGACTTACTCCGAAGATGTTCTCCTCGACCCACCTAATGACCTTCTTGATCCGAGACGGTTCCTCCTTTTGTGGGATGGGTTTTTCTATAGTAATCTGTAAGACAAGATTGTCACTGTACATTAATTGTCTGCTCAACGCCAATGTTCAGCCTGTAAAGCATGGACTGATTGTTTTCATACAAGGACACCAGGTAAAAAGGCAGAGGATTTGCCTTTGTAGATCCTGAGTAAACAACTCAACGACAAGTACTACACATGAGTCAAATATTGTATATAGCTCCACTTCTAAACAATAATTTCTTAACCCCTTCCCGACATCCACTGTACATGTATGTAACTATGGGTCCGGAACTGAGCCTACGACATGTACAGCCTGTGTCAGCTGTATATTACATAAGGTCTGGGATCAGAGATAATTCCAATCCTGGCCATTTAACCACTAAGATGCCATGGTCAATACTCTTCTCTGTCCCCCCATCACCCCCTGTGACGCAGGGGGCAGTGGTTTATCAGGGAAGCCGGGGAGGGCTAAATGAAGGGGATAGTATCCTATTAAAGGGGTTGTTTTAGAATTAACAATTATCACTTATCTACTGGATAGGTGATAAATGGCTGACCACTAGACCCGCCCCTGCTGGGACCGCCACCAATAGCGAGAATAGGGTTCCCGAACTGTATCTCCTTACCGCTGCTTTATTCAATGTCTATGGGACTGACGGAAACAGATGGGCGCTGTACTCAGCTGTTTCCATTATTCCCGTGGACTTTGAATGGAGCAGACGAACGCATTCTCAACCACCCCTCTATTCAATGTCCTCCTCATTGTGGTCAAGCAGTGAGGAAAAAAACAGGGGGTTCGAGACCCACACTCAAGCAATCGGTGGGGGCCCCCAGTGATCAGACAATTATCACATATCCTGTTGTATACCCCATTTAAGCCCTGTGCAGTGAATTGTATGAGCCAATCAACACACGTTTAAGTCCCCTTAGTGGAACTAAAGAAACGGAATATTATATATATATATATATATATATATATATATATATATAAAATATGTATTTCAAGAATATATAAGAAAAAATAAATAAAAGTTTTTCAAAGGACCTTTCCCCATTTTTTATGTAAATAATGTAAACAATACAAAATAAACTTCTCACCAGGGCTACATTGAAAGGTTCCAGTAAAAAACAAAAAAAACTTACAAAAACAAGTCCTCATACGTACGCTTATGTTGATGAAAAAATCAAAATGTATGGCTCATGGAAGGAGAGCAATTAAAGTAAGAAAATTAAAATGGGCTGTGAGGGAAAGGGGTTTTATAATATAATTTCATTGTTGGAGCGAGCCAAGACAAAAGACAAGACCGCTGGGTGAACTGGGTGATTAATGGGCATACAACATATAACATACATGGACAATATTGATAGTAAATTCTTACTCACCCCAAATACCGTCTCTCCCATATGCTCACAGCAGTCCCAAAATAGGGCATAGCCTTCCTTGGGGGGCAGAGCAGGTGGTGGAACAACCTACAATAAAAACGTAACAAATTATAGAGAAAAGCAGACATGACCACAATAAATGACTTATAATTGGGGGTCAGTAAATAACATAAGACCTCACGTATGCGCTGGAGGAGATGTATTCTCTGTGCATTACTTATGCCATTACTCTTTATATTAGTATGTAACTTATCTCATAACAGCCAAACCGAGGACGCCTCCATGGGTCTTTCTTTTTTAGTTTGGAGAAGTCTATAGTTTGACTGATATGAGCTAATTTGCACACTTTTTTCCCATGAAGCATTGGCTGTAAATAAGTCTCCATACATCTGCTTGCTCTCCTCAATAAGAGCCAGTACTCCCACCACACTCTTTATATTAGATTATGACTCAGCAGCGACATGTGGTCTCCTGCGGTTCACTGTAAAATGTGTGTATCTGAAGAGGATACAACTGATGTACAATATAAGATACAGTATAAGTGGGGCAATGATATCATCCCCCGACTCACCCCAAATATGGACTTTGTCATCCATCTGTATATGTCCGATAACTTGGACGGCTCTGCTCCAGGGGGCACTGCTGGGGCATTAGTCTAGAATAAAAAGTGAGATAGTAAATTGTAAGAAAATACAAAGTACAAATGTCATAATGTAACACAGTGGTAGCCGGGGCCTAGACTGTCAACATTGTGTTTTCATAAAATGTAATAACCATTCACATTGAATAAGCCCCCGGACAACATGTGACGCTCATTGTAATAGAAAAGCCCCACTTACCATCTGTGAACCAGTCACAGGGCAGATTAGTATCGCAATAATATAAAGCTTCAACCACATCGTCAGTCGCTTTCACCTCAGTGAAATGAGCCAATGTGGAGGCAGCAGAGAAAGTGACCACACTGGTGTTTATGACATCACAAGCAACACCACCTGTGACATCATAGCTGCATAGAACGGAAAAACTGGATTATACCAGATTATACCAGATTACACCAGATTATACCAGATTATACCAGATTATACCGGAATATACCAGTTCTGTAACACAAATATTGAACATATTAAAATGTTTGTAAATAATGGGCAATATTTACCAAGCAAAATGTGCCATAACTTTTTCAAACTTTCTAAAAAAAAAGGGTTGTGGCTAGCAGAAGTTGTAAGATGCCCACATTTCTGAAAAATATAAAAGTACTGTAGACATGTGCAGCAGTCATGAGGTGAAGTAAAGAAGAGAAGAGCGCCTAACATCCCTACCAATTTCAGCCGTGTGCAATTTGCTCCATTTTCGGCGCCGTGTAAACTGATGCCTTCTATGACAGTATTGATAAATCATAAAAATGAGGCTTTAAATTGCTATTCAAGAAAGCCTCATGGACTATAGATGCTAATCCAGCATTGCTCACTTATAATATATATTAGAAGGGATAAATGACTCGATGGGCATGTTTTGTCATTTTGACGATTTGCCGGTCCATTGAATATGATGGAAATCGATTTGTGTAGCTCTTACTTAGTTAATCAATTAACCAAAGTAATGTAATAGATAGTAAATGAGGCATTTTCCCGGATGGTCACTTTAAATATCAGGGTTTTATTATATATACAGTACACAATCATCTAGCAGAAAATCTGACGTATACAGCACCAAATAATTCATATTACCTTTCTAATATACAATACCGGAGATTTGCTTAGACACGTACACTTTGGACTTTGAAGTGGATGCCACGCTGTGAAACGCGTCCATTACTAATATAGTGTGCGTGAGGACTGAGACTGATTTTAATGAGACGCCATCTACGCATGAGAAGCATTTGCTAAATCTAGTATTGGGGCAAAATGTGCGCAAATGTTTTTAAAAGAAATCTAACTGAACTGCTGGGACTGCAGCATCTTATCCACAGGTGCCGGGGCTGCACATTTACAAACGGCCGCAGCTTCCCCATCCATCACTGCTTTCCATTCACTGACAGTGAGGCAAAGCGCACTAGAAGTACCAGCTTGGCCGCACTACCAACATAAGCACCTGCAAACCTACTAATCAGGTGCCCCAAGAAGTGAGATTACTACAAGTACAAAAAAACTTTGAGTTGTGCTGATCTGGCGCGTAAAAACAGAAAATAGCTGTTCAAATAACGCTGACATTGTATATAACGGCATCGGAAGTGTAATAACATTCAAGTGGATACAATGTATAGAATATATCATAAGCTCGGGCCATTATACATCTGGTATGAGAACACCGACATCCACCATCTGATAAACACAGACACTCACCATCTGGCAATACTACTAAGGGTAAGTTCACACTGGCGTTACTATACGTTTATCTCTCTTCCGTCAGAGGAAGAGAGGATCGAAAGATTAAGTGGAAAGCAACGGTTCCGTTAGAATTACCATTGATTTTAATCAATAAAGTTCTGCAGACTGCACTTTTGCTTACGTAGAAAAAAACGGAAACTTAGCGAACGGAGATAAATGGAAAGCAACTGAAACCAAAGAATTACCATTGAAATCAATGGTAAATCTAAAGGAACCGTTGCATTCCGCTTAATCCTTCGATCCTCTCTTCCTCTGACAGAAGAAGGTAAATGTATAGTAACGCCAGTGTGAAATTAGCCTAATACTGCTAATACTGCTAAGGCTCTGTTCACATCTACGTTGGGGTCCCGTTCTGACTGAAGCAATAGTGTAGTCGACTAATCTATTGATTCCGGCAAAACGACTGGTCCGGTGCACAAAAGAGACAAACGGAAACCAGGGGCACCGGCTCCGTCACCATTGAAATCAGTTTGTGTCTGTTCACGGTCCCGTTCTGACGGAAACCTCCGGCGCAACGTCAGAACGGGACCCCAACGCAGATATGAACAGAGCCTAATACTGCCAATATTACTAATATCCTAATACTACTAATACTATATCATTGCCCTGCTTATACTACTAATACTACTATTAGGGTATGCCCAGACGTGGAGGAGTTCTTCCGCCACTGTCCGCATCAATGCCGAACATAATCTGCGTTGCAGATTCTGTTGCGGCTTTGCCTAAAATGAGCATTAAATTGATGCGGACTAGCCGTTGCGTATTGAGGGGAAGAGGGCTTCCCTTCTCTCTATCAGTGCAGGATAGAGAGAAGGGGCAGCCCTTTCCCTAGTAAAAGTAAAAGAAATTCATACTTACCCAGCCGTTGTCTTGGTGACGCGTCCCTCTTTCGCCATCCAGCCCGACCTCCCTGGATGACGCGGCAGTCCATGTGACCGCTGCAGCATGTGATCGGCCTGTGATTGGCTGCAGCCGTCACTTGGACTGAAACGTCATCCCGGGAGGCCGGACTGGAGGAAGAAGCAGGGAGTTCTCGGTAAGTAGGAACTTCTATTTTTTTTACAGGTTGATGTATATTGTATATAGTCACTGCCCAGGGTGCTGAAACAGTTACTGCCGATCGCTTAACTCTTTCAGCACCCTGGACAGTGACTATTTACTGACGTCGCCTAGCAACGCTCCCGTAATTACGGGTGCACACACGTAGTCACCCGTAATTATGGGTGCACACACGTAGTCACCCGTAATTACGGGAGCCCCATTGACTTCCTCAGTCTGGCTGTAGACCTAGAAATACATAGGTCCAGCCAGAATGAAGAAATGTCATGGTAGTAAAACCAATACGCTCCGCAGCACACATAACATCTACATTATATCTGCGGACTTCATTGCAGAATTTTGACTCTCCATTGAAGTCAATGGAGAAATTCCGTAATGAGTCCGCAACAAGTCCGCTACACATCCGCAACAGTCAGTGTATGCTGCGGACACCAAATTCTGCGCTACAGCCTATGCTCCGCAGCGGAATTGTACGCAACGTGTAAACGAACCCTACTAAAAAGCTGTGGAAGGCAATGGAGAAACGTGTACGCTGCAGAATTCCGCCAGGTCTGGTTATGCCCTTACTAATACTACTAATACTAAATCATTGCCCTGCTTATACTGCTAATACTACTATTACTAATACTATGATATAATTTCCCTGCTTATACTGCTAATACTAATAATATTACTACTAATACTATGATATCATTGCCCTGCTTATACTGCCAATACTACTAATATTACTACTAATACTATGATATCATTGCCCTGCTTATACTGCTAATACTACTAATATTTCTACTAATACTATGATATCATTGCCCTGCTTATACTACTAATACTACTATTACTAATACTATGATATCATTGCCCTGCTTATACTGCTAATACTACTATTACTAATACTATGATATCATTTCCCTGCTTATACTGCTAATACTAATAATATTACTACTAATACTATGATATCATTGCCCTGCTTATACTGCTAATATTACTACTAATACTATGATATCATTGCCCTGCTTATACTGCTAATACTAATAATATTACTACTAATACTATGATATCATTGCCCTGCTTATACTGCCAATACTACTAATATTACTACTAATACTATGATATCATTGCCCTGCTTATACTGCTTATACTAATAATATTACTACTAATACTATATCATTGCCCTGCTTATACTGCTAATACTACTAATATTACTACTAATACTATGATATCATTGCCCTGCTTATACTGCCAATACTACTAATATTACTACTAATACTATGATATCATTGCCCTGCTTATACTGCTTATACTAATAATATTACTACTAATACTATGATATCATTGACCTGCTTATACTGCTAATACTACTATTACTAATACTATGATATCATTTCCCTGCTTATACTGCTAATACTAATAATATTACTACTAATACTATGATATCATTGCCCTGCTTATACTGCTAATATTACTACTAATACTATGATATCATTGCCCTGCTTATACTGCTAATACTAATAATATTACTACTAATACTATGATATCATTGCCCTGCTTATACTGCTTATACTAATAATATTACTACTAATACTATGATATCATTGCCCTGCTTATACTGCCAATACTACTAATATTACTACTAATACTATGATATCATTGCCCTGCTTATACTGCTTATACTAATAATATTACTACTAATACTATATCATTGCCCTGCTTATACTGCTAATACTACTAATATTACTACTAATACTATATCATTGCCCTGCTTATACTGCTAATACTACTAATATTACTACTAATACTATATCATTGCCCTGCTTATACTGCTAATACTAATATTACTACTAATACTATGATATCATTGCCCTGCTTATACTCATAATACTACTATTACTACTACCGTGTTTCCCCGATAGTAAGACACCCCCGATTGTAAGACGTATCGGGGGTTTCAGGGGGGTCGGCTAATATAAGCCGTACCCCGAAAGTAAGACATATGTCTTACTTTCGGGGAAACACGGGGGTATTGCCGCCTCCTGCCCACTTCCGCGCCGCCCCCCTCTCCATACGTCACCGCGCCGTCCTGTGATGGCGCGGGTACTGAGACTGTACCCACGCGATCAGCGGCAGGAGCATGGCTGTTATACACAGCCTGGCTCCTGCTGCAACTGCCGGAATCGAAGCGCGCGCCGATTCCGGCAGTTTAACCCATTAAATGCCGCTGTCAATAGTGACAGCGGCATTTAATGTGTTTGACAGAGGGGGGAGCTCCCTCTGTAACCCGATCGGCGCCCCCGAAAAACAAATCGCGGGTCGCCGTCGGGTTTCCATGACAGCCGGGGGTCTAACAAAGACCCCCAGGTCTGCCTTCAGCATCTTCGGTATACTAAGCTAAGTATACCAAAGCATTATATATGCGATCGGCACATCGCATAGTGAAGTCCCCTGGTGGGACTAAAAAAAAAAATGTAAAACAGTTAAATAAAGTTTGTGAAAAAAAATAAAATAATAATTCGACAATTTTTTTCCAATATAAGACATACCCCGAAAGTAAGACATAGTGGGGCTTTTGGGGATAAAAAGAAAGTAAGACACTGTCTTACTTTCGGGGAAACACGGTAGTACTATGATATCATTGCCCTGCTTATACTGCCAATAGTACTAATATTACTACTAATACTATATCATTGCCCTGCTTATACTGCTAATACTACTAATATTACTACTAATACTATGATATCATTGCCCTGCTTATACTGCTAATACTACTAATATTACTACTAATACTATGATATAATTGCCCTGCTTATACTGCTAATAGTACTAATATTACTATATCATTGCCCTGCTTATACTGCTAATACTACTAATATTACTACTAATACTATGATATCATTGCCCTGCTTATACTGCTAATACTACTAATATTACTACTAATACTATGATATCATTGCCCTGCTTATACTGCTAATACTACTAATATTACTACTAATACTATATCATTGCCCTGCTTATACTGCTAATACTACTAACATTACTACTAATACTATGATATCATTGCCCTGCTTATACTGCTAATACTAATATTACTACTAATACTATGATATCATTGCCCTGTTTATACTCCTAATACTACTATTACTACTAGTACTATGATATCATTGCCCTGCTTATACTGCTAATAGTACTAATATTACTACTAATACTATATCATTGCCCTGCTTATACTGCTAATACTACTAATATTACTACTAATACTATGATATCATTGCTCTGCTTATACTGCTAATACTACTAACATTACTACTAATACTATGATATCATTGCCCTGCTTATACTGCTAATACTACTAATATTACTACTAATACTATATCATTGCCCTGCTTATACTGCTAATACTACTAATATTACTACTAATACTATGATATCATTGCCCTGCTTATACTGCTAATACTACTAATATTACTAATAATACTATATCATTCCCTGCTTATACTGCTAATAATACTAATATTACTACTAATACTATATCATTGCCCTGCTTATACTGCTAATGCTTCTAATATTACTACTAATACTATGATATCATTGCCCTGCTTATACTGCTAATACTACTAATACTATATCATTGTCCTGCTTATACTGCTAATACTACTAATATTACTACTAATACTATATCATTGCCCTGCTTATACTGCTAATACTACTAATATTACTACTAATACTATGATATCATTGCACTGCTTATACTGCTAATATTACTAACATTACTACTAATACTATATCATTGCCCTGCTTATACTGCTAATACTACTAACATTACTACTAATACTATATCATTGCTCTGCTTATACTGCTAATACTACTAATATTACTACTAATACTATATCATTCCCTGCTTATACTGCTAATACTACTAACATTACTAGTAATACTATGATATCATTGCCCTGCTTATACTGCTAATACTACTAATATTACTACTAATACTATGATATCATTGCCCTGCTTATACTGCTAATAGTACTAATATTACTACTAATACTATATCATTGCCCTGCTTATACTGCTAATACTAATATTACTACTAATACTATGATATCATTGCCCTGCTTATACTCCTAATACTACTATTACTACTAGTACTATGATATCATTGCCCTGCTTATACTGCTAATAGTAGTAATATTACTACTAATACTATATCATTGCCCTGCTTATACTGCTAATACTACTAACATTACTACTAATACTATGATATCATTGCCCTGCTTATACTGCTAATACTACTAATATTACTACTAATACTATTATATCATTGCCCTGCTTATACTGCTAATACTACTAATATTACTACTAATACTATATCATTGCCCTGCTTATACTGCTAATACTACTAACATTACTACTAATACTATGATGTCATTGCCCTGCTCATACTGCTAATACTAATATTACTACTAATACTATATCATTGCCCTGCTTATACTGCTAATACTACTAATATTACTACTAATACTATATCATTGCCCTGCTTATACTGCTAATACTACTAATATTACTACTAATACTATGATATCATTGCCCTGCTTATATTGCTAATACTACTAATATTACTACTAATACTATATAATTGCCCTGCTTATACTGCTAATACTACTATTATTACTACTAATACTATATCATTGCCCTGCTTATACTGCTAATACTACTAATATTACTACTAATACTATGATATCATTGCCCTGCTTATACTACTGATACTACTAATATTACTAATAATACTATATCATTCCCTGCTTATACTGCTAATACTACTAATATTACTACTAATACTATATCATTGCCCTGCTTATACTGCTAATGCTACTAATATTACTACTAATACTATGATATCATTGCCCTGCTCATACTGCTAATACTACTAATACTATATCATTGCCATGCTTATACTGCTAATACTACTATTATTACTACTAATACTATATCATTGCCCTGCTTATACTGCTAATACTACTAATATTACTACTAATACTATGATATCATTGCACTGCTTATACTGCTAATACTACTAACATTACTACTTATACTATATCATTGCCCTGCTTATACTGCTAATACTACTAACATTACTACTAATACTATATCATTGCCCTGCTTATACTGCTAATAATACTAATATTACTACTAATACTATATCATTGCCCTGCTTATACTGCTAATACTACTACCATTACTTCTAATACTATATCATTGCCCTGCTTATACTGCTAATACTACTAATATTACTACTAATACTATGATATCATTGCCCTGCTTATACTGCTAATACTACTAATATTACTACTAATACTATGATATCATTGCCCTGCTTATACTGCTAATACTACTAATATTACTACTAATACTATGATATCATTGCCCTGCTTATACTGCTAATAGTACTAATATTACTACTAATACTATGAAATCATTGCCCTGCTTATACTGCTAATACTACTAATATTACTACTAATACTATGATATCATTGCCCTGCTCATACTACTGATACTACTAATATTACTACTAATACTATGATATCATTGCCCTGCTTATACTGCTAATACTACTAATATTACTACTAATACTATGATATCATTGCCCTGCTTCCAAGCACCTAGTCATGCGCTTCCTTCATTACGGCTGCACCTACATTACGTTGGGCTTACTTGACTTAAGGTATATTTGATGACTTTCGCTATCTATGACCTTCCACCCCAAATCCCAATAAGAGACCACACATGAATTTTGGTGTAAAGGCCACAGCAGCCATTTATTAAATACAAACCTTTTTATGCGATAAAATAGCATAACCATAAAAACATCATAAAAACACTCCATAATAAATATCCTGCTCTATTTCCAACATTCTCCAGATAAAGGATCCTTGAAGGCACTTCAGTCATTAAATAAAAAACTCCATCCTTTCCTTGTTAGGTCTGGACTTATTGCCCTACAGCCGTGCTGCACCTGACCCGAGGGCACCAACCATCTCCAAGACCTCTCTCTCCCTTTCTGGGGACCCTGCCCATCAGGAATATATGCAATATCAGCTGGGTAACCACTCCCCAGCCCCTCCAATACTATCCAGGGTTAAACGCCCCGAGTTCTCTTTCAACAATCTCCATTGTTGATTCTCCCTCTTGCCATTACGTGCCTTCAAAGACCCCTCCTCCTACCGCCACGACAATCATGTGTGACCCCTTACACATGATTGTCCCTCCACAACTGCAGGGCTTTCTCCATGCCTTCCTTGATATCCAGGGTCCACATATCCAGACCCACCTCGTTCAAATGAACACCATCCGCCCTAAGGAAACCAACCTCCCTGCCCTCTAACTCTTTATGCCGCACCACAACACCACCATTGCGTGCCACAAATCTGCCAACCACCTTATTCACCTTCGCTCTTGCTTTATTTAGACTATGGACTGAACGGGCCTGACGCCACACCTTGCGAGCCACAATATCCGACCAGACGATCAGCAATCCAGAAAAAGACGACCACAACCGCAACAGATCTATCTTCACGTCCCGCACCAAATCCCTGGATGACTGTATGCCTAAATCGTTGCCAGCAAGGTGCACTACCAGAATATCCGGCGCCCTGTCCAAACCTGCATAAAACTGTAGCTCTGGCAAAAATCTACACCACAGCATGCCCCGCAGACCCAACCATCTGACCCGAACTTCTGAATGATCCAGGCCCAACTGCCGTCCAGCTGGACGAACATCAGCACGCACACCTCCCCAGTGCACGTAGGAGTGCCCAATGATACATATCAAGCAGGGACCTGCACCTAAAACAACACAAGACAGCAATGTAACAACTCCATATCCACCTCCAGCACATCTTATCCCCACCGCCTCAAAGCAAGTGAGGCCGCACATACAACCTATATCGGTCTGACTCCCACCTACCGATCTTCTTAACCATCGCCGGGGATAAACCCCACCAAGCTGCTTCCGTAGCTGCGCCAATTCTAAAAGAGTGAGAGCTAAAACCTGCTCCACCTCTGCCAGACAACAGGATACATTTTTTGAACACCTGTGAAAACTGGAATTTTGACAAAGACAAACCATCTGAATGAACTAACAAGGATGCCGGCCCCTCCGGCCTCACTGCAACAAACTCCCGAAAACAGTGAACCGGGCACACCCGCGACCCCGGTAATTCATACAAGCGCACCACAAAACCTCTCCCCTCCTGATCTGTCTTTGATCTAAGAAGCAAACAAGATAAGCAGGAGCCATCCAATTCAACATCCGCGTACAATAAACCCCCTGCCACACGCTTACTGGCCGACATCAACTCAGATATCCGGAACGCCCCAAAGAACGCCAAAGAAAAGGCCAGTGTAAATAACCGCGCTTCAAACGCCGAAACACAAACATCCCGCAATAAATCACAAATTGTTACCAAAACCCAAATGACACCGGCTTCCTATGGTCCCTAACTGCGGAACCCCTCCTGAAACCCTTCATTGCTTGCCGAACCAAAGAGGACTTAGTCACGTCCTCTTCACCTTTTTTCTTGAACCAAAACGCCAAGGCCGACAAACTCCTAGCGACTGCTGCTGCCGACGCCCCTTCACTGTACGCATTTCCTATATAATACAACAAACACGCCGACCGATCTGAAATACCTGCCTGCGCATTTTCCAACAAAGCCTCCCATACCTGCCAAACCGCACTGTACCTCTGCCACGTAACCGCACTAACAGACCTTTCCACGAACGACATCGCCATTGTCACACCACCTTCCACAGATGCTCTGGACAAGGCAGGCCATGAGACTCCGCCCCTGGCGCCAGCAGACGAAACCTGTCCCACTGTTGACGAGAAAGGGAATCAGCCACAGAATTAAGCACCCCAGGAATATGCACTGCCACAAAATGCGCATTCAACATCAAACCTCTTAAAACTAAATGTCGCAATAGTCGCACGACTGGCGGAGAATTAGCTGTCTGCGCAATAACGGCCTGAACCACACTCAGATTGTCACATACAAAACAAACTCTCCGGTCCCGCAGACAATCCCCCCACAACTCCGCAGCCACCACAATCGGGAACAGTTCCAGCAGAGCCAAGTTTCTGAGGAAACCGGCTTCATGCCATGCATTTGGCCAAACTCCTGCACACCACTGCCCCTGGAAATAAGCCCCAAATCCACAAGCACCTGATGCATCTGTATACAGCTCCAAGTCCACACTAGACACCGGCTGATACATGAGCACCGACCGCCCATTATAGCTCTGCAAAAACTCCCCCCACACCAACAAATCAGCTTTCAACTCCGCCGACAACCTAATAAAATGATGGGTAGAATGCACCCCTGCGGTAGCACTTAACAATCGCCTGCAAAACACCCTCCCCATGGGCATAATCCTACAAGCGAAATTCAAATGACTCAACAAGGATTGCAAGTCCCGCAACTGGATCTTCTTCCTGCGCAGAGCACTCGCCACCAACTCTCTCAACTCCAGCAACTTATCATCAGGCAAGCGACACTACATGTTATCTGAATCAATCATGATCTCCAAAAACTTGATGACCGTCGTGGGTCCCTCAGTTTTATCAGGCGCCAGAGGTACCCCAAAATCCTTTGCCACTCGCTCCATAGTATGTAGCAATCCTGCACACACATAGGTACCCGGCGGCCCGATAAACAAGAAATCATCCAGATAATGCAGGGCAGATTGCACCTACGCCTCCCGACGGACCACCCACTCCAAAAACGTGCTAAACATCTCAAAATAAGTGCATGAAATGGAGCAGCCCATCGGGAGGCAACAATCTACAAAATATTCCTCCTGCCAATAACATCCCAGTAAACAAAAACTATCCGGATGCACCGGCAATAAACAAAAAGCGGCCTCAATGTCAGTTTTCGCTAAGGGTATGTGCACACACACTAATTACGTCCGTAATTGACGAACGTATTTCTGCCGCAAGTACCGGACCGAACACAGTGCAGGGAGCCGGGCTCCTAGCATCATACTTGTGTACGATGCTAGGAGTCCCTGCCTCGCTGCAGGACAACTGTCCCGTACTGTAATCATGTTTTCAGTATGGGACAGTTGTCCTGCAGCGAGGCAGGGACTCCTAGCATCGTACATAAGTATGATGCTAGGAGCCCGGCTCCCTGCACTGTGTTCGGTCCGGGACTTGCGGCCGAAATACGTCCGTCAATTACGGACGTAATTAGTGTGTGTGCACATACCCTAACAGTGAGCCCTTCCCGTACTTGCGAACCCAAACAACCACTGCATCAAAGGAAGTGTAACTGACCGCGCACAAGGCCGGATCAATGCCGTCATTTACCGACTCGCCTTCTGGATAAGACAAGTGATGAATAAGGCGGAATTTATTCACCTCCTTTTTAGGAACCAAACCTAACAGGGAAACCCGCAAACTAGGAACAGGCGGGGAGGAAAACGGACCAGCCATGCGGCCCAACGCCACCTCCTTCAGCAGCTTATCCGTAACCAGATCAGGCCGCGCCAAAGCAGATGACAAATTACGGACCACCCCATCATGTCCAGCCGACGTACAAGGAATCCGAAAACCATCTGAAAAACCTAAAAACAACCACTCTGCCACTTTCTTATTTGGATACTCCCTTAAAAACGGGAGCATCCTTTTCACCCTCACCAACGTCGCCCCTCTTCTGCTCAGCATCTCCCTGCCTGCCCTTATGCTTCTTGAAGCATCTGGACAAACCATGGGCGCCTCCGCAACCGGAGCACTCGTGCTTGTACCTGCAGTCTGTGCCAAACTTGCAATGCCCCTCATTATACTGCCAGCAACACCCCTTTCCTGAGGAACCTGACCGACCCGCTGCTGACCCCTGCCCGCCGGCCGCAATCCGAAAGGGCTGTTGCCCTTGTTTTGGAGCAGACATCAGACGCATCCACAAACTGATATCCTTGTGATACCATCGCAACGACGGGCGCACCGACTTCCGCTGACGAAACTGTTCGTCATACCGCAACCACGCATTACCACCGTATACACGATACGCCTCCCCCACAGAATCCATATAACAAAACAACGCCGAACAGTTCTCCGGCGCCTTCTCATCCACCACGCTAGCCAAAATAGCGAAGGCCTGCAGCCAATTCGCGAAAGTCAGAGGAATCAAGCGATAACGCCGCCGCTCCTCCTCCTCCTTTTTACTTTCATCCGGTTTCCACCGATCCAAATTAAACTTCTCCAAAGGCAATAAAGAAAAAATATCCACATATTCATCTTTCCAGATCTTTTCCCTAATCTCAACCTACAAATGTGCCCCCAGCGGGCCCTCAAAACACACATAAAACTCGCCTTTAGCAGCGTCAGACAAACGCACATCCTCCACCTCTTTCTTAGCCATACTAGCCACCGCATCAACCGCTTTTTCCACCGCCACTACGGCACCCAGAACCAGCGCCACTTCACTAGCAACCGCAATCCCTGCCGCAGCCGCACTAGAACTCGCCTCGCTAGCAACCGCACTCCCTGCCGCACTAGCACTCGCCTCGCTAGCAGCGCCCCATACCCTCGCTGGCGACTGCTCTACACCTGGCAAAACTCTCGCAAAATATTCCTGCATCCCTCTATAAACAACAAATGCATTTGTGACATAGACAACATTCCCCCCACACATCCCCGGCACCACATCCGTGGTAGACTCACCCGGCCGTCCCTGAGGTGACCTCCCAGTGGACGCGTCCACCACTCCGGATGAGCACGGCATTGATCTTGACGGTCCTGGGGAGTGGTGCTCCTGCACCCCACGCTCCCCGTAGCTCCCCGACCTTCCGGTAGCTGACGTCCTAGGCCCAGCGGAACGCGGCCCGTCCACGGTCCTGCCATCCGCTGCTGGCGTGGCATAATCAGAATGACAGCCCTGCCGTCCCAGTCCTTCTGCAGGGCTGTCATAAACGAACCTTCTTCCTGGTGCTGAATGGACAGCTGACCGCTGAGAGATGAGGCTAGTCGACGTCAGTCACTGTCCATGGTGCTGAAAGAGTTAACTGATCAGCAGTAACTCTTTCAGCACCCTCGACAGTGAATTCCGATCACCATATGGAGTAACCTGTTTAAAAAAAAAGAAGTTCGTACTTACCGAGAACTTCCCGGCCGTTGCCTTGGTGACGCGTCCTTGGTGACGCGTCCTTGGTGATGCGCCTCTCTTGACATCTGGCCCCACCTCCCTGGATGACGCGGCAGTCCATGTGATTGCTGCAGCCTGTGCTTGGCTTGTGATTGGCTGCAGCTGTCACTTGGACTGAATTGTCATCCCGGGAGGTCAGACTGGAGGAAGAAGCCGGGAGTTTTATCGGTAAGTCAGAACTTTTTTTTTTTTTTTACACGTTCACGTATATTGGGATCGGAAGTCACTGTGCAGGGTGCTGAACCAGTTAAACTATTTCAGCACCCTGGACAGTGACTGTCTCCTGACGTCGCGTACCGCAACATTTTTTGCCGAGTTCGGTCAAAACTAGTTCGGTCAAACCCGGTGAAGTTCGGTTCGCTCATCTCTAAGACACTCCTTTTGGATGTTTGTAAACAGAAAAGCACGTGGTGCTTTTCTGTTTACATTCAGAGTTTGACAGCTCTTGCGCGAATCACGCAGTTTGCACGGAAGTGCTTCCGTGCGACCTTCGTGGTTTTCACGCTCCCATTGACTTCAATGTGTGTGTGATGCGCAAAAAACGCACGATTATAGAACATGTCGTGAGTTTTACGCAACGCACTTGCACTGCGCAAAATTCACGCATCGTCTGCACTGCCCCATAGAGTAATATAGGTGAGTACGACACGCGTGAAAAGCACGCGCTTTGCACGCGCGTATATTACGCTCGTGTAAATGAGGCCTAAAACGTTTTTTTTAGTTTTTTCTTTAAAACAGTTATAGTAACAGGACAATTATTTTCTCCTGTTGTCCAGCGGGAAAGAGGGCTGCCTCTTCCCCGCATGGATTTATATACATTACACTCCACCCACCACATATAGATACATTTGCCCCATGCCCCTTTCACTTAACCCTCTAATCCCTATACAAATAGCCTCAAACGTGGTAGCCTAAAACCCCAAACACCTAGTCATGCGCTCCCTTCATTACGGCTGCGCCTACATTACGTTGGGCTTACTAATTATGCCATTGACTCCGCTGGACCGTGTGCTGTGTATGTAGGGACACAGCCCTGTTAAAGGGGAATCGTAACACCAATTTGTTAATGCTTGTGTAAAAAGATAGTGTTAGCAATAGTTACGGCTTGGGAGGGTGGTGGTGGAGAAGGGGGGCCCAAGTTTGGGTAACAGCCCAGGGCCCATGGTCTTCTTAATCCGCCACTGCTACCACTATAGCAGCCGCAGTGACTGCTAGCGGCGCCTCTGCCCTCATGCCTGGTGTCGCCGTTAGCAGCCGCTATGGCTGCTACAGCGGTAGCGACGGCCACTATGTGAAGAAGCGCCCGAGCCGGAAAGGCGACTGCCTAAGGCTGGCCCTGGGTGCAGTTAGCGAGTGGCACCTGACCCGCTGGTAGTTGCAACGCTGCGGGGATACACACACCCGCTGGCGCCCCTCTTGCAGTGTGGCGGCTGGCGCCCTGTGCGACCGCACTGGTTGAACGTATCTAAGGCCGGCCATGCCCACCGCCACCAGGGATACTTGGAAGAGCCAGGTACGAGCCAGTAGCCGACCATCTGTACTGACGGTCAAGCACCGGGGCGGCCGCAGGCTGGTAGTATTAGGCTGGGGAAGGCCAAAAACAGTGGCCCTTCCCACCCTGGTAATGCTGCCTGCTGCTGCTGTGTTGTCAGAGGCGTAGCTAGGTTCTCCTGCACCCGGGTCAAAGATTCAGTTTGGCGCCCCCCCCTCAACTTATTTCCCGACATCTCATTCCCCCTCGCCATGTTTTCTTTCCCTACCAATCAATGAGGTGTAATTTTTTTTCACAATTTTTTTAATGTAAGGCGAGTATAAAAGCATTTCTACATTTTACAAGCGATATAGTTATATAATGTAATTAACATAAAAATAAATTAAAATAAAATAAATTAAAGAGGCCACACACAGCCCGCTTCCCCCCTAGTAGATAGCGGCACACTCCCACCCCTTGTACTTAGCGCCACACTGTGAACAGACCAGTGAGCGGTAGCCTACCGCTACCACTCTCCGCTCTGCCTGGTGTGACTTACCGGAGAAGCCGAGGAGGTCATGCGGCGCAGGCAGCGGCGGAGTTCCTTCTGACTAGGGTTGGTGACAGCCAGGGCCGGCCTTCGCTTGGATGGCGCCCTCTGCGGGACTATCTATTGCCGCCCCCTACACGAACCAAAAATTAACCACATATATGGACACGCTGGAACATGTATACTGTACATACATAAAGATAGATATTTAGACATACAGGCAAATATACATACACACATCAGGAATATATACAAACAGGTAAATATATAGACGTACAAACACATATATACACACACACACACACACACACACACACACACACACACACACACACACACAGATAAATACACAGACAGGAACATATACAAATACATAAAAGGCACAAATATACAAGCACAAAGACACATTCACAAACAGACCCATATATACCCACACAGCCACATATGTACACAGCACAGATAAAGTAGTAGATGTTACATGCAGTCCTATGTAACACCACAGATAACACAGTGATAACTCTCTGAGTACTGATAATGTAGTTGTGTCCCCTGCAGTCCTATGTAACACCACAGATAACACATTGTGCTAAATTCCAATCTCAGCTCTGCTACACAGTACAGATAATGTAGTAGATGTTACCTGCGGTCCTATGTAACACTACAGATAGCACCAGGGGCGTAACTAGGAAAGACTGGGCCCCATAGCAAACTTTTGACTGGGGCCCCCCTCCCCTGGGTGTCACACAACCCCCCCCTTGTAGATAGTGCCTTTTTTACAGCCCCCCCCCCCTGTAGATATCTACAAAGGGGGCTGTACGGCGTTATCTACAGAGGGGGCTGTATGGCGTTATCTACAGAGGGGGCTGTATAGACAACAATCTGTCTTGGTCTGAACGTTTAGCTCTTACCACTTTGGAAAAAAGACAAAACATTATTCTGAAAGCATCCGATAAGGGTGGGAATATTGTGGTGATGAGTAGAGAAGACTATAAGAAGATGTGTGAGGACATCTTGCTCAATCCTGACTGTTACACCATTCTAAAGGAGAACCCCATAGCACTGTTCAAAAAGGAGCTTTTAGGCATCCTACGTGATGCAAAGTGTAGTTCCCTGATTAGTGCTAGTGAATTTAACTTTCTGTTTCCACAATTTCCCATCATGGCATGTTTTTATAGCCTGCCCAAAATTCATAAAGGGTACCCTCCCTTACGTGGCAGACCTATTGTATCAGGTATCAATAATCTAACCCAGAATGTGAGTACATACATAGACGAGGTGTTGCGTCCCTTTGTGCTAGGTCTTACATCATATGTACGTGACACTATGGATGTTTTAAAATAAATTGATGGTATTACGCTGGAACAAAATACATTTTTGGCTAGCCTGGACGTTGAGGCATTGTACTCCTCTATTCCACATGGACTTGGCTGTGAGGCAGTGGAATATTTTTTTAAATCTCGAGGCACTCAATATGTGGCTCACAACCAGCTTGTGTTGCAATTGTTACATTTTGTGTTAGAAAGGAATGTATTCATCTTTGAGGACCGCATTTTTCATCAGCAACGTGGCACAGCAATGGGGAGTCCTACTGCTCCCACCTATGCGAATTTATATCTTGGCTGGTGGGAAGAGACAGTAGTGTTTGGGGATAAATTTGCAAAGTGGACTTCATCAATAGGCATCTGGATTAGATACATTGATGACGTGTTGTTGCTTTGGAATTCCACAGTGGAGGAATTCAATGCCTTTGTGGCAGCCCTTAATGATAATAATCTAGGGCTGAGGTTTACATGTGAAATCAGTGATCAGGAATTATCTTTTCTAGATCTAAAGATTATGAAAACTAAGGAAGGCACAATACGTACTAAAGTACACCGAAAGGAGACAGCAACTAACAGTTTTTTACAATGGAATAGTTGTCACCCTTATCCCCTCAAACGAGGTATCCCCAGATGCCAATTCATGAGAGTACGCCGGAACTGTAGCTCGATGGATGATTTTGAGATACAGGCACAGGATCTCACAAATAGATTGAAGGAGAGAGGTTTCCCGAAGGGGGTAATTAGAAAGGCCTATGAGGGAGCGAAGGATGCAGACAGGCAGAGTCTTTTAGTCCCTAGACAACGTAAAGAGGAAAGGGTTACGAGACTTATAGGTACTTATGACTCCAAACAATCTGAGATCATGCAAATATTAAAAAGATACTGGCGTATCCTAAGTGCAGATGTGGACTTGGTGGATCAGATTACACAATGGCATTCAGTCACGTTCCGTAGAGGCAAAAACATCAGAGATAGGGTGATGCACAGCTGCTTTGACCCTATAACACAAAAAGGAACCTGGCTGGATAGGCAGATACCAGGCACACATAGATGTGGCAGTTGTAAGGCTTGTGACTTTATCCAGAATGGGAGAAAATTCAAAAGTGCTACCACCAAGGTCGAGTATGATATTCGAGACTTTGTAAATTGCAAAACAGCAGGGGTGGTTTATTTGATAACATGTCCATGCCCACTGAATTATGTGGGCAAAACGGTGCGGCAGTTTCGGCGCCGGATTAGAGAACATGTTGGAGATGTTACAAATGAAAGAGATACTCCCATATCCAAACATGTACATGCAAAACATCAAGGCAGAGCAGAATGCTTAAAATTCCAGGCGATTGAACTGGTACGTCCTCCAAAACGGGGAGGGGACTGGGACAATCGTATTCTGCGTAAAGAGGCCCAGTGGATTTATAGACTGGCTTGTGTACAGCCTGAAGGTCTAAATGAGCAAACAAACTATACCTGTTTCATTTAAATACACATTTCAATGTTACTATTTATGGTTGTTAAAGTATGTGTGTGGCTGTCATTCCTGGTTACAATACAGTTACTTGCGGTACACCATTTATTGCTAACAGGTATAGTCTTTCCTTTCAAGAGAAGTGTTTCAAATTCTAAAGTGTGGCAAATATAAATATCGCTTATTTATCCATACCAAGTGTATTTACAGAGAAGGTGCTTTATCAATGGCAGCCGAGTTGCGGTTTTGAGCTGATCCGCAATATCTACCCTATTTGCTATTATGACACTCCATCCTCGATGAGAATGGGCTTATGTGCAGTAAGGAGATGCGCCTACAGCCTCCCGTTTGATGTTGTCGATGTTACTTCCGGGTACGTCAGCTGACGGCCGGGAGTCACATGGTCAGGCGTCACGAATGAGGTGGGCTAGTGTGATTGGCTGTTTCGAAGTGCGCTGCCGAGGCCAGGGGGAGGAGTATTAGTTATATCAACTCTGAGTCCCGAGTGAAGCGTGCCGCTGACATCCATGCGTGCACGCTTCCGTGTTGTACAGCAGAATATCTGCTAATGAATCAATATCGCTGGCATCCTAGCCAGAATGACCAAGTTACAGACCCCTGATGATATGTATAGAAACGCGTAGTGTCAGGTTAGTGAGGGATCATAGCGTAGGGGACAGTGGCATTGTTGTGTACCTTAGCACCAGGAGATTTAGGAGCGGTAACTGCAGGCTCCGGTGTGTTTTAGGGTCTAATCCACTGATACACCAATGTTGAAACGTTGATCCCATATTTGTATCTTTCAAGTATACCCAGTCAGAGAGGGTTCACAAACGAGCCAGGACTTGGAGTATGTGTTTAATACGTTTTTAATACACACGGTGGGGCTTTTCACAGTGGTGACTATACCCCTGTTTTTAGAGAGTTATGAAATAAAATGTATACGTTTTACTCATATATCACTTCAGTGAACTGCGGTCCTATGTAACACTACAGATAACACCAGGGGCGTAACTAGGAAAGACTGGGCCCCATAGCAAACTTTTGACTGGGCCCCCCCTCCCCTGGGTGTCACACAACCCCCCCTTGTAGATAGTGCCTTTTTTACAGCCCCCCCTGTAGATATCTACAAAGGGGGGCTGTATGGCGTTATCTACAGAGGGGGCTGTATGGCGTTATCTACAGGGGGGGCTGTATGGCGCTATCTACAGGGGGGCTGTATGGCGTTATCTACAGAGGGGGCTGTATGGCGTTATCTACAGAGGGGGCTGTATGGCGTTATCTACAGAGGGGGCTATATGGCGTTATCTACAGAGGGGGCTGTATGGCGTTATCTACGGGGGTGCTGTATGGCGCTATCTACAGGGGGGGCTGTATGGCGTTATCTACAGAGGGGGCTGTATGGCGTTATCTACAGAGGGGGCTGTATGACATTATCTACAGGGGGGGCTGTATGGCGTTATCTACAGAGGGGGCTGTATGGCGTTATCTACAGAGGGGGCTGTATGGCGTTATCTACAGAGGGGGCTGTATGGCGTTATCTACAGGGGGGCTGTATGGCGTTATCTACAGAGGGGGCTGTATGGCGTTATCTACAGGGGGGGCTGTATGGCGTTCCCTACAGTGGGGGGCTGTATTGCGTCCCCTACAGGGGGGGCAGTATGGCGTTCCCTGCAGGGGGGGCTGTATGGCGTTATCTACAGAGGGGGCTGTATGGTGTTATCTACAGGGGGGGCTGTATGGCGTTATCTACAGAGGGGGCTGTATGGCGTTATCTACAGGGGGGGCTGTATGGCGTTATCTACAGAGGGGGCTGTATGGCGTTATCTACAGGGGGGCTGTATGGCGTTCCCTACAGGGGGGAGGCTGTATGGCGTTATCTACAGGGGGGGCTATATGGCGTTATCTACAGAGGGGGCTGTATGGCGTTATCTACAGGGGGGCTGTATGGCGTTCCCTGCAGGGGGGAGGCTGTATGGCGTTCTTTACAGGGGGCTGTATGGCGTTCTCTACAGGGGGGGGCTGTATTGCATTCCCTACAGGGGGCAGTATGGCGTTCCCTGCAGGGGGGGCTGTATGGCGTTCTCTACAGGGGGGCTGTATCGCGTTCTCTACAGGGGGGCTGTATGGCGTTATCTACAGGGGGTCTGTATGCCGTTATCTACAGGGGGGGCTGTATGGTGTTCCCTGGAGGGGGGGGGCTGGATGGCTTTATCTACAGGGGGGCTGTATGAAGTTATCTACAGAGGGGGCTGTATGGCGCTAACGCCATACAGCCCCCCTTGTAGAGAACGCCATACAGCCCCCCTGTAGAGAACGCCATACAACCCCCCCTGTAGGGAACGCCATACAGCGTCCCCCCTCCCCAAAAAATCCGACCTACAGTGTGTCCTACAAAAGACATGTGTGATCGCTGGCAGCGATAGGGAGAACGGGGGACCGAAAGTCCCCTGAAGTTCTCCATGACTAACCTCTGACTTCCGGCATCTGTGTCGGCAGCTCAATAAAAATGAAAGGAGCGCTGGTCACGCATGCGCACAAGCGCGACCGGCGCTCCATTCATTTCTACGGAGCTGCCGACACAGACCCCGGAAGTCCGAGGTTAGTTATGGAGAACTTGGGGGGACTTTCAGTCCCCCGTTCTCCCTATCACTGCCAGCGATCACACATGTATCGCCTATCCTGTGGATATCCTGTGGATAGGGGATACATGTCTTTTGTTTAATGGCAGAGCGGGGAGATATCTCCCTGCTCTGCCGTACTGTTCAGTGGCGTCGTGCTGTAGCAGCCATAGCGGCTGCTAGCGGAGCCTCCGGCCATGGTGGGGGTCCGTGCCGGCGGGCGACACGGGCCCCCTCATGCCGCGGGCACCGTAGCAGCCGCTACGGCTGCTACGGCGGTAGTTACGCCACTGGATAGCACACTGATAACTCTCTTAGTACTGATAATGTAGTTGTGTCCCCTGCAGTCCTATGTAAAACCACAGATAACACATTGTGCTAAATTACAATCTCAGCTCTGCTACACAGTACAGATAATGTAGTAGATATAAGAGACAAACACATGCAGAGACACATACAGACAGAGACACACACACACACACACACACACACACACACACACAGACAGACACACACACAGACACTCACCATGTCTCCTTGCTGACAGGTGAGGACAGGCTGTGGGCGGAGCTTCCTCTCTGCTTCTCGGCAGAGCACAGAGCACGGAGCACAGAGTAGAGGCAGATGCTGGGAGGCTGCAGCACGGGAGTGGACCTGTCCCCTGACCTGAGTTCATCTGACCTCATGTCACTGATGTGAGGTCAGGTGACTGGACTGGTCCACTCCATGGCTGTCACAGACCCCAGTCAGAGCGCCCTATATTTCCCGCCTCTTCCTAAGCTGCTGCAGGTGTCCGACATACGGGGCGCCTGTCAGCAGCGATCAGCTGCTCTTCGGCGCCCCCCTTCCCTTGCGCCCGGGGCACATGCCCCGCCTGCCCCCCTAGCTACGCCCCTGGTGTTGTATCTAGCTGGTTATGAAAATTGGGAGGGGGGGGACCCCACATCGTTCTTTCCAATTTTTTTTTTATTTTTTATTTTTTGAATTATCTGGAGTCCCCCCATTTTTCATAAGCAGCTAGATACAATAAAGCAGCAGCAGGCAGCATTACCAGGATGGGAAGGGCCGCTGTTTCTGGCCTTTCCCAGCCTGATCATACCAGCCTGCGACCGTCCCATTGCCCGACCATCACTACAGATGGTCAAGTACTGGATCGTACCCGACTCTTCCCAGCACCCCTGGTGGCGGTGGGTACTGGGCTAATAAAGGGGGTTAGTGTTCGCCTCTGCACCGGCTAACACTAAGCCCCGCCTTAGCAACGGACGCTGTCAATCAGCCGGCGGCCATTACTAAGGCGGTAGTAATATAGTTTTTAAAAAAACACAAAGACATAGAAAAAATATTTTATTGAAATAAAAAAAAAAAACACATACAACCCTCATTAACTATTTTATTGATAATAAAAAAAAGCCGTCATTGAAGTAGTCCTGGAATCTGACGTAGTCCAACGACCGAACCTGTAAGAAAACACAAAAACAAAAAAAAACTATCAGTAACACATGTGTTAGGCTTAGATACAGGGCCCAGGTGTGATACTGTCTGTGGGACCCTGTATCTAAGCCTACCACAAGGTAGGCTTAGATACAGGGTCCAGCAGACTGTAATCTTATACAGTATAAGATTACTGTGTGCTGGGGCCCTGTATCTAAACCTACTGTGTGGTAGGCTTAAATACAGGGCCCATCAGACAAGATCACACATGGGCCATGTATCTAAGCCTACCATGTGATTGGCTTAGATACAGGGCCTAGCAGACAGCATCACACAATCTGTGATCCTGTCTCAAGGGCCCTCTAAGCCTGCTACATCGTAGGCTTAAAGGGGTTGTCCAGTCCCTAAATACTGATGGCCTATCCTCAGGACAGGCCATCAATAGCTGATGTGTCGGGGTCCGACTCCCGTGAGCCGGCCAATCAGCTGTTTTGAAGGGGCCGCAGCACTCGTACGACAGCTGCTTCCCCTTCATTTCACTACTCGCTCACACTGTGAATCACCAACACGGATTCACAGTGTGAGCAAGTGACCAGAATGAAGAGACCATAATGAAGGGGAAGCAGCTCTCGTACGAGTACTGCAGCCCCTTCAAAACAGCTGATAGGCCAGTTCCCGGGAGTCGCACCCCGCCAATCAGCTTCAGCAGACAGGGATATTAATCTTACCCTCCTCTTCAGCCGCGGCGGAAGTTCTGTCCTGACTCTATCCAGGATCACGATGTTGTGCGCGGCGCACAGCGCTGTGACGTCAGGATCTCCGCTGCGCTCCATAACCAGGAAGGTAAGTACTGTCAGTTACTATAGTAACAGGGGCCCGCGGCCCGAGTTACTATAATAACTTTTTATTGATGTGGTGTGGCGGGCCCTGACTTCGGGGGCCCGGTCACAATTGCGACCGCTGCGACCCTATAGCTACGCCACTGGTCCTCTCCTATTCCCTGTTTCCCTGGTTCTGTAGGGTCTTCTATTCCCCCTTCCCCTGGAAGCCCTCAGGCGTATTAGCCGTTGGGCTCATGACTGTGCGGCACAGTGGGGGTTAAAGGAGTAACATGAGGGCCTGGGTGGGTAGAGTCAGGCGAACAGCGTGCTTAAGGAATCAGGATGGGGACGCAGGTATCCATCCCTCTGGGCGATCCGTAGGCGGGCCGCGGGCGGGTACCACTCCCTTCATTGCCAGGGTTCATAAGTCGGCGGCGGGCGGCCATCTTCCTCTTCTGGCCGTTTGCTTGTCCACGGTGGTGAGTACACTTACCTCGGGATCATGAACCGGCAAGAGTTAGAGGAAATTATCCGCCTTCGCCTCCATAGTGAGGGTTCGGTATGGCTGCAGTCTCTGTTAGACGAGACGGTGGCACCCGAACCTCCTGGGAACAGTCAGCTCCCCGCAAGGCGTTCTGGGCGTCGCTCTAGGCCGCCAGTGCGGTTGTCCCCCTCCGGTACCCAGCGAGTTCGAGCAGAGGCCCCTAGTCTGGTGGCGCATGCGCAGTCAGGTCCCGGGCCGCAGCTATCGCAAGACCGGCAGGAGGACGTGATTCCCCCGTCTCCAGGCCCGACTACTTCCACTGGACTGGGAAGGGCTCGGCCTTGGGCAGCAGCACCGCCGCCGCGGGGGTGTACACAGCCTAATCCGGCAGCGGCTCTCCTTCCAAGAGGTCGCGGGATGGGAACTAGAAACAGCACCAGAGGGTCAGTCCCGCAGCACATTCCACCAAGCGCTGCTACTGGAGGAGTGACGCAACCGGCACCACTACCGGCGCCCCTTCCTACGACAGCTGTGACTGCACTGGTTGTTCCTGCTGTCGGGGGTCCTAGTCTTGCGGATACGGACGATATTGAGCGGGCGCCGTCAGTCAGCTCAAGGGGCACCAACAGGACTAGGCGATCCCGCTCACAGTGGTCTTCCAGACGCCGTTCATCCAGGCGCAGCAGTCGGCGATCGCGACATAGACGAACTCCTTCATCCTCAAGTTCCGGATCGTCGAGCTCTTGCACTGGGTCGTCCCATCAAGGCAGTCGCCGCAGCCATGACGGGCGTCGCCATAGCACACGGGCGTCCGGTCGCCGAAGGTCTGCGAGCTCAAGGACGGGAGAGGTGCCAGTAGCATCTCCTGCACCTGCCCCTCCCCCACTGCCGCCTCCGACGGCCCTGGTCCCAGTGCCGGCTTCTGGACGCAGTGAGTATGACTGCCTTCGGGCCTGGGGTTCGGGGGTTACATCTGATGTTGAAATAGTGAATGTGTTGCGATCCCTGTTGGCGGGTGGGGCAAACGCCCTCCCCACCCCGGTCCCACTGGAGGTACCAAAAACGCTAGTTGAAGCGTCTACGTCTATGACCGGCCCTTCCTTACCCGCCTTCAGGGATACGTATTTTTGTGGTATCCCCCCTCTTGGAGCTCATTTATCCGACGATACCCGGTAAAAAATAGCACGTAATGAATACGTGGATGTTTTGTCCCTGGTGTCGGTGGACTCGGCTACCGTCGACAGGGAACGTCGCTTTGAAAGAGGGGTCCCGGCCAAGCCCAAAGTAGCAAGAATGTTTAACAATCGGTTACAGGCGTTTGAAGTATTAGGATGCGTAGCTTCTCAGAATAACCCGGATAAATCTTTCCAGCTTTTCGTGTATTTAGATACGGTTTTTAGTGCTTACAAGTCCCACGGGGGTACGGCCTGGTGGCGTTATGATGAGGAGTTTCGCAGGCGCATGTCACAAAAACCGGAGGTAGGGTGGGACACTAAGGCAACTGATCTATGGCTCAGACTTATGATTTCCCAGCGCCCCTTTCAGCCCGGGGCCCCTCCCCCATCAGCATTTGGTCCAGCCGCGGGGGCCGGGGCCCTCAACATTAAACGTAACGGGTCCTGCTGGCTTTTCAATGAAGGACACTGTAAATTTTACGCTTCCTGCAAATTTAAGCACGAGTGCTCTTCCTGCGGTGCCGCCCACCCAGCCGTTCGTTGCAATAGGCGTAGCGCCCAAGCCCCCCGTCCCAATAGTACGGGTAGGATCCAGGGCCCCAATCCGCGTGTTAGAGATGTTGCCATGGCTAGACCGGTACCCCAAGATGGGGGAGGCCGTCCTGCTTAGGACGGGTTTTTCATTTGGTTTCTTTATCGCTTTTGTTTCCGACCCGGCGCCCTCTTTTTCGGGAAATTTAAAATAGGCGTCCGAATTCCCAGATGTTGTCAGGGCCAAATTGGACAAGGAGTTGGAGTTGGGCCGGATGGCCGGCCCCTTCTCGGGTTTACCATTCCCTAACTTACATATTTCCCCTTTAGGTGTAGTTCCCAAGAAGGAACCCGGCAAATTCCGTTTAATACACCATCTGTCGTACCCGAAGGGGCGGTCGGTTAACGACGGTATAGATAAGGACCTAGCGGCTGTTTCCTACGTATCTTTTGATAGAGCGGTTGACTTAGTATGTCGGGCGGGGCAGGGAGCTCTAATGGCAAAATCCGATGTGGAGTCCGCGTTCAGATTGCTACCCGTCCACCCTGATTGTTATCACTTACTCGGCTGCCAGTTGCAAGGGCAAGTGTTTTACGATATGTGCCTACCCATGGGATGCTCCATTTCCTGTTATTATTTCGAAGTTTTTAGTTCTTTCCTAGAGTGGGTTTTGAGAGACGTTACGGGTTGTGCGGACACTACACACTACTTAGACAATTTCCTTTTTGTAGGCCCTGCTAGTTCGACACGTTGCCAATCGTTTCTTGATTCGTTTCGCAGTATATCTGCCCGGTTCGGCGTCCCCCTTACTGAAGAGAAGACCGAGGGACCGACTACAGTTTTGTCTTTCCTCGGAATCGAGATTGATTCGGTACAAATGGTGTTCCGTTTGCCGGCGGACAAGGTCTCAAAATTGAGGTCTCACCTGTCCGCGGCCATGGCGGCCAAAAAGTTGCAGCTACGACAGGTTCAGTCATTATTGGGTTTGTTGGTGTTTGCGAGTAGAATCATGCCCATGGGCCGCATTTTTTTCGCGTAGTTTGTCGTTAGCCACGGTTGGGGCACGGTCCCGCACGCACTACGTGCGCATCACTTCAGTGCTGAGGAGAGACTTACAGGTGTGGGTCAATTTCATAGCTGAATACAACGGGCGAACTTGCTGGCGGAGCCCCCCGGCATCCAGCCACGAGATTCAGTTGTTTACCGACGCCGCCGGCTGCGCAGGTTTTGGCGCCATACTCGGTTCATCTTGGTGTGCTTCTCCCTGGCCTCCAGTGTGGCGTGACCGGGGCTGGTGCAGAAATTTGACGCTCCTTGAAATGTTTCCTATCGTAGTTGCCATTGGGGTGATAGACTGGCTAATTCCTCAGTGGTATTCTGGTCTGACAATGCTAGTGTTGTTTATGCTGTGAATCACTTAACTTCTTCTTCCCCCCCCGGTGGTTGCGTTGCTCAGGCGTCTTGTTTTAAGATGCCTTCAACACAACATCCATTTTAGGTCCAGACATATTCCCGGTATTTGTAATAAGGTTGCTGATGCTTTGTCGCGTTTTAATTGGCAGGCGTTCCGTTCACTTTGCCCGCAGGCGGACTTGGTGGGGGCCAGCTGCCCGGACACGTTGTGGAGGATGCTGGACTCCAGTTGGTCCCCCTCGTGAGATCATCGCTTGCACCATCCACTTGGGCGGCATATGGTAAGGCGTGGAATAAGTGGCTGGATGTGGTTGGTGAGCGCCCCTTGGGGCCGTATGCTGCTGATCTTAGCTCCTACGTGTTGTCATACTTGTCTAAATTATTGCAGCAGGGGGTTTCGGGTGCGGTGGCGCAGCGGCGACTTTCAGGTTTGGCCTTCTTTTTTAAGTTGCGCTCGTGGCCGGACGTGACTAAATCCTTTTTCATAACACAGGCGTTAGAGGGCTGGAAGAAGTCCTCGGTTAGGCGCGAATCTAGGCGCCCAGTCTCTTACCCAATTCTCATAAAACTGTTACAGGAGTTGCCTGTCGTTTGTTCTTCTCCTTTTGAGGTTAAGTTGCTCACTGCGGCGTTTGTGTTGTCCTTTTTCGGTGCCCTGCGCATTTCCGAATTTGTGACCATGGCGGCCACCCGCCCGGGGGGCCTGCTTGCTGATGACGTGGTATTGTCTAACGTCGGCGTTCGTTTTCGTATACACAGGTCTAATACAGATACATTTGGGAAGGGTTGTTGGATTTCCCTGCGGCCGGTACCCGGGCCGGCTTGCCCCGTGCAAGCTATTACACAATATGTGCGGGCCCGGTTGTCCGGTACCCAGTTCCTATCCCATGTAGATGGCAAACCTCTTACCAGGTTCCAGTTTACGGCGGTGTTCAGGTCCGCCTTGTCCTGGGCTGGTTTCCCCCCCAAGGAGTTTGGCACTCACTCATTCAGGATAGGAGCTGCCACTACGGCCAGCGAACTGGGATTACCCGACGGGGAGGTTCGGCGCATAGGGCGCTGGCGTTCGGAATGTTTTGCTGGTTATATTCGCTCGGATTTGATTTTACATTAATATTGTGTTCATTACAGGTCCTCGTCCCGTTATTTGGATTCTTGGCCACTCCTATGTCTTTTGGGCTGAACGGCGGGCTTCTATATGACCAGGAGGTCTTTCATTGGGTATCCTGGGATCTGATGTACACTGGAGAGGAGTTCGTGGGCTGAGATGGCTGGACGTCTTGCCTGAAGTGGTAGGGATTAGTAGGCAGCGGGTGGCTCCTACCGTGTTGGTGATACATGTTGGAGGGAACGACATGTGTTCGGTGCGGTTAGGGGAGCTGATAGCGTTGATTCAATCCGATTTCGAAAGGTTTACGTCGTTCTTCTAACAGTTGGTTTTTAGTATGGTCTGAGGCGATTCCTCGGGCGGAATGGGCAGGGGCACGTGATCTTAATGCCATTGAAAGGGGGAGGCGCCTGTTGAACACCAGGGTCTCGAGGTACGTCAGAGCCGGTGGGGGGGGGTGGTTATTCGGCATAGGCAGTTGGAAGGGGATAATAGGTGTTTACTTTTGCCGGATGGGGTGCACCTCACGGATATTGGGCTGGACATCTTTTTGTCCGGAATCAAGGATGGTATGGAGGAGGCTTTGTTCAGGTTGACCGGGGGTCGTGGGGGAGGAGGGCTACGCAGTTGAAAATGCGCATCCTCCTCGTGGCGGTATTTTGTTATAAAAGAAGTGACCTACATGCCCTGCCCTAGGCAGGCTGGCATACGGGTATAAAACGGTTAATAAGTTATGTGGAAATTGGATAATAAATAAATAATAAATAAAGCTGTGGCCGACCCTCGCGTCAACCCACGTTTAAGAGGAAATTGGTGTCGGTCTAATTATTTAGGGGTCATAGGTAACCCCCCCCCCCCTGGCCTTTACGGGATGGTGGGATGCGCACAGTCTGGGTAGGATTGAACCTAACTGAATCTGAAAGGTCTGCTTCTGATGCCGATACGTCAATATCAGATTCTTCGTGATCTGGAATTTTGAAGCAGATTTTGACCTTCCTGCATGCCGTTTGCCGCATTTTTCACAATGTTTTTTGCCCGCGGCTATTGAGCGCTGCAGGCAAAAAACTCCACAAAAAAACGCTCTCTCTGCCTCCCACTGATGTCAATGGGAGGACAGAGACAGCAACGCCCAAAGAAACAGCATGCTGCTTCTTTTTCCCGCAAACGTTTTTTTACGCTCGTGGGAAAAAACACCTCCGTCTCCCATTGAAATCTTGTAATTGTACTTTGTAGGAGCACCTCCTTTTTTTTTCAAATTGGGGATCAGTTTTAAGTTTTAATGCTTGCTCTCTAAGTTCAGGCAATTTTCGTGATTTCTGGTTCAAGATTTGATTTTTCCTCTTCTAATAGAAGGGACATAAACCTGAGGGGGCTTCCTGTCGCTTCCTTTTCTAATTTGCTCATTAGGTTAGTCGATCTTAGGGTATGTTCACACGGCCTATTTTCAGACGTTATTTCGGGCGTTTTACGCATTGAATTACGCCTGAAAAGACGGCTCCATTACGCCTGCAAACATCTCCCCATTGCTTGCAATGGGTTTTACTATGTTCTGATCAGACGAGGTGTAATTTTACGCGTCGCTGTCAAAAGATGGCGCGTAAAAAGACGCCCGCATCAAAAAAGTGCATGTCACTTCTTGGGCCGTTTTTGGAGTCGTTTTTTATTGACTCCATTGAAAAACAGCTCCAATTAAGTCCGTAATTGACGCCCCGAAAAACACGAATACTTGCAAAAACGTCTGAAATTCAGGAGCTGTTTTCGCCTGAAAACAGCTCCGTAATTTTAGACGTAATTGGCTAAAGCGTGTGAACATACCCGTACGCCTCGATTTACGCCTGAAAAAACGCCCCTAATACGCCTACAAACATCTGCAAATTGCTTTCAATGGGTTTTACGGTGTTCTGTTCCCACGAGCCTTAATTTTACGCGTCGCTGTCAAAATACAGCGTGTAAAATGACGGCTCGTCAAAAGAAGTGCAGGACACTTCTTGGGACGTTTTTGGAGCCGTTTTTCATAGAGTCTATTGAAAACAGCTCCAAAAACGGCCGTAATAAACGCCGCGAAAACGCTGCGAAAAATGCGGGCTGCTCAAAAAACATCTGTAAATCAGGAGCTGTTTTCCCTTGAAAACCGCTTCGTATTTTCAGACGTTTTTTGTTAAGCGTGTGAACACACGCTAAGGGTATGTTCACATGCAGTGACCAAAAACATCTGAAAATACGGAGCTGTTTTCAGGCGAAAACAGCTCCCGATTTTGAAATGTTTTTGTAGCAAGTCACGTTTTTCGCTGCGTTTTTTACGGCAGTTTTTGGAGCGGTTTTTAATGGAGTCAATCAAAAACGCCTCCAAAAACGTCCCAAGAAGTGTCCTGCACTTCTTTTGACGAGCCGTCATTTTACGCTGTATTTTGACAGCGACGCGTAAAGTTAAGGCTCGTGAGAACAGAACACCGTAAATCCCATTGAAAGCAATGGGCAGATGTTTGTAGGCGTATTAGGGGCGTTACGAACGCGGCGATACCAAATATGTGTACTTTTTTTAACGTGTTCATTTTTTTCCTATAATGAAAATCTTATTATTGGAAATAAGGAAATAACGGACACTGTGCGCCGGGAACCGCTCCGCAACTGTACGTCCTGGTGCGGGAAGCAAGCACTCTGCAGGACGTACAGTTGCGGCGCAGCGTGAAGAGGTTAAAAAATATAATATTACAGGTTATGAGTCCTAGATTCTGGAGATGGGACGTTGATCCCGGGATTTATTCTGATTGCCATATTTAGAGTCAGGGAGGAATTTTCCCCCAAATGAAGCAATTGGCATGAACCTCATGGGGTTTTTTATCTTCCTCTGGATCAACACGGTAGGATTATAGGTTGGACTTGATGGACCTGTGACTTTTTTCAACCTTATCAACTATGTATACAAACTAATGAGAAATATTTGGGCAGAATGATGATTTATTAATGAAACTAGATGTAACGTGATGACAGCGGTTCCAGCTGGATAAGGAAACTTCTCCCTAATCTTTCTGAGCGCACAGGACCGAACTTGACTTTTGGTACCAGAAATTATGCAAACTCTGTAAAAGCCTGATAGGCCGGTATCGATGATAATATCTGTTGGAGAAAACGAAAATATAAGTCATTCTGAACAAAACAATGAAAATTAAAGATTTTATGATCATTTGGAAAACTAAAGCCTTGATTCTGATTTATGGTGAATAAATAAGTGGCAGTGTAAAGGATCTGCCAGGCACAGCTTCGGGGTTAACTCCCAGAACTAATCAGTCAGCACCTGAGAATACATCCCTGAGACTGACTCCTGCTTCCACCATTCAGGCTGGCAGGCTTAGGAGTGGGAGAGCCTATCGTAACCTGGCCAGACTCAGCTAGCTCCCGCCATCGGTCCATTTAAGCCTGCACTTCCTGTCCCTCGGTGCTTGTGACTCTTTCCTTGTGGTTTCCTGGCCCAGCTACAGCTCCTGCTATTTTTGATCCTGCTCCATACAGACCCTGGCTTACCGACTACTCTTCTGCTTTTCGTTTTGTACCTCGCACACTCCTGGCTTGATTCGGCTCGTTCACCACTCTGGTTGCTCACGGTGTTGCCGTGGGCAACGGCCCCTTTTCCTTGCTTGTGTTCCTTTGTATGTTTGTCGTGTTTGTCGTGCACTTACTGAGCGCAGGGACCGCCGCCCAGTTGTACCCCGTCGCCTAGGACGGGTCGTTGCAATTAGGCAGGGACAGAGTGGCGGGTAGATTAGGGCTCACTTGTCCGTCTCCCTACCCCCTGCCATTACAGGCAGAATGTATAATATAGATCCCTATAGCATGCAGTTACATATATCACCCACTGACCCCCATTGTAGAAAAATAAAATGTTTGCAGTATCCCTTTGTATCAAAAACCATGACCAACTACGTATTCCACTACTGTACTAAAAGGAATGACAACATATACGTAGTCCCCGAATATATGACGAAAGGAATACATTGAACCCGTGATAGGCCATGGACACGTTTGACATATACGTCTGGAGCATTTCCTGCCATATATATATATAAAAAGCGTGGTGTGAATATAGTATAACTTTGTATAGTGGAAATAAAGGACATTGAGGATTGAGGTTGAGGTTGATATCAGACGATCACACTGATCAGAAATGATAGAAATATATCCAGAATAGAAATTTCCCAAAATTCATTTTCGGGTCCGTTTCGATCAAATAGGGCCGTTTGATTCCGTCTAAATAAATTTTGCCGAGAACCGCAAGTGCCCTGATTGCCCTGAAAACTCGTATTTGACTCTTTGATGTCTTCTAGGACTGTTTCCAAACCTGTAGCATTTTCTGGTTTGGCATTTCATATAATTGGCTGTGCTAGATGGAGGGGTAACCGCAGTGCATTATCGGATGGCTGTCTGCAAGTTATTATGGGGAAGCATGCCTAGGGTCATGGGATCCTTTTTCTAAATTGTAAAATGGCAGCCGTCACTATGCGGGGGCCGCCAATTTGACACAATTGGTGCACTGTGAACCCCAAAAGTTTAACATTTTGGTCAATCCGGTACTCTTGCCACATTTCGACCGAGTTCGATTCATGTAGAATCCATTCGCTCATCCCTAATCCAGAACTTGTAATATCTCTAAAGGACTATATGGTCCATCACTCTCTTTGGCGCACACAACAGCAATGATGTTCTAAGATAATATCACAGAATAAAGTAATGACTTTATCTATGTTCATAGACAACAGTCCGAAATTTTAAAAAATTCCCAAAATAGTTTTTTTTACACATTTTCTTTTGACAATCCTTTTATCATTAGAAGGGTTTGTCGATGATGAGCTTATTAGGCTGGGTTCACACGACCTATTTTCAGACATAAACGAGGCGTATTATGCCTCGTTTTACGTCTGAAAATAGGGCTACAATACGTCGGCAAACATCTGCCCATTCATTTGAATGGGTTTGCCGACGTACTGTGCCGACGACCTGTCATTTACGCGTCGTCGTTTGACAGCTGTCAAACGACGACGCGTAAATTGACTGCCTCGGCAAAGAAGTGCAGGACACTTCTTTGCAGCGTAATTTGAGCCGTTCTTCATTGAAGTCAATGAAGAGCAGCTCAAGATTTACGAACGTCAAAGACGCCTCGCATAATGCGAGGAGGAGCTTTTACGTCTGAAACGACGCAGCTGTTTTCTTCTGAAAACAGTCTGTCTTTTCAGACGTAAAAGCCTCTCATCGTGTGCACATACCCTTACAGAGAGCTCGACTGCTAGAATCCCCAGCAATCAGTTGTGATCTTTAAGGTAACCTGGCAGCAGGTGTTTAATCACCCTGCAGCACCACCACAGGAGAAATAAGGCATTACACAGTGCCCATTGAAATCAATGGTCCGTCCATATAACCCGGCACAAGGACGTGTCCGGTCCTCCAGAGTGAAAATACTCTTTGTAGTTGTTCTCCGCTCTAGCTAAAAAATGAGGATTCAAAATAGGGGATCCCACTCAATGGACCCAGAATTCCAGAACATGAAAATGAGTTTTCTAAACCCGATAACTTCTTTTAAAAAATACTTTTTTCAACCGCTATAGAAACAGTCATGTCATTTATACCCCCTTCCCACTCTGCAATTCAACTTCTAAAAATTATGGATCTCCCTCCTATTTGCTGTGATGATGAAATGTTGATAGCACGAAATGATGAAGACAATCAAAAAATGAACTCCCCTCCCCCACATTGATAAATAATAGAGAACAGAAAATTTAATCTAAAAGTAAAATAAAGTCTTCACCTGGGTCCTCTGTGCGCCGCATGTTAATACAAAGATGTTGTAAATCCTTGACACAGTGTTGGCAATAGGCAAGAGATGAGCTTTGGGGTGAACTCAACGAGCGAGCTCCTCTGCTGAGATAAGGGTGTGCAAGGAACAGAGGGAGACCTAGTTGTGTCATCATCATGTTTTAGGTGTTATTTTCTCGCCCACTAGCCCATAGATTTGGAAATGACAGGCATAGAAGATCACGCCGGGCTGCAAGAAAAAACAAAATTACATGGATATTAGATTTATAAAAAAAAAATCCCAATATATCAATCCATTCAATAACGTTAGGTCTCCAGGATATAATCCGTTATATTACCGCTGCCTGTTGTCTACTGCGCCATTTTTCCATCATCCACGTGTTTTAAAGTGGATCCGTGATCTCATCAATTCCCTCCATATCAGGGAATTCATCCTCTCCTTGAAACCACTCCATGATGTAACTAAGAGGATCGATAAGGCTGGCGTCAAGAAGAAAGACAGCCATCCAATATCCGAGGAATAGAAAGAGCTTGGTCCATAAGCCGTCATAGGGAGGCCCAAAATTATAGGACTCCAGATTCTGCAACAAATAAGGAAACGGTTATTAAAGTGTTATTGACCTCATACAAGTGAATGAATCTTATATTTATATTACAAAAAGAAACCAGAAGTATTAAAAAAGGTTATAGGAGGAGACTTCAGCCCTTCCCTCTATATTACTGTGTGCTTGATTGACAACAGATTTCCCAGGCAGCAGAGGTGGGGGGAGGGGTGAGTGGGCACATAGGAGATTGTGCCCACTAATAACAATCAGCGGCGGACAGAGACAGCAAGGCTTTTACATAACAGCTAGTTTGTTGAGAGTGAGGTGATGGACATAAAGCCTCTTTCTAGAAAGATCTTCAGGGGCGCAGCTATAGTGGGGTGCGCAGGTAGCAGTGGCACCAAGGACCATGGAACCTGGTTCCCTAAAGGGCTCTCTGGCCCATACATAGACACCAGAATGGCACATGGGAGGGTCAGGGCCCTGATAGAGGTTTTGCTTTACGTACCAGGAGCTTCAAGTTAAGGCTCTGAAGTTCTTGGATGGTGCGCCAATTTATTTTGTGGATTGTAATACAACAATAATTATGAACCATGGAAATCATTATCAATCCTTTATATGCCATAAAGTAGGCAGTGGGAAGCACTGGTCAGGCCCTCTGTTTACTGGTCCATTGTGCAGCTGCCTATATGGTACAGTATTCCCTATAGAGCCCCAGTGCAGCTACATATATGTTACAGTATGTCCTATAGAGCTCCTATGCAGCATATATGGTCCCGTATAGTATGGTCCCTACAGAGCTCCTATGGTTCAGTATATTCACTCCTGATAACAATACTGTAATTATAATAATAATGATACTATAGAGGGTAAAAGTCGCACTCACTTCATGAATCCATATGAGGCTTTTCTGGAGCCAAGACACTTCTTCCTCTACAGGTGGAGCTGGTGTTGGAGTCACCTGTAGTAATATAGTTATTTTATACATTTCATTATAGTTATTTTATACATTTCATTATAGTTATTTTATACATTTCTTTATAGTTATTTTATACATTTCTTTGTAGTTATTTTACACATTTCTTTGTAGTTATTTTATACATTTCATTATAGTTATTTTATACATTTCTTTATAGTTATTTTATACATTTCATTATAGTTATTTTATACATTTCTTTGTAGTTATTTTATACATTTCTTTGTAGTTATTTTATACATTTCATTATAGTTATTTTATCACTCTCAGTAAGTCAGTAGGAGGATTGAACTATCACCGGCTCCTATATATCTTATTGATGGATTGTAATTGAACAATTATTATCTAGTAGTCAGTAGGAAGCACTGTTATTTTCTATTTAAGATGCTGGTGGGCCCTCTGTTTACAGCGCCCTGTACAGCTGTACATGTAATACAGTATGCCCCATAGAGCCCCTATGCAGCAGCATATATAGTACAGTATTCCCTATAGAGCCCCTATGCAGCAGCATATATGGTACAGTATGCCCCATAGAGCCCCTATGCAGCAGCATATATAGTACAGTATTCCCTATAGAGCCCCTATGCAGCAGCATATATAGTACAGTATTCCCTATAGAGCACCTATGCAGCAGCATATATGGTACTGTATGCCATATAGAGCCCTTATGCAGCTGTATATATGGTGCAGTATTTCCTATAGAGCCACTATGCAGCAGCATATATGGTACAGTATGTCCTATAGAGTCCCTGTGAGGTAGCATATATAGTGCAGTATGTCCTGTAGATCTCCTATGCAGCAGCATATATGGTACAATATGGCCTATAGATCTCCTATGCAGCAGTATATTTGGTACAATATTCCCTATAGAGCCCCTATGCAGCAGTATATATGGTACAGCATGTCCTGTAGATCTCCTATACAGCGGTATATAAGGTACAGTATGTCCTGTAGATCTCCTATACAGCAGTATATATGGTACAGTGTGTCCGCCCCTGATAGCAATACTACTATATAATAATAAAAATGATACTACACTGAGGAAAAATGACACTTACTTGATAAATCCAGTTAAGGCTTCTCTGGAGCCAGGACACCTCTTTCTCTTTGGGTGGAGCTGGAGCTGGAGTTGGAGTCACCTGTAGGAATATAGTTATTTTTTCATTTTAATTCTCAGTAAGTCGGTAGGAGGATTGATCTCACACCTGCTGCTAAGTATCTGACTTATAAAGAAATGTTATCAATCCAAGTAATATGTCATCTGGATCTAAGTACAACTTCAGCAACAAGAACAAGACAGAAAAGCACACAAAACAGAAAAAAGAAAATCATCCCGTAACCAAACATCACAACCACCATTGTCCTCTGCTAAGTTCTCAGACTGATTCTTGTTAGGATTATGGATGTAAAGCAAATTACACTCCCCCAATAAGAAGAATAACTATTCTGTGAATATCAGACTCACCCAAGAGATCTGTGTCTTCAGGAGGACTAGGAAGGTCATGCAAGGTGACGCCTTGGGTGGATCGGGTGGTAGCGGAGTAACCTGCAATAAACAGAGTGAACATATAGGTCTGGGGAAGGTCAATGTCTGGTGGTGTTGTCATGTCATGGGCAAATCCTCTGTATGGGACCGTCACAGTGGTCGTTATGGCCAATAGTTATAAGGTGATAGGCTTCTCTAGGGAGAGGATTTACCCAAGTATCCAATGGGCCATGGTGTGTTTACTTATGTTACATACGTGGTGGAAGACAATAGCCCAAGGCTTAAAATGTAAGTTTTATCTGGTTTATTAATGATACATTTTGGTTATTTTGTAGTCACTACACGATGACTACATTGACCATAAGTCTCTTTGTTCCTTTTAGATTCATATTTTTGGGAGGGATACTAATGTATATGTAATAATTTCAGTCTAGTATAACATCTCTAAAAATACTTAAAAATGTTTGACTTACTCCGAAGATGTTCTCCTCGACCCACCTAATGACCTTCTCAATCCGAGACGGTTCCTCCTTTGGTGGGATGGGTTTTTCTATAGTAATCTGTAAGACAAGATTGTCACTGTACATTAATTGTCTGCTCAACGCCAATGTTCAGCCTGTAAAGCATGGACTGATTGTTTTCATACAAGGACACCAGGTAAAAAGGCAGAGGATTTGCCTTTGTAGATCCTGAGTAAACAACTCAACGACAAGTACTACACATGAGTAAAATATTGTATATAGCTCCACTTCTAAACAATAATTTCTTAACCCCTTCCCGACATCCACTGTACATGTATGTAAGTATGCGTCCGGATCTGAGCCCACGACATGTACAGCCTGTGTCAGCTGTATATTACATAAGGTCTGGGATCAGAGATAATTCCAATCCTGGCCATTTAACCACTAAGATGCCATGGTCAATACTCTTCTCTGTCCCCCCATCACACCCTGTGACGCAGGGGGCAGTGGTTTATCAGGGAAGCCGGGGAGGGCTAAATGAAGGGGATAGTATCCTATTAAAGGGGTTGTTTTAGAATTGACAATTATCACTTATCTACTGGATAGGTGATAAATGGCTGACAACTAGACCCGCCCCTGCTGGGACCGCCACCAATAGCGAGAATAGGGTTCCCGAACTGTATCTCCTTACCGCTGCTTTATTCAATGTCTATGGGACTGACGGAAACAGATGGGCGCTGTACTCAGCTGTTTCCGTTATTCTCATGGACTTTGAATGGAGCAGACGAACGCATTCTCAACCACCCCTCTATTCAATGTCCTCCTCATTGTGGTCAAGCAGTGAGGAAAAAAACAGGGGGTTCGAGACCCACACTCAAGCAATCGGTGGGGGCCCCCAGTGATCAGACAATTATCACATATCCTGTTGTATACCCCATTTAAGCCCTGTGCAGTGAATTGTATGAGCCAATCAACACACGTTTAAGTCCCCCTAGTGGAACTAAAGAAACTGAATATTATATATATATATATATATATATATATATATATATATCTAAAATATGTATTTCAAGAATATATAAGAAAAAATAAATAAAAGTTTTTCAAAGGACCTTTCCCCATTTTTTATGTAAATAATGTAAACAATACAAAATAAACTTCTCACCAGGGCTACATTGAAAGGTTCCAGTAAAAAACAAAAAAAACTTACAAAAACAAGTCCTCATACGTACGCTTATGTTGATGAAAAAATCAAAATGTATGGCTCATGGAAGGAGAGCAATTAAAGTAAGAAAATTAAAATGGGCTGTGAGGGAAAGGGGTTTTATAATATAATTTCATTGTTGGAGCCAGCCAAGACAAAAGACAAGACCGCTGGGTGAACTGGGTGATTAATGGGCATACAACATATAACATACATGGACAATATTGATAGTAAATTCTTACTCACCCCAAATACCGTCTCTCCGATATGCTCACAGCAGTCCCAAAATAGGACATAGCCGTCCTTGGGGGGCAGAGCAGCTGGTGGAGCAACCTACAATAAAAACGTAACAAATTATAGAGAAAAGCAGACATGACCACAATAAATGACTTATAATTGGGGGTCAGTAAATAACATAAGACCTCACGTATGCGCTGGAGGAGATTTATTCTCTGTGCATTACTTATGCCATTACTCTTTATATTAGTATGTAACTTATCTCATAACAGCCAAACCGAAGACGCCTCCATGGGTCTTTCTTTTTCCGTTTGGAGAAGTCTATAGTTTGACTGATATGAGCTAATTTGCATACTTTTTTCCCATGAAGCATTGGCTGTAAATAAGTCTCCATACATCTGCTTGCTCTCCTCAATAAGAGCCAGTACTCCCACCACACTCTTTATATTAGATCATGACTCAGCAGCGACATGTGGTCTCCTGCAGTTCACTGTAAAATGTGTGTATCTGAAGAGGATACAACTGATGTACAATATAAGATACAGTATAAGTGGGGCAATGATATCATCCCCCTACTCACCCCAAATATGGACTTTGTCATCCATCTGTATATGTCCGATAACTTGGACGGCTCTGCTCCAGGGGGCACTGCTGGGGCATTAGTCTAGAATAAAAAGTGAGATAGCAAATTGTAAGACAATACAAAGTACAAATGTCATAATGTAACACAGTGGTAGCCGGGGCCTAGACTGTCAACATTGTGTTTTCATAAAATGTAATAACCATTCACATTGAATAAGCCCCCGGACAACATGTGACGCTCATTGTAATAGAAAAGCCCCACTTACCATCTGTGAACCAGTCACAGGGCAGATTAGTATCGCAATAATATAAAGCTTCAACCACATCGTCAGTCGCTTTCACCTCAGTGAAATGAGCCAATGTGGAGGCAGCAGAGAAAGTGACCACACTGGTGTTTATGACATCACAAGCAACACCACCTGTGACATCATAGCTGCATAGAACGGAAAAACTGGATTATACCAGATTATACCAGATCACACCAGATTATACCAGATTATACCAGATTATACCGGAATATACCAGTTCTGTAACACAAATATTGAACATATTAAAATGTTTGTAAATAATGGGCAATATTTACCAAGCAAAATGTGCCATAACTTTTTCAAACTTTCTAAAAAAAAGGGTTGTGGCTAGCAGAAGTTGTAAGATGCCCACATTTCTGAAAAATATAAAAGTACTGTAGACATGTGCAGCAGTCATGAGGTGAAGTAAAGAAGAGAAGAGCGCCTAACATCCCTACCAATTTCAGCCGTGTGCAATTTGCTCCATTTTCGGCGCCTTGTAAACTGATGCCTTCTATGACAGTAATGATAAATAATAAAAATGAGGCTTTAAATTGTTATTCAAGAAAGCCTCATGGACTATAGATGCTAATCCAGCATTGCTCACTTATAATATATATTAGAAGGGATAAATGACTCGATGGGCATGTTTTGTCATTTTGACGATTTGCCGGTCCATTGAATATGATGGAAATCGATTTGTGTAGCTCTTACTTAGTTAATCAATTAACCAAAGTAATGTAATAGATAGTAAATGAGGCATTTTCCCGGATGGTCACTTTAAATATCAGGCTTTTATTATATATACAGTACACAATCATCTAGCAGAAAATCTGACATATACAGCACCAAATAATTCATATTACCTTTCTAATATACAATGCCGGAGATTTGCTTAGACACGTACACTTTGGACTTTGAAGTGGATGCCACGCTGTGAAACGCGTCCATTACTAATATAGTGTGCGTGAGGACTGAGACTGATTTTAATGAGACGCCATCTACGCATGAGAAGCATTTGCTAAATCTAGTATTGGGGCAAAATGTGGGCAAATGTTTTTAAAAGAAATCTAACTGAACTGCTGGGACTGCAGCATCTTACCCACAGGTGCCGGGGCTGCACATTTACAAACGTCCGCAGCTTCCCCATCCATCACTGCTTTCCATTCACTGACAGTGAGGCAAAGCGCACTAGAAGTACCAGTTTGGCCGCACTACCAACATAAGCACCTGCAAACCTACTAATCAGGTGCCCCAAGAAGTGACATTACTACAAGTACAACAAAACTTTGAGTTGTGCTGATCTGGCGCGTAAAAACAGAAAATAGCCGTTCAAATAACGCTGACATTGTATATAACGGCATCGGAAGTGTAATAACATTCAAGTGGATACAATGTATAGAATATATCATAAGCTCGGGCCATTATACATCTGGTCTGAGAACACCGACATCCACCATCTGATCAACACAGACACTCACCATCTGGCAATACTACTAAGGGTAAGTTCACACTGGCGTTACTATACGTTTATCTCTCTTCCGTCAGAGGAAGAGAGGATCGAAAGATTAAGCGGAAAGCAACGGTTCCGTTAGAATTACCATTGATTTTAATGGTAATTCTTTGGTTTCAGTTGCTTTCCGTTTGTCTCCGTTCGATAGGTTTCCTATTTTTTTCACGGAAATAAAAGTTCTGCAGACTGCACTTTTGCTTACGTAGAAAAAAACAGAAACTTAGCGAACGGAGATAAATGGAAAGCAACTGAAACCAAAGAATTACCATTGAAATCAATGGTAAATGTAAAGGAACCGTTGCATTCCGCTTAATCTTTCGATCCTCTCTTCCTCTGACAGAAGAAGGTAAATGTATAGTAACGCTACTGTGAAATTAGCCTAATACTGCTAATACTGCTAAGGCTCTGTTCACATCTACGTTGGGGTCCCGTTCTGACTGAAGCAATAGTGTAGTCGACTAATCTATTGATTCCGGCAAAACGACTGGTCCGGTGCACAAAAGAGACAAACGGAAACCAGGGGCACCGGCTCCGTCACCATTGAAATCAGTTTGTGTCTGTTCACGGTCCCGTTCTGACGGAAACCTCCGGCGCAACGTCAGAACGGGACCCCAACGCATATATGAACAGAGCCTAATACTGCCAATATTACTAATATCCTAATACTACTAATACTACTAATACTATATCATTGCCCTGCTTATACTACTAATACTACTATTAGGGTATGCCCAGACGTGGCGGAGTTCTTCCGCCACTGTCCGCATCAATGCCGCACATAATCTGCGTTGCAGATTCTGTTGCGGCTTTGCCTAAAATGAGCATTAAATTGATGCGGACTAGCCGTTGCGTATTGAGGGGAAGAGGGCTTCCCTTCTCTCTATCAGTGCAGGATAGAGAGAAGGGACAGCCCTTTCCCTAGTAAAAGTAAAAGAAATTCATACCTACCCAGCCGTTGTCTTGGTGACGCGTCCCTCTTTCGCCATCCAGCCCGACCTCCCTGGATGACGCCGCAGTCCATGTGACCGCTGCAGCATGTGTTCGGCCTGTGATTGGCTGCAGCCGTCACTTGGACTGAAACGTCATCCAGGGAGGCCGGGCTGGAGGAAGAAGCAGGGAGTTCTCGGTAAGTAGGAACTTCTATTTTTTTTACAGGTTGATGTATATTGTGATCGGTAGTCACTGTCCAGGGTGCTGAAACAGTTACTGCCGATCGCTTAACTCTTTCAGTACCCTGGACAGTGACTATTTACTGACGTCGCCGAGCAACGCTCCCGTAATTACGGGTGCACACATGTAGTCACCCGTAATTATGGGTGCACACACGTAGTCACCCGTAATTACGGGAGCCCCATTGACTTCCTCAGTCTGGCTGTAGACCTAGAAATACATAGGTCCCGCCAGAATGAAGAAATGTCATGGTAGTAAAACCAATACGCTCCGCAGCACACATAACATCTACATTACATCTGCGGACTTCATTGCAGAATTTTGACTCTCCATTGAAGTCAATGGAGAAATTCCGTAATGAGTCTGCAACAAGTGCTGCGGACACCAAATTCTGCGCCGCAGCCTATGCTCCGCAGCGGAATTGTACGCAACGTGTAAACGAACCCTACTAAAAAGCTGTGGAAGGCAATGGAGAAACGTGTACGCTGCAGAATTCCGCTGCGGACTGTCCGCAGCGGAATTCCAGAGCAATTCCGCCAGATCTGGTCATGCCCTTACTATTACTACTAATACTATATCATTGCCCTGCTTATACTGCTAATACTACTATTACTAATACTATGATATCATTGCCCTGCTTATACTGCTAATACTACTAATATTACTACTAATACTATGATATCATTGCCCTGCTTATACTGCTAATACTACTAATATTACTACTAATACTATGATATCATTGCCCTGCTTATACTGCTAATACTACTAATATTACTACTAATACTATGATATCATTGCACTGCTTATACTGCTAATACTACTAATATTACTACTAATACTATGATATCATTGCCCTGCTTATACTGCTAATACTACTAATATTACTACTAATACTATGATATCATTGCCCTGCTTATACTGCTAATACTACTAATATTACTACTAATACTATGATATCATTGCCCTGCTTATACTGCTAATACTACTAATATTACTACTAATACTATGATATCATTGCCCTGCTTATATTGCTAATACTACTAATATTACTACTAATACTATGATATCATTGCCCTGCTTATACTGCTTATACTGCTAATACTACTAATATTACTACTAATACTATGATATCATTGCCCTGCTTATACTGCTAATACTACTACTATTACTACTAATACTATGATATCATTGCCCTGCTTATACTGCTAATACTACTAACATTACTACTAATACTATGATATCATTGCCCTGCTTATACTGCTAATACTACTAATATTACTACTAATTCTATGATATCATTGCCCTGCTTATACTGCTAATACTAATAATATTACTACTAATACTATGATATCATTGCCCTGCTTATATTGCTAATACTACTAATATTACTACTAATACTATGATATCATTGCCCTGCTTATATTGCTAATACTACTACCATTACTACTAATACTATGATATCATTGCCCTGCTTATACTGCTAATACTACTAAAATTACTACTAATACTATGATATCATTGCCCTGCTTATACTGCTAATACTACTAACATTACTACTAATACTATGATATCATTGCCCTGCTTATACTGCTAATACTACTATTACTACTAATACTATGATATCATTGCCCTGCTTATACTGCTAATACTAATATTACTACTAATACTATGATATCATTGCCCTGCTTATACTGCTAGTACTACTAATATTACTACTAATACTATATCATTGCCCTGCTTATATTGCTAATACTACTAATATTACTACTAATACTATATCATTGCCCTGCTTATACTGCTAATACTTCTAATATTACTACTAATACTATATCATTGCCCCGCTTATACTGCTAATACTACTAATATTACTAATACTATAATATCATTACCCTGCTTATACTGCTAATACTACTAATATTACTACTAATACTATATCATTGCCCTGCTTATACTGCTAATACTACTAATATTACTACTAATACTATGATATCATTGCCCTGCTTATACTGCTAATACTACTAATATTACTAATACTATGATATCATTGCCCTGCTTATACTGCTTATACTACTAATATTACTACTAATACTATGATAGCATTGCCCTGCTTATACTGCTAATACTACTATTATTACTACTAATACTATATCATTGCCCTGCTTATACTGCTAATACTACTAATATTACTACTAATACTATATCATTACCCTGCTTATACTGCTAATACTACTAATATTGCTACTAATACTATATCATTGCCCTGCTTATACTGCTAATACTACTAATATTACTACTAATACTATATCATTGCCCTGCTTATACTGCTAATACTACTACCATTACTACTAATACTATATCATTGCCCTGCTTATACTGCTAATACTACTAACATTACTACTAATACTATATCATTGCCCTGCTTATACTGCTAATACTACTAATATTACTACTAATACTATATCATTCCCTGCTTATACTGCTAATACTACTACCATTACTACTAATACTATATCATTGCCCTGCTTATACTGCTAATACTACTAATATTACTACTAATACTATGATATCATTGCCCTGCTTATACTGCTAATACTACTAACATTACTACTAATACTATGATATCATTGCCCTGCTTATACTGCTAATACTACTAATATTACTACTAATACTATATCATTGCCCTGCTTATACTGCTAATACTACTAATATTACTACTAATACTATATCATTGCCCTGCTTATACTGCTAATAGTACTAATATTACTACTAATACTATATCATTGCCCTGCTTATACTGCTAATACTACTAACATTACTACTAATACTATATCATTGCCCTGTTTATACTGCTAATACTACTAATATTACTACTAATACTATGATATCATTGCCCTGCTTCCAAACACCTAGTCATGCGCTCCCTTCATTACGGCTGTGCCTACATTACGTTGGGCTTACTTGACTTAAGGTATGTTTGATGACTTTCGCTATCTATGACCTTCCACCCCAAATCCCAATAAGAGACCACACATGAATTTTGGTGTAAAGGCCACAGCAGCCATTTATTAAATACAAACCTTTTTATGCGATAAAATAGCATAACCATAAAAACATCATAAAAACACTCCATAATAAACATCCTGCTCTATTTCCAACATTCTCCAGATAAAGGATCCTTGAAAGCACTTCAGTCATTAAATAAAAAACTCCATATTTTCCTTGTTAGGTCTGGACTTATTGCCCTACAGCCAAGCTGCACCTGACCCGAGGGCACCAACCATCTCCAAGACCTCTCTCTCCCTTCCTGGGGAACCTGCCCATCAGGAATATATGCAATATCAGCTGGGTAACCACTCCCCAGCCCCTCAAATACTATCCAGGGTTAAACGCCCCGAGTTCTCTTTCAACAATCTCCATTGTTGATTCTCCTTCTTGCCATTACGTGCCTTCAAAGACCCCTCCTCCTACCGCCACGACAATCATGTGTGACCCCTTACACATGATTGTCCCTCCACAACTGCAGGGCTTTCTCCATGCCTTCCTTGATATCCAGGGTCCACATATCCAGACCCACCTCGTTCAAATGAACACCATCCGCCCTAAGGAAACCAACCTCTCTGCCCTCTAACTCTTTATGCCGCACCACAACACCACCATTGCGTGCCACAAATCTGCCAACCACCTTGTTCACCTTCGCTCTTGCTTTATTTAGACTATGGACTGAACGGGCCTGACGCCACACCTAGCGAGCCACAATATCCGACCAGACGATCAGCAATCCAGGAAAAGACGACCACAACCGCAACAGATCTATCTTCACGTCCCGCACCAAATCCCTGGACGACCGTATGCCTAAATCTTTGCCACCAAGGTGCACTACCAGAATATCCGGCGCCCTGTCCAAACCTGCATAAAACTGTAGCTCTGTCAAAAATCTACACCACAGCATGCCCCGCAGACCCAACCATCTGACCTGAACTTCTGAATGATCCAGGCCCAACTGCCGTCCAGCCAGACGAACATCAGCACGCACACCTCCCCAGTGCACGTAGGAGTGCCCAATGATCCATATTAAGCTGGGATCTGCACCTAAACAACACAAGACAGCAATGTAACAACTCCATATCCACCTCCAGCACATCTTATCCCCACCGCCTCAAAGCAAGTGAGGCCGCACATACAACCTATATCGGTCTGACTCCCACCTACCGATCTTCTTAACCATCGCCGGGGATGAACTCCACCGAGCTGCTTCCGTAGCTGCGCCAATTCTAAAAGAGTGAGAGCTAAAACCTGCTCCACCTCTGCCAGACAACAGGATACATTTTTTGAACACCTGTGAAAACTGGAATTTTGACAAAGACAAACCATCTGAATGAACCAAAAAGGATGCCGGCCCCTCCGGCCTCCCTGCAACAAACTCCAGAAAACAGTGAACCGGGCACACCCGCGACCCCGGTAATTCATACAAGCGCACCACAAAAACTCTCTCCTCCTGATCTGTCTTTGATTTACGAAGCAAACAAGATAAGCAGGAGCCATCCAATTCAACATCCGCGTACAATAAACCCCCTGCCACACGCTTACTGGCCGACACCAACTCCGATATCCGGAACGCCCCAAAGAACGCCAAAGAAAAGGCCAGTGTAAATTACCGCGCTTCAAACGCCGAAACACAAACATCCCGCAATAAATCACAAATTGTTACCAAAATCTCAAATGACACCGGCTTCCCATGGTCCCTAACTGCGGAACCCCTCCTGAAACCCTTCATTGCTTGCCGAACCAAAAAGGACTTAGTCACGTCCTCTTCACCTTTTTTCTTGAACCAAAACGCCAAGGCCGACAAACTCCTAGCGACTGCTGCTTCCGACGCCCCTTCACTGTACGCAAACTGTGCGCCCCTTCACTGTACAACAAACACGCCGACCGATCTGAAATACCTGCCTGCGCATTTTCCAACAAAGCCTCCCATACCTGCCATACCGCACTGTACCTCTGCCACGTAACCGCACTAACAGACCTTTCCACGAGCGACATCGCCATTGTCACACCACCTTCCACAGATGCTCTGGACAAGGCAGGCCATGAGACTCCGCCCCCGGCGCCAGCAGACGAAACCTGTCCCACTGTTGACGAGAAAGGGAATCAGCCACAGAATTAAGCACCCCAGGAATATGCACTGCCACAAAATGCGCATTCAACATCAAACCTCTTAAAACTAAATGTCGCAATAGTCGCACGACTGATGGAGAATTAGCTGTCTGCGCATTAACGGCCTGAACCACACCCAGATTGTCACCTACAAAACGAACTCACCGGTCCCGCAGACAATCCCCCCACAACTCCGCAGCCACCACAATCGGGAACAGTTCCAGCAGAGCCAAGTTTCTGACGAAACCGGCTTCATGCCATGCATTATGCCAAATTCCTGCACACCACTGCCCCTGGAAATAAGCCCCAAATCCACAAGCACCTGATGCATCTGTATACAGCTCAAAGTCCACACTAGACACCGGCTGATACATGAGCACCGACCGCCCATTATAGCTCTGCAAAAACTCCCCCCACACCAACAAATCAGCTTTCAACTCCGCCGACAACCTAATAAAATGATGAGGGGAATGCACCCCTGCGGTAGCACTTGCCAATCGCCTGCAAAACACCCTCCCCATGGGCATAATCCTACAAGCGAAATTCAAGTGACTCAACAAGGATTGCAAGTCCCGCAACTGGATCTTCTTCCTGCGCAGCGCACACGCCACCAAATCTCTCAACTCCAGCAACTTATCAGGCAAGCGACACTCCATGTTATCTGAATCAATCATGATCCCCAAAAACTTGATGACCGTCGTGGGTCCCTCAGTTTTATCAGGCGCCAGAGGTACCCCAAAATCCTTTGCCACTCGCTCCATAGTATGTAGCAATCCTGCACACACATAGGTACCCGGCGGCCCGATAAACAAGAAATCATCCAGATAATGCAGGGCAGATTGCACCTGCGCCTCTTGACGGACCACCCACTCCAAAAACGTGCTAAACATCTCAAAATAAGCGCATGAAATGGAGCAGCCCATCGGGAGGCAACAATCTACAAAATATTCCTCCTGCCAATAAGATCCCAGTAAACAAAAACTATCCGGATGCACCGGCAATAAACGAAAAGCGGCCTCAATGTCAGTTTCCGCTAACAGTGAGCCCTTCCCGTACTTGCGAACCCAAACAACCGCCGCATCAAAGGAAGTGTAACTGACCGCGCACAAGGCCGGATCAATGCCGTCATTTACCGACTCGCCTTCCGGATAAGACAAGTGATGAATAAGGCGGAATTTATTCACCTCCTTTTTAGGAACCAAACCTACCGGGGAAACCCGCAAACTAGGAACAGGCGGGGAGGAAAACGGACCAGCCATGCGGCCCAACGCCACCTCCTTCAGCAGCTTATCTGTAACCAGATCAGGCCGCGCCAAAGCAGACGACAAATTACGGACCACCCCATCACGTCCAGCCGACGTACAAGGAATCCGAAAACCATCTGAAAAACCTAAAAACAACAACTCTGCCACTTTGTTATTTGGATACTCCCTTAAAAACGGGAGCATCCTTTTCACCCTCACCGGCGTCGCCCCTCTTCTGCTCAGCATCTCCCTGCCTGCCCTTATGCTTCTTGAAGCATCTGGACAAACCATGGGCGCCTCCGCAACCGGAGCACTCGTGCTTGTACCTGCAGTCTGTGCCAAACTTGCAATGCCCCTCATTATACTGCCAGCAACACCCCTTTCCTGAGGAACCTGACCGACCCGCTGCTGACCCCTGCCCGCCGGTCGCATCCCGAAAGGGCTGCTGCCCCTGTTTTGGAGCAGACATCAGACGCATCCACAAACTGATATCCTTGTGATCCCATCGCACCGACTTCCGCTGACGAAACTGTTAGTCATACCTCAACCACGCATTACCACCGTATACACGATACGCCTCCCCCACAGAATCCATATAACAAAACAACGGCGAACACTTCTCCGGCGCCTTCTCACCCACCATGCTAGCCAAAATAGCGAAGGCCTGCAGCCAATTCGCGAAAGTCCGAGGAATCAAGCGATAACGCCGCCGCTCCTCTTCCTCCTTTTTACTTTCACCCGGTTTCCACCGATCCAAATTAAACTTCTCCAAAGGCAATAAAGAAAAAATCTCCACATATTCATCTTTCCAGATCTTTTCCCTAATCTCAACCTTCAAATGCGCCCCCAGCGGGCCCTCAAAACACACATAAACCTCGCCCTTAGCAGCGTCAGCCAAACGTACGTCCTCCACCTCTTTCTTAGCCTTACTAGCCGCCGCATCAACCGCTTTTTGCACCGCCACTACGGCACTAACAACCGGCGCTACTTCCCTAGCAACCGCAATCCCTGCTGCAGCCGCACTAGAACTCGCCTCGCTAGCAACCGCACTCCCTTCCGCACTAGCACTCGCCTCGCTAGCAGCGCCCCATACCCTCACTGGCGACTGCTCTACACCTGGCAAAACTCTCGCAAAATATTCCTGCATCCCTCTAAACAACAAATGCATTTGTGACATAGACAACATTCCCCCCACATCCCCCCCACACATCCCCGGCACCACATCCGTGGCAGACTCACCCGGCCGTCCCTGAGGTGACCTCCCAGCGGACGCGTCCACCACTCCGGATGAGCACGGCATCGATCTTGACGGACCTGGGGAGTGGTGCTCCTGCACCCCACGCTCCCCGTAGCTCCCCGACCTTCCGGTAGCTGACGTCCTAGGCCCAGCGGAACGCGGCCCGTCCACAGTCCTGCCATCCGCTGCTGGCATGGCATAATCAGAATGACAGCCCTGCCGTCCCAGTCCTTCTGCAGGGCTGTCATAAACGAACCTCCTTCCTGGTGCTGAATGGACAGCTGACCGCTGCCCCCCCCCCCGTCCGGATGGGGCCCGGCGTCACTCCCAGAAGCTGCCCGGGTACTTCCGGTCGCTGCCGCCGCACGCCTCCCTGCTCCAGCAGGAGGCGATCTCGCTCCCCATCTGGAGCCCGCCCGCCTCTTCCTGCGGGTCAGGCCTGGTGTCCGGACGTCCTTTTGCAGAGCCCCTCCGTCACCTGGAACATCGGCGCCGGAGAAAGCCGTCACTTCCGGTCCTGCGCGCGCATCCGGTCCTGCGCGCGCATCCGGTCCCGCATGCACTTCCGGTCTTGTCGTTGAAGACAGGAGGGGGGAAGATGGCCGCCGCGGCCCCCCCCCCCTCCTGTCACCTCCAGTCTCGCCCGCCTAATGGGATTCCTCCCTGACCTCCGCAGACTGTCGCCAGGATGCAGCTTCGGACCAGCAGGAGGAGGAGGGTCCCTGGAGGGGCTCCCTCGGCGCCGACGAGACTGAGGCATTACCTCTGGGGAAGGCCTCTCCGGAGGCCTGGAACGCCTGCTGCTGCGTCCCTCTACGCTCTCCACTCCAGCCGCTGGAACCGGAGGAAGAGCGCCGGCAAACAGCTGATCAAGCCAGCCAGCACCGTGCTGCATCACCGCATGCCGGATCCTGGCCATCGTGAGCTCCATCGCCGCATCCATAACAGGTAAGTGTAAAACAGTTTATTTTATATATTTTTTTTAAAACAGTTATAGTAACAGGACAATTATTTTCTCCTGTTGTCCAGCGGGAAAGAGGGCTGCCTCTTCCCCGCATGGACTTATATACATTACACTCCACCCACCACATATAGATACATTTGCCCCATGCCCCTTTCACTTAACCCTCTAATCCCTATCAAATAGCCTCAAACGTGGTAGCCTAAAACCCCAAACACCTAGTCATGCGCTCCCTTCATTACGGCTGCGCCTACATTATGTTGGGCTTACTAATTATGCCGTTGACTCCGCTGGACCGTGTGCTGTGTATGTAGGGACACAGCCCTGTTAAAGGGGAATCGTAACACCAATTTGTTAATGCTTGTGTAAAAAGGTAGTGTTAGCAATAGTTACGGCTTGGGAGGGTGGTGGTGGAGAAGGGGGGCCCAAGTTTGGGTAACAGCCCAGGGCCCATGGTCTTCTTAATCCGCCACTGCTACCGCTGTAGCAGCCGCAGTGACTGCTAGCGGCGCCACTGCCCTCATGCCTGTTGTCGCCGTTAGCAGCCGCTATGGCTGCTACAGCGGTAGCGACGGCCACTATGTGAAGAAGCGCCCGAGCCAGAAAGGCGACTGCCTAAGGCTGGCCCTGGGTGCAGTTAGCGAGTGGCACCTGACCCGCTGGTAGTTGCAACGCTGCGGGGATACACACACCCGCTGGCGCCCCTCTTGCAGTGTGGCGGCTGGCGCCCTGTGCGACCGCACTGGTCGAACGTATCTAAGGCCGGCCATGCCCACCGCCACCAGGGATACTGGGAAGAGCCAGGTACGAGCCAGTAGCCGACCATCTGTACTGACGGTTAGGCACCGTGGCGACCGCAGGCTGGTAGTATTAGGCTGGGGAAGGCCAAAAACAGTGGCCCTTCCCACCCTGGTAATGCTGCCTGCGTAGGCGTAGCTAGGTTCTCCTGCACCCGGGGCAAAGATTCCGTTTGGCGCCCCCCCCCCCCAACTTATTTCCCGACATCTCCTTCCCCCTCGCCATGTTTTCTTTCCCTACCAATCAATGAGGTGTAATTTTTTTTCACAATTTTTTTAATGTAAGGCGAGTATAAAAGCATTTCTACATTTTACAAGCGATATAGTTATATAATGTAATTAACTTAAAAATAAATTAAAAGAAAATAAATTAAAGAGGCCGCACACAGCCCGCTTCCCCCCTAGTAGATAGCGGCACACTCCCACCCCTTGTACTTAGCGCCACACTGTGAACAGACCAGTGAGCGGTAGCCTACCGCTACCACTCTCCGCTCTGCCTGGTGTGACTTACCGGAGAAGCCGAGGAGGTCAGGCGGCGCAGGCAGCGGCGGAGTTCCTTCTGACTAGGATTGGTGACAGCCAGGGCCGGCCTTCGCTTGGATGGCGCCCTGTGCGGGACTATCTATTGCCGCCCCCTACACAAACCAAACATTAACCACATATATGGACACGCTGGAACATATATACTGTACATACATAAAGATAGATATTTAGACATACAGGCAAATATACATACACACATCAGGAATATATACAAACAGGTAAATATATAGACGTACACACACACACACAGATAAATACACAGACAGGAACATATACAAATACATAAAAGGCACAAATATACAAGCACAAAGACACATTCACAAACAGACCCATATATACCCACACAGCCACATATGTACACAGCACAGATAAAGTAGTAGATGTTACCTGCAGTCCTATGTAACACCACAGATAACACAGTGATAACTCTCTGAGTACTGATAATGTAGTTGTGTCCCCTGCAGTCCTATGTAACACCACAGATAACACAGTGATAACTCTCTGAGTACTGATAATTTAGTTGTGTCCCCTGCAGTCCTATGTAACACCACAGATAACACATTGTGCTAAATTCCAATCTCAGCTCTGCTACAAAGTACAGATAATGTGGTAGATGTTACCTGCGGTGCTATGTAACACTACAGATAACACCAGGGGCGTAACTAGGAAATACTGGGCCCCATAGCAAACTTTTGACTGGGGCCCCCCCTCCCCTGGGTGTCACACAACCCCCCCCCCTTGTAGATAGTTCCTTTTTTACAGCCCCCCCTTTAGATATCTACAAAGGCGGCTGTATGGCGTTATCTACAGAGGGGGCTGTATGGTGTTATCTACAGAGGGTGCTGTATGGCGTTATCTACAGAGGGGGCTGTATGGCGTTATCTACAGAGGGGGCTGTATGGCGCTATCTACAGGGGGGGCTGTATGGCGTTATCTACAGAGGGGGCTGTATGGCGCTATCTACAGGGGGGGCTGTATGGCGTTATCTACAGAGGGGGCTGTATGGCGTTATCTACAGAGGGGGCTGTATGGAGCTATCTACAGGGGGGGGGCTGTATGGCGTTATCTACAGAGGGGGCTGTATGGCGTTATCTACAGAGGGGGCTGTATGGCGTTATCTACAGGGGGGGCTGTATGGAGTTATCTACAGAGGGAGCTGTATGGCGTTATCTGCAGGGGGGGCTGTATGGCGCTATCTACAGGGGGCTGTATGGCGTTTTCTACAGAGGGGGCTGTATGGCGTTATCTACAGAGGGAGCTGTATGGCGTTATCTACAGGGGGGGCTGTATGGCGCTATCTACAGGGGGGCTGTATGGCGTTATCTACAGAGGGGGCTGTATGGCGTTATCTACAGAGGGGGCTGTATGGCGTTATCTACAGAGGGAGCTGTATGGCGTTATCTACAGGGGGGGCTGTATGGCGCTATCTACAGGGGGGCTGTATGGCGTTTTCTACAGAGGGGGCTGTATGGCGTTATCTACAGAGGGAGCTGTATGGCGTTATCTACAGGGGGGGCTGTATGGCGCTACCTACAGGGGGGCTGTATGGCGTTATCTACAGAGGGGGCTGTATGGCGTTATCTACAGAGGGGGCTGTATGGCGTTATCTACAGGGGTGGCTGTATGGCGTTATCTACAGGGGGAGTAGTATGGCATTATCTACAGAGGGGGCTGTATGGCGTTATCTACAGAGGGGGCTGTATGGCGTTATCTACAGGGGGAGTAGTATGGCATTATCTACAGAGGGGGCTGTATGGCGTTATCTACAGAGGGGGCTGTATGGCGTTATCTACAGGGGGCTGTATGGCGTTATCTATAGAGGGGGCTGTATGGCGTTATCTACAGAGGGGGCTGTATGGCGTTATCTACAGGGGGGCTGTATGGCGTTATCTATAGAGGGGGCTGTATGGCGTTATCTACAGAGGGGGCTGTATGGCGTTATCTACAGAGGGGGCTGTATGGCGTTATCTACGGGGGTGCTGTATGGTGTTATCTACAGAGGAGGCTGTATGGCGTTATCTACAGAGGGGGCTGTATGGCGTTATCTACGGGGGTGCTGTATGGTGTTATCTACAGAGGGGGCTGTATGGCGTTATCTACAGAGGGGGCTGTATGGCGTTATCTACAGAGGGGGCTGTATGGCGTTATCTACAGGGGGGCTGTATGGCGTTATCTACAGAGGGGGCTGTATGGCGCTATCTACAGAGGGGGCTGTATGGCGTTATCTACAGGGGGGGCTGTATGGCGTTATCTACAGGGGGCTGTATGGCGTTATCTACAGAGGGGGCTGTGTTTCATCCATGTCACCGCTGCAGCCAATCACAGGCTGTAGTGGCGGTCACGCACGTCAGGATGACGTCAGAAGACCGGCCTCCAGGGATGACGCTTCATCCCACGTGACCGCCTCTGCAGCCAATCACAGGCTGCAGCGGCTTCTGCAGCCAATCACAGGCTGACGAGTCAGAAAGGAAGGCCGGACTGGAGGAAGAAGAGGGACTCGTCACCAAGACAACGACCGGGTACGTATGAACTGATTTTTATTTTATTTTTAATCAGCAGCCTCTTTTCTCTATCAGGGATGGATAGAGACAAGAGGCTGCCGATTAGTGTAATATTTCTGTTATGTTTTTCTGCCCGTCCTGCCATTGCTAGGCAACGGCTCCGTCACACACGGACGGCACACGGATGCCTTTCTTGTGCCTTCAGTTTTTTTGACGGCCCCATTGACTTGCATGGGCCTCACAGTCACGGAATCCCGGACCAAAGTAGGACGTGCTCTACTTTGGATCGGAACGGAGCAACGGACCGTCAAAAAAACTGAAGTGTGCATGGCCCCATTGAAATGAATGGGTCAGTGTGCTAGTCGGCAGAAAAACGGCTAGCACCCTGAAGAAAAAAGTGAAGTGGGCATGGGGCCTAAGTTTACGGCCGAATACCAGACACGAAAAAAACAACGTAATATCTTTTTGTAGTTGATGTTAGTAAATGTCTGGGTACTGTGCATTACTGGTTTTCTGGATGGAAATAAAGAACCTCCTGGTTTTACTATGACTTGGACAGCATATTCATCAACAATATAAGAGGAAATGAAATGGCCTTCAGCTGTTGGCAGTCAGTGTATGGACTTCTCACAATGAAATATTTATTGGTGAGTAATGGCTACGAGTTCATTGTGACAGGATAAGTAAGGGCGGGTTCACACATGGCGGAATTGCACTTAAATTCCGCTGCGGACACTCCGCAGCGTTAATCCGCAGCGGAGCCGTTTCTACATTGACTTTCACTTTAATTTCGCAGTGTTCGTTTACACGATGCGTACAATTCCGCTGCGGAGCATAGGCTGCGGAGCGGAATTTGGTGTCCGCAGCATGCTCTGTCTGTTGCGGAGCAGTGGCGGACTCATGGCGGAATTTCTCCATTGACTTCAATGGAGATTCAAAGTTCCGCAATGAAGTCCGCAGCTGTCATGCACATGTCATGTGTGCTGCGGATGCGTCTTGCTTTTTTTACTTGACATTTCTTCATTCTGGCTGGACCTATGTATTTCTAGGTCTACAGCCAGACTGAGGAAGTCAATGGGGCTCCCGTAATGACGGGAGCGTTGCTAGGAGACGTCAGTAAATAGTCACTGTCCAGGGTGCTGAAAGAGTTAAGCGATCGGCAGTAACTGTTTCTGCACCCGGGACAGTGACTACCGATCTCAATATACATGTATCTGTAAAAAAAAATGAAGTTCGTACTTACCGAGAACTCCCTGTTTCTGTCTCCAGTCCGGCCTCCCAGGATGACGTTTCAGAGTAAGTGACGGCTGCAGCCAATCACAGGCCAAGCACAGGCTGCAGCGGTCACATGGACTGGCGCGTCATCCAGGGAGGTCGGGCTGGATGCCGAAGGAGGGACGCGTCATAAAGACAACGGGCGGTAAGTATGAATTTCTTTTACTTTCACTAGGGAAAGTGCTGTCCCTTCTCTCTATCCTGCACTGATAGGGAGAAGGGAAGCACTTTTCCCGCAGTCCGCAGCAGCTAGTCCGCATCAATTTTCTGCACATTTTGTGCAGATCCGCAGCCGTAATCCGCAACCCGGATTAGGTGCGGCATTGATGCGGACAGTTGCGGAGGAATTCCGCCATGTGTGGTCATGCCCTTAGTGTCATTCCATGTGTTGTACAGAATATGTGGACGGTCGATACACCGAGATATTACTTATTTATAAAACAGCATGTGTTGTGTAGCGCTCCTTCCAAATAAATTCATCTGCAGTGTCTGTCCTCATAAGGCCTCGTTCACATCTCCGTTATGACTCTAGAAGAGGCTGGACGCAGCTGCAGGCTTGAGGGAAGCCGACATGACCGTCCTGGTAGGGAAAGGGTTAATGTTAAGAGGTGAGGGAAAGGTGAAGGAGCTGAAGGAGGGACGGGGAGGAGCTAGGGGGGACGGGGGGGCCGTTACTGCGCTTCCCGCTGTTTCTCGGCATTGAGCCGGAAGCAGCGGGAGGAGTAATACACAAGAAGCAAAGCTCCCCGTTGCCCGGCTTTTTAGTATGGCAGAGGCCCTGATTTTAGAGCGGCTGCGTGCCGCTGCTGTGCACCACGGTCCCGGATGGCTGGAGGAGACCGTGGCTGCATTAACGCGGATCCCGGACGCCGTTTCGCCACGTCGGGCACGGCGTTCGGGGTCTGTTGTAAGGGACAGGCTCCCCTCCCCCGGCCCCCCTACGAGCATGGCTATGGCGGCGGGGGGGGAGTCGGCAACAACCGCTCCTGCGCTGGGCAGGCAGAGAGCGGTAGCAGGGGTGACGGCGATGCAGGCTGTGTCGACCCGTCCCTCTAGGCGGTCCCGACCTCCAGAGCGCCTGAGTCCGGAGGTAGTCCCGCGGACACGGCGTCGCAGAGGGAGCCCGATCCCGGACGCTGCAGGCCAGGCAGCTGGGAGGACCGCCCCTTCCCAGGCCCTGCGTCCTGGCAGGAATCCCAGGCCGCGACGGGGTCCGGCGGTAAGCAGGGAGTCGCAGGCCGGGCTCCCTGTCACCCCTCCCCCATCAGATGGAAGATGTCGAGAGCAAGGTACGGCCGCCCCGCATGGTGATGTTCCGGCCAGGGGGCAGGCTTCGTCAGGATCGTCTAGACGGACGACTAGATCTGCAGCGACGTCGAGGCAACAGGTCCGGTCGGAAGTCTGGGTCCCGGCGGTCGGGCGGCAGGTTGCCGGCCCATCGGTCAGCGCGTCCTCATCCCCTTTCCGAAGAGGTCGTTGGGAGGGACAGTCGTCGGCGAGAGAAGAACTGGAGGAAGGTGAACTGGACGTCTATCGTCGAGGTCAGGATGGTCCGGCTGACGGGAACACAGCGCCTGTGCAGCCCGGTGAGTGTATAACTCCATTATTGTCTTATCCAGCGATTTTTATGTCGGGTGTCGGCGGGGGGGCTGCTAGCATAGCATCGGGGGCCGGTAGTGGCGCGGGCGGACGCGACGGAGCGGGTTTGGCAGATTTAGTGGGTTGCTTACGGGAGCTGGTGGGGCGCCTGGATAGGGCCGCGGCGCCGGTAGTAACGGAAGTGTCCCCTGCGGTAGTTTGGGAAGGCCCCAGGGAAGTGGGATCGTTGCAGGCGCGTCCTGTGGTGGCGGTTAGAGAGGCGGTCGCGGTGTCGGTGCAGACTGAGGCACAGAAGGACGGCGATCGAGTGCGCATGGACGATCGTGCTCGGGGGGAGGTGTATGTTTGTTTTGAGGGTCCGTTGGGGGCGCATTTAAAGCAGGAGGTGCGTGATCGGATCTGGAAAGATGAATATGTTGAAATTTTTTCTCTCTTGCCGCTGGCTAAATTCAATTTGGATAAGAGCAAGCGGGATGAGAGTAAAAAGGACGAGGAGGAACGGCGGCGGTATAGGCTTATCCCGCAGACGTTCGTTAATTGGTCGCAGGCGTTCGCCATATTGGCTAGTGTGATAGGGGAAAAGGCGCCGGAAAATTGTTCGGCGTTATTTTGTTATTTTGATGCTATTGGGGAGGCTCATAGGGCGTATGGGGGTCAGGCGTGGCTGCGATATGATGAGCAATTCCGTCAGCGGAAGGCGGTTCGGCCGGCGATTCGGTGGGACCAGAAGGATATTGCTCTCTGGTTACGGGTTACGGCTCCGGTTAGGCAGCCCTTTCCCGGGAGCGGTGGCCAGGGAGGCCAGACTAGTCAGAGTGGACCAAGCGGCGGGGGAAAGGCGGGGTTTTGCTGGCAATTCAATGAAGGCCAGTGCAAGTTCGGGGCCACGTGCAAGTTCAAGCACGTGTGCTCCGAGTGTAATGGGGCATCACACGGGGCGGCAAAATGTCTGCGGAAAAAGAGGTCCGGGAACCAGCACGGGGCTGGTCAAGGGGGTGTCGCCGGTGAGGGTGGAAAGGATGGCCCCTTATCTAAATGAGTATCCGGATAGGGCGGCAGCTAAGTTGCTTTATGAAGGGTTTAGTGTTGGTTTTGTTATTCCTCCGCCTCCTTATGAGGTTCCGGTTACGCGGAGAAATTTAAAATCGGCTTACTTGCATGCGGAAGTCGTGTCGGAAAAGTTGTTAAAAGAAGTTTCGTTGGGGCGCATGTCGGGGCCATTTGTGGAGTCGCCGGTGAAAGATTTAGTTGTGTCCCCTTTGGGTATTGTCCCTAAACGCGAGCCCGGAAAGTTTCGTTTGATTCAACATTTATCGTATCCCAAAGGTTCGTCGGTAAATGACGGGATTGATCACGAGTTGTGTTCCGTAGTTTATACCTCATTCGATAAGGCGGTGGGGTTAGTGCGGGCTGCGGGTCCGGGGGCGCTGCTAGCAAAAACCGACATCGAGGCGGCGTTCAGGTTGTTGCCGGTGCATCCAGAAAGCCAACGGCTGTTGGGTTGTTTTTGGAATGGGGCCTTTTACGTGGATCGGTGCCTTCCGATGGGGTGTTCTCTTTCTTGTGCATACTTCGAGGCGTTTAGTAGCTTCGTGGAGTGGGTAACGAGGGGAGTATCCGGGGTCGATTCGTTGATCCATTACTTAGATGATTTTTTGTGCGTTGGCCCGGGGGGTTCGCCGGTTTGCGGTAACTTGCTTCATGCCCTGCAGAAGGTGGCGAGGGATTTTGGGATCCCTTTGGCGCCGGAAAAAACGGAGGGCCCGGTAGCGACGATTTGTTTCTTGGGAATCGAAATTGACTCGGTGGCAATGGAGTGTCGGCTCCCGGCGGATAAGTTGGGTGCTTTGAGGCTGGAGGTGCGACGGGCTTGTAGAAGGAAGAAAATGTCGCTGAGGGAGCTTCAGTCGCTGCTGGGGAAGTTGAATTTCGCCTGCCGGATTATGCCGATGGGGAGGGTGTTTGGTAGAAGGTTGGCGGCGGCAACGGCGGGAGTGCGGGCGCCGCATCATTTTGTGAGGCTCAAGGAGGAGCACCGAGCTGATCTTCAGGTTTGGGATGACTTCTTGGGCCAGTACAATGGTCGCTCGCTATGGATGGCCCCAGCGCAGGATACGAGTGATCTGAATATTTTCACGGATGCGGCTGGGGCGGGTGGCTTTGGAGCTTACGGGGGAGGTCCGTGGTGCGCAGGTCAATGGCCGGCTAGCTGGGTGTCCAGTGGATTGACGCGGAATCTGGCCCTGCTCGAGCTGTTTCCCATCGTGGTGGCGGCTACCATTTGGGGGGACAGGCTCAGGGATAAGAAGGTCCGTTTTTACTGCGACAACATGGGGGTGGTGCTTGCCATTAATAACATCACGGCGTCCTCTCCTCCGGTAGTTCAATTGTTGCGACATTTAGTGTTGGTGTGTTTGTCGCTGAACGCGTGGGTGGTGGCGGTGCATGTCCCGGGTGTACGGAATTGTGTTGCTGATGCTCTTTCTCGCTCGCAGTGGGACCGGTTTCGGCAATTGGCCCCGGGAGCGGAACGTCTCGGTTTGGCGTGTCCGGATCATCTATGGGATCTGGTATCGGTCCCGTAGAGCAGCTGTTACAAAGGTCTTTGGCGCGCACGACGTGGAGGGCTTATGCTGCTTGTTGGAGGCAGTGGGAGGAGTGGGTAAGAGAGTTGGGTGATGTTAATACGGATAGAGACAGGTTGGTGGCACTTTTGTATTGGTTAGGGGATGCCTGGGAGGGGGGGTTTTCAGTAGCGAAGGTGAACCGGTTTATATCCGCGGTGGCGTTTGGGCTTAAGTTGCGGGGCTTGCGGGATGTATCGAAGGAATTTCTGGTATCGCAGGCTTTGAAGGGGTTGCGCAGAGGTAGGGTGGAGGCGGATAGTAGAAGGCCGGTGTCGTTTGCTTTGCTGGGCTTGTTGGGCGGTTCATTGGCATCGGTATGTCGTTCTTCAGATGAAATGGATTTGTTTCGGTTGGCTTTCTCGTTGGCGTTCTTCGGAGCATTTAGAATAGGTGAGTTGGTGTCGCCAAGTACTAAACAGGCAGGGGGGCTGAGATCTGGGGAGGTGAGCCTTTTTGCAGATCGGTTGGAGGTATGGTTGCGTAGATCAAAAACTGACCAATTAGGGAAGGGAAAACTGATAGTTTTGTTCGCTCTCCCGGGGTCGGTCATGTGCCCAGTAGAGTGCATGCGGGGTTTTACAAAAAACAGGGGGTCTCCAGATTTGCCTTTGTTACGTCATGTGGACGGGTCGTTCTTGTCCAGGTTTCAGTTTGGAGCTGTTTTTAAAAAATGTTTGACGGCGGTTGGGGTTGCGGCAGGCTCATATTCATCTCATTCCTTCCGGATTGGCGCAGCAACGGAAGCAGGGCGCTGGGGGTTGGATGATGAGGGGGTGAGGCGTATTGGTCGTTGGGAGTCAAAAAGGTTTAAGTCCTATGTCCGCCCCCATATGTTGTAATTTTGTTGTTTATGCTTGCAAATGTTATATGGTGGTGCCTAACTGTGTTTTCCGTTTCAGATTCGCCTCCTTGTCTGGTGTGGTTGATGGGTCATTCGTACGTGCACTGGGGGGCTTTGAGGGCGGACGTCCGCCCGGATGGTCGCCAGTTGCGCATTCCGCGACAGGATGCGGTTGTGCATTGGCTGGGGTTTAGAGGTATGTCGTGGAACAGGGTGTTGGCGGAATTCCAGACATATGTGCGGCTTGATAGGGTTCCGGAGGTTTTAGTGTTGCACGTGGGTGGGAATGACTTAGGAGTCCGCCCTTTTCGTGAGTTGGTGCGGGATATCAAACATGATTTGTTGTGTTTGTGGGTATCTTATCCCAAGTTGGTGGTAGTGTGGTCGGACATAGTCCCAAGGAAGCATTGGCGGTTAGCTAGATCGGTGGAGAGAGTCAATAAGGCTCGGATAAAAGTTAACCGGGCGGTGTCCCGTTTTGTGGCAAAGAACGGGGGCATTTGCGTGAGGCATAGGGATTTGGAGTCAGGATTGGGGAATTTCTGGAGGAGTGACGGGGTTCATCTGACCGAGGTTGGCATTGATATTTGGAGCTTGGCTATAGCAGAAGGCATAGAAAGGGCGGTGGTGGTGTGGAGGAACTCACAGGCTTAAGGTGGTCAAGGCCTGTTTCGCGGTGGCGGGGGGAGTCCTTGAGGCCAGTCAGTACAAAATGGTGGGGGGGTCGCATCGGGGGTATGCGTCCCCCAAAAAAGGTACATGGTTGAAGACTTCATCGGGTGTTATCCCTTTGAAGTGGTCTTCTGGTAGAAGGTATGTCACTTGAAGGCTTCATCGGGTGTTATCCCTTTGAAGTGGACTTCTAGTGGTCGGTATATCACTTGAGGGCTTCAACGGGTGTTATCCCCTTGAAGTGGACTTCTAGTGGTTGGAGCCATCTGCAGAGGTGAACGGTGCTTCCGAGCTGGTTTACGGCTGGAGGTAATTAGTGGTTTGCAGATGGCTAATTCGGTGTGTTCTTGAAAGGAACATCTGAAGGGGCTTCAAGGACTTCCTCTGCTCGGGTTAATGTTAACGTTTAATTGTTATTTATGATTCTGACCCATGTTGGGTCATGTGAATTATTAGGAGGAATTCTCTGGTGGATTCCTAACTAGTTATCCGAATGTTTCGGATTTAAATTGTTTTTATAAAACTGTGAAATTAATAAACGGCTGCTGTGGCCATTTCACATCCAACCTCGGTGTCATGTGTCGTTACTAAATGGGGGTGGGGGATAGTATGGTTTAAGGTTAACACACGACTCTACCTAGGCAGGTCAAGAAGAGGCTGGACGCAGCTGCAGGCTTGAGGGAAGCCGACATGACCGTCCTGGTAGGGAAAGGGTTAATGTTAAGAGGTGAGGGAAAGGTGAAGGAGCTGAAGGAGGGACGGGGAGGAGCTAGGGGGGACGGGGGGGCCGTTACTGCGCTTCCCGCTGTTTCTCGGCATTGAGCCGGAAGCAGCGGGAGGAGTAATACACAAGAAGCAAAGCTCCCACCCTCCCACCCTTGTTTTGTTACTCCTTAGGTCTTCTGTACGTCCGTATATGAGCGTTGTGTTTTATTTTGTGTGTTTATTTAACATGTTTTTCTTTTTTCCGGAGTAGGTTCTGTTGTCATGGCAGCTGGCGGGGGGAGTCCTTGAGGCCAGTCAGTACAAAATGGTGGGGGGGTCGCATCGGGGGTATGCGTCCCCCAAAAAAGGTACATGGTTGAAGACTTCATCGGGTGTTATCCCTTTGAAGTGGTCTTCTGGTAGAAGGTATGTCACTTGAAGGCTTCATCGGGTGTTATCCCTTTGAAGTGGACTTCTAGTGGTCGGTATATCACTTGAGGGCTTCAACGGGTGTTATCCCCTTGAAGTGGACTTCTAGTGGTTGGAGCCATCTGCAGAGGTGAACGGTGCTTCCGAGCTGGTTTACGGCTGGAGGTAATTAGTGGTTTGCAGATGGCTAATTCGGTGTGTTCTTGAAAGGAACATCTGAAGGGGCTTCAAGGACTTCCTCTGCTCGGGTTAATGTTAACGTTTAATTGTTATTTATGATTCTGACCCATGTTGGGTCATGTGAATTATTAGGAGGAATTCTCTGGTGGATTCCTAACTAGTTATCCGAATGTTTCGGATTTAAATTGTTTTTATAAAACTGTGAAATTAATAAACGGCTGCTGTGGCCATTTCACATCCAACCTCGGTGTCATGTGTCGTTACTAAATGGGGGTGGGGGATAGTATGGTTTAAGGTTAACACACGACTCTACCTAGGCAGGTCATGCATCGTGTCGGCACCAGAGGCTACAGTTGATTCTGCAGCAGCATCAGCGTTTGCAGGTAAGTAGCTACATCGACTTACCTGCAAACGCCGATGCTGCTGCAGAATAATCTGTAGCCTCTGGTGCCGACACGATGCAGGACCTGTGAGTGACGTCACAGATCTGCACTGCCAGAAGCTGGGCGTTCTGAAGAGAAGTGGATGATACTTCTCTTCAGAAAGCCCAGCTAGTAAAAGTAGTAAACACGCCCCGATGTACACACATAATACACGCCCAGTTGTACTTTTACTTTTCAACACGCCCAGTTGTACTTTTGCAAGCCTCATTTGCATAAATACGAAAATGGTCATAACTTGGCCAAAAATGCTCGTTTTTTAAAAATAAAAACGTTACTGTAATCTACATTGCAGCGCCTATCTGCTGCAATAGCAGATAGGGGTTGCACAATCTGGTGACAGAGCCTCTTTAAGGGTAGGAGAGAGGAAGGACGCCGCCATCTTTAGTTAACAGCACAGGGAAGCTTGTGATCTTTAGTTAACAGCACAGGGAAGCTTGTGATCTTTAGTTAACAGCACAGGGAAGCTTGCAGCAGCACAGGGAAGTTTGTCCAGTACTTTATAATTGATGCACTACTTACCCAGCTCCGGGTGGCAGTAGCAGAAAGAGGCATGGCCTGACTAGCGGAGGGGCTGGGGCTTTCCGGCCCGCTGTCAGGTGCGCCGAGCTCGGCGGTGAGCGGACGAGGAGAGGAGGAACTCCTCTGGTTCGGGGGCGAGTACGGAGGACGCGGCTTTGTTTGGATCCGGGGCGTGGGCAGTGCCGTCCTCTCCGGCGGCGGTCACATCGCACGAGGCCTCCGGAGAGGTAGAGCCCGGAAGTGATGCCACGAGCCAGGCGCAGGGTAAGGAGCCCCACGTGGGACCCTCCAGGCCGGGCCTCTCGCTCGGCTGCCGTGAGCAGGACGGCCCGGTCTGAGAGGAATCCTGGAAGCCGGCCTGGCTCAGCGGAGGTGGGGGGCAGGCGCCCGTGCAGCTGGGACCTCCCTCTGCCTCCAGATGACGGGACCCAAGACTTGCGGTGGGCCGTGCTGGCGATGCTCCAGTCGGCCCACCTGTACCCAGGATATTGCTACCGATTCCAGGCGTGTGCCACGGTCGGTGGTGACACGGCGGGCAGGAGGGCGGCTACCTGCGGGCCGCTGGGTGGATGAGGCCCCCAACAGACGGGCGGAGAGGCCCAGTTCATCGGCGCCGGTCCGGAGCGCTCCATCGGAAGGTCGGGGATGTCAGGCGTGCGGCGCTTGTCCTGGGCCGGCTGGTCAGGATGAAGTGGACAACTGGGAGTTCGGTGACCAAGAGGGACGTCTGGATGAATCCTTCGCCCCGGCTGGTGGGGACACAGCACCTGCGCAGCCCGGTGAGTCGCTGTCTCCTACTTTTTCATTGCCTGCTGTATTTCGGTCCCCGGGGGTAGGGGGTGGGAGTTCACTTTCGCCTATGGGGTTGCCGGTTTGTAGCGGGGGGATTACAGGAAGTACGGGTGGAGGGTTTGAGATTCAGGAATTGTTGTGTTGTGTGCGTGACCTTTTGGCGCAATGCGGAGGGGGGCGGTGGGTTCCCCGTCCCCGGTTTCAGCTTGGGTGGGGCCGTCGACGGCTTGCAGTGGTGAATAGCGCGCCATTTGGACCTGGGGGTGTGTCTGTGCAGACAGAAAAGGATGGGGTGGTGGATGAGGTGCGGTTGGATGATAAGGCGAAGTGCGAGGTCTATGTTTGTTTCGAGGGCCCATTGGGGGCGCATCTGAAGCCGGAAGTAAGGCAAAAATATGGAGGGACGAATATGTTGAAATTTTTTCATTGTTGCCGTTGGAGAAGTTTAAATTAGATAAAGGGAAATGGTTGGAAAGCAAAGAGGAGAAGGAGGAAAAACTTCGGTATCGGTTGATTCCTCAAACTTTTGTTAATTGGTTGCAGGCGTTTGCGATTTTGGCAAGCGTAATTGGACAGAAGACGCCGGAGCATTGTTCCGGCCTTTTCTGTTACATGGATGCTATTGGGGAGGCTCATCGAGTTTACGGCGGGCAGACGTGGCTGCGCTATGATGAGCAGTTCCGACAGCGGAAGGCAGTGAGGCCTGACATTAGGTGGGATAACAAAGATATAGGGTTATGGTTGCGGGTCATGGCTCCAGTGCGTTTTGGCCAGTCCTTCCAAGGGGGTGGGGCCGGGGCGGCCGGCCCCTCATTGCCTTCTGGGGGGGGAGCAGGGGTGGCAGGAGGAAAATCCGGGTTCTGCTGGCAATTTAACGAGGGCCAGTGTAAGTTCGGACCGGGTTGCAAGTTCAAACATAGCTGCTCCTCCTGCGGGGGATCTCTCACGGAGCGGTGAAAAGTTTTCGGAAGGTCAAAGGACGAGGGGCCGGGGGCGCTAGTCAAGGGACGGACACTGGTGAGGTGGGAAGACATGGAGCCCTTTCTAAATAGGTACCCTGATAGGTCCAGGGCAAGTTTGTTGTTGGATGGTTTTCGGGTTGGTTTCCGTATCCCTGCCCCTGCCCACAAGGTGCCGTTTACCTTGCGTAGTTTGCGTTCAGCGTTGCAGTTTCCAGGGGTAGTAGGGGATAAGTTGCAGAAGGAGGTGGAGTTGGGGCGCATGGCAGGTCCGTTTGAGAGTTGCCATTTACCGGATCTGGTGGTGTCACCGCTGGGGGTGGTGCCTAAGAAGGAGCCAAATAAGTTTAGGCTCATACATCATTTATCTTACCCGCGGGGGCGATCGGTTAATGAGGGGATTTCTCCAGAACTTTGCTCGGTGGCTTACACGTCGTTTGATGCGGCAGTTGCGTGGGTGCGCCGTTACGGTGTGGGTGCATTAATGGCAAAAACGGATATTGAGTCGGCCTTTCGCCTCCTCCCCGTGCATCCTGAGAGCATACGGCTGTTAGGATGTTATTGGGACGGGGCTTATTTTGTAGATCGTTGCCTCCCTATGGGGTGTTCTATTTCCTGTGCCTATTTTGAGGCTTTTAGTTATTTCCTGGAGTGGGTGGTTTGCGATGTTGCGGGGGTCTCGTCGGTCATACATTACTTGAACGATTTCCTGGTTGTTGGTCCGGGTGGGTTTTCGGTTTGTGCTACATTGTTGAGCACGATGGAGTGGGTGGCAAAGAGGTTCGGTGTGCCTTTGGCCCAGGACAAAACGGAGGGACCTAGCTCCTGTCTGGTCTTTTTAGGAATCACCATTGATTCTGTGAGGATGGAGTGTCGGCTCCCGGAAGATAAATTGGTAGCTTTGCGGGCGGAGGTGGACCGGGCTAGGCATTTGCGTAAGATCCCTTTGCGTGCATTACAGTCGTTGTTGGGTAAGCGTAACTTTGCAGGATTATGCCCATGGGCCGAATTTTCAGCAGGCGGCTGTCGGGAGCAACGGCTGGGGTGGCAGCCCCTCATCATTTTATTCATCTGCGTGGCAGGAGTGGGAAAGTTGGTTGGCAGTTCTGGAGGGGGTAGTGACGGATGATGATCGGGTGGTGGCGTTGTTCGTTTTTCTGGAGCAGGTCTCTATCGCGGGCTGGTCAGTGTCCAAGGTGAATCGTTTTGTGGTAGCCCTGGCTTTTGGTTTTAAGGTCCAGGGGTACAGGGATGTTACAAAAAGTTTTTGGGTCGGCAAGGCACTGAGGGGGTACAAGAGGTGGAGGACGTTACCGGATCGGCGGCGCCCAGTGTCTTTTATGTTGTTGGAACAGTTGTGGGGGGGTGTTGTGTGACATTTGTTTTTCTAGCTTCGAGATGACCCTGTATAGGTTGGCGTTCTCGTGGGCATTTTTTGGGGCCCTGAGGGTCGGGGAGCTGGTGGTGCCCAGCACAAGGAGGCCTGGGGGGTTGAGGATGGAGGATGTGGTGGTAACGGATCGGAGTGTGGAATTTTGGATCCGGCGGTCTAAGATGGATCAGGGGAGTCGGGGTAAGAGAGTGGTGTTGGGGGCGGCCAAGGGGACGAAGATGTGCCCGGTCGCCTGCTTTGCAGGGTTCAGAGAGGTTTTGACGGTGCGGAGGGGACAGTTGTTGTGTCATGACGATGGGTCCTTTATGTCCCGTTACCAGTTTACGTGGGTTTTTCGTAGGTGTCTGCGGCAGTTGGGATTGGAGGAGGCTTTGTTTTCCCCCCATTTTTTCGGATTGGGACAGCGACGGAAGCGGAGGCATGGGGGTTGGGGGAGGAGGTGGAAAAGCGGATAGGTCGATGGGATTCCCGCCGTTTCCAGCTGTATGTGCGCCCTCAGTTTATATGATAGTCAAGTCATAATCCCTCCTTCTCTACACTCCCTCCTGCCCCCTCGTGGTTTTTTATTTATTTTTATTTATTTTTATTTTTTTTCTCCTCCTCCTCCATGTTTCGCTTGCATCCTTACTAGTTTTGTTAATCAGTTGGTTTTATTTTTCAGGACCCGCGGACCGATTGGTGTGGCTCGTCGGGCATTCCTACGTTCATTGGGGGGCGGAGCGGGCGGATGTACGTCCAGACGGGCGGCAGTTGAGTTTTTGGCGGGAGGAGGTAGTCGTGCGGTGGCTGGGGAGTAGGGGGATGCTGTGGAGTCGGGTGTTGCCAGACGTGCATCGGTTTGCGTTGATGGACAGGGCCCCGAATGTCTTGGTGTTACATGTCGGGGGTAATGATTTGGGTAGTCGTCCTTTTCGGGAATTGATTAAGGATATAAAATATGATCTACTCAAGTTATGGTCCGTTTTCCCGGGAGTTAAGGTGGTGTGGTCGGAGATTGTCCCGCGGAAGGTTTGGCGGCATGCAAGATCGGTGCCGCGGTTAAATAAAGCCCGGGTTAAGGTTAATCGGGCAGTTTCGGGTTTCGTGGTGAGAAACGGGGGGGGTCTTCGTGCGTCATTATGACTTCGAGGATGGCCAGGGTAATTATTGGCTAGGTGATGGTGTGCACCTGACGGCCATGGGGATTTACCTGTGGACTCTGCGCCTGCAGGAAGGTATCAAAAGGGCACTCTTGTTGGGTGGGGGCTCGCATACTTAAAGGTGTCTAAGTATGTTCGTGTGGCGGATTGGGGGTCCTTAGAGTTGGTGGTAAATTACTGTGGGGGGGGGGGGGATTCATAGGGGGTATGGTCCCTCCCCAATTTAATATGGTTGGCAGTCTGGTCAATTTGGGCTCCTGCTGGGTGGTGTCCCGAGGAGTGGTCAATTTGGGCTCCCGCTGGGTGGTGTCCCGTGGAGTGGTTGCGGTTGAGGTCAGCCAACTGCAGGTATAACGGTGCCCCTGAGCCAATAGGGTGACGGCTGGGAGTAAAATACTATGCAGGTGGGCTGTTTCGTGACAGACTTTTGTAGCTCCAAGGACTCCCCTTCCATTGTTATTATTATTTGTAAATTGTTGTTCTTGATGTTTGTTTGTAAATAAAATGGCTGCTGTGGCCAAATTTATCCAACCTAAGTGTCTGAGTCTTATTAGAGGGACAGGGGGTTTGGAAAAGATATGGCCATTAATGGGGAAGGTGAGTAGGTGAAGCCACTTCCCCCCGGTAGGAGTGTACGCACTCTACAGTCCCCTGATCATGGAATTTAGCACAATGTGTTATCTGTGGTGTTACATAGGACTGCAGGGGACACAACTACATTATCAGTACTCAGAGAGTTCTCACTGTGTTATCTGTGGTGTTACATAGGACTGCAGGTAACATCTACTACATTATCTGTGCTGTGTACATATGTGCCTGTGTGGGTATATATGGGTCTGTTTGAGAATGTGTCTTTGTGCTTGTATATTTGTGCCTTTTATGTATTTGTATATGTTCCTGTTTGTGTATTTATCTGTGTGTGTGTGTGTGTGTGTGTGTGTGTGTGTGTGTGTGTGTGTGTGTGTGTGTGTGTGTACGTCTATATATTTACCTGTTTGTATATATTGTGTGTGTGTATGTATATTTGTCTGTATGTCTAAATATCTATCTTTATGTATGTACAGTATATATGTTCCAGCGTGTCCATATATGTGGTTAATTTTTGGTATGTGTAGGGGGCGGCAATAGATAGTCCCGCACAGGGCGCCATCCAAGCGAAGGCCGGCCCTGGCTGTCACCAACCCTAGTCAGAAGGAACTCCGCCGCTGCCTGCGCCGCATGACCTCCTCGGCTTCTCCGGTAAGTCACACCAGGCAGAGCGGAGAGTGGTAGCGGTAGGCTACCGCTCACTGGTCTGTTCACAGTGTGGCGCTAAGTACAAGGGGTGGAAGTGTGCCGCTATCTACTAGGGGGGAAGCGGGCTGTGTGTGGCCTCTTTAATTTATTTTCTTTTAATTTATTTTTATGTTAATTACATTATATAACTATATCGCTTGTAAAATGTAGAAATGCTTTTATACTCGCGTTACATTAAAAAAATTGTGAAAAAAAAATTACACCTCATTGATTGGTAGGGAAAGAAAACATGGCGAAGGGGAAGGAGATGTCGGGAAATAAGTTGGGGGGGGGCGCCAAACTGAATCTTTGCCCCGGGTGCAGGAGAACCTAGCTACGCCTCTGACAACACAGCAGCAGCAGGCAGCATTACCAGGGTGGGAAGGGCCACTGTTTTTGGCCTTCCCCAGCCTAATACTAGCAGCCTGCGGCCGCCCCGGTACCTGACCGTCAGTACAGATGGTCGGCTACTGGCTCGTACCTGGCTCTTCCCAGTATCCCTGGTGGCGGTGGGCATGGCCGGCCTTGGATACGTTCGACCAGTGCGGTCGCACAGGGCGCCAGCCGCCACACTGCAAGAGGGGCGCCAGCGGGTGTGTGCATCCCCGCAGCGTTGCAACTACCAGCGGGTCAGGTGCCACTCGCTAACTGCACCCAGGGCCAGCCTTAGGCAGTCGCCTTTCCGGCTCGGGCGCTTCTTCACATAGTGGCCGTCGCTACCGCTGTAGCAGCCATAGCGGCTGCTAGCGGCGACACCAGGCATGAGGGCAGTGGCGCCGCTAGCAGTCACTGCGGCTGCTATAGCGGTAGCAGTGGCGGATTCAGAAGACCATGGGCCCTGGGCTGTTACCCAAACTTGGGCCCCCCTTCTCCACCACCACCCTCCCAAGCCGTAACTATTGCTAACACTACCTTTTTACACAAGCATTAACAAATTGGTGTTACAATTCCCCTTTAACAGGGCTGTGTCCCTACATACACAGCACACGGTCCAGCGGAGTCAACGGCATAATTAGTAAGCCCAACGTAATGTAGGCGCAGCCATAATGAAGGGAGCGCATGACTAGGTGTTTGGGGTTTTAGGCTACCACGTTTGAGGCTATTTGTATAGGGATTAGAGGGTTAAGTGAAAGGGGCATGGGGCAAATGTATCTATATGTGGTAGGTGGAGTGTAATGTATATAAGTCCATGCAGGGAAGAGGCAGCCCTCTTTCCCGCTGGACAACAGGAGAAAATAATTGTCCTGTTACTATAACTGTTTTAAAAAAATAAAAAAATAAAAAACTGTTTTACACTTACCTGTTATGGATGCGGCGATGGATCTCACGATGGCCAGGATCCGGGATGCGGCGATGCAGCACGGTGCTGGCTGGCTTGATCAGCTGTTTGCCGCCGCTCTTCCTCCGGTTCCAGCAGCTGGAGTGGAGAGCGTAGAGGGACACAGCAGCGGGCGTCCCCAGAGGTAATGCCTCAGAGGTAATGCCTCAGCCTCCAGGGACCCTCCTCCTCCTGCTGGTCCGGAGCTGCATCCTGTAGACAGTCTGCAGAGGTCTGGGAGGACTAGGCGGGCGAGACTGGAGGTGACAGGAGGGGGGGGGCCACGGCGGCCATCTTCCCCCCTCCTGTCTTCAACAACAAGACCGGAAGTGGATGCGGGACCGGATGCGCGCGCAGGACCGAATGCGCGCGCAGGACCGGATGCGCGTGCAGGACCGGATGCGCGCGCAAGACCGGATGCGCGCGCAGGACCGGATGCGCGCGCAGGACCGGATGCGCGCGCAGGACCGGATGTGACAGCTTTCTCCGGCGCCGATGTTCCAGGTGCCGAGGGGCTCTGCAAAGGGACGTACGGACACCAGGCCTGACCCGCAGGAAGAGGCGGGCATGCTCCAGATGGGGAGCGAGATCTCCTCCTGCTGGAGCAGGGAGGCGTGTGGCAGCAGCGACCGGAAGTCCCCGGGCAGCTTCTGGGAGTGACGCCGGGGCCCCATCAGGACGGGGGGGAGGCAGCGGTCAGCTGTCCATTCAGCACCAGGAAGGAGGTTCGTTTATGACAGCCCTGCAGAAGGACTGGGACGGCAGGGCTGTCATTCTGATTATGCCACGCCAGCAGCGGATGGCAGGACCGTGGATGGGCCGCGTTCCGCTGGGCCTAGGACGTCAGCTACCGGAAGGTCAGGGAGCTACGGGGAGCGTGGGGTGCAGGAGCACCACTCCCCAGGACCGTCAAGATAGATGCCGTGCTCATCCGGAGTGGTGGACGCGTCCGCTGGGAGGTCACCTCAGGGACGGCCGGGTGAGTCTACCACGGATGTGGTGCCGGGGATGTGTGGGGGGAATGTTGTCTATGTCACAAATGCATTTGTTGTTTAGAGGGATGCAGGAATATTTTGCGAGTGTTTTGCCAGGTGTAGAGCAGTCGCCAGCGAGGGTATGGGGCGCTGCTAGCGAGGCGAGTGCTAGTGCGGCAGGGAGTGCGGTTGCTAGCGAGGCGAGTTCTAGTGCGGCTGCGGCAGGGATTGCGGTTGCTAGTGAAGTGGCGCCGGTTGTGGGTGCCGTAGTGGCGGTGGAAAAAGCGGTTGATGCGGCGGCTAGTAAGGCTAAGAAAGAGGTGGAGGACGTGCGTTTGGCTGACGCTGCTAAAGGCGAGGTTTATGTGTGTTTTGAGGGCCCGCTGGGGGCGCATTTGAAGGTTGAGATTAGGGAAAAGATCTGGAAAGATGAATATGTGGAGATTTTTTCTTTATTGCCTTTGGAGAAGTTTAATTGGGATCGGTGGAAACCGGATGAAAGTAAAAAGGAGGAGGAGGAGGCGGCGTTATCGCTTGATTCCTCTGACTTTCGCGAATTGGCTGAAGACCTTCGCTATTTTGGCTAGCGTGGTGGGTGAGAAGGCGCCGGAGAACTGTTCGGCGTTGTTTTGTTATATGGATTCTGTGGGGGAGGCGTATCGTGTATACGGTGGTAATGCGTGGTTGCGGTATGACGAACAGTTTCATCAGCGGAAGTCGGTGCGCCCGTCGTTGCGATGGGATCACAAGGATATCAGTTTGTGGATGCGTCTGATGTCTGCTCCAAAACAGGGGCAGCAGCCCTTTAGGGATGCGGCCGGCGGGCAGGGGTCAGCAGCGGGTCGGTCAGGTTCCTCAGGAAAGGGGTGTTGCTGGCAGTATAATGAGGGGCATTGCAAGTTTGGCCCAGACTGCAGGTACAAGCACGAGTGCTCCGGTTGCGGAGGCGCCCATGGTTTGTCCAGATGCTTCAAGAAGCACAAGGGCAGGCAGGGAGATGCTGAGCAGAAGAGGGGCGACGCCGGTGAGGGTGAAAAGGATGCTCCCGTTTTTAAGGGAGTATACAAATAAGAAAGTGGCAGAGTTGTTGTTTTTAGGTTTTTCAGATAGTTTTCGGATTCCTTGTACGTCGGCTGGACGTGACGGGGTGGTCTGTAATTTGTCGTCTGCTTTGGCGCGGCCTGATCTGGTTACGGATAAGCTGCTGAAGGAGGTGGCGTTGGGCCGCATGGCTGGTCCGTTTTCCTCCCCGCCTGTTCCTAGTTTGCGGGTTTCCCCGTTAGGTTTGGTTCCTAAAAAGGAGGTGAATAAATTCTGCCTTATTCATCACTTGTCTTATCCGGAAGGCGAGTCGGTAAATGACGGCATTGATCCGGCCTTGTGCGCGGTCAGTTACACTTCCTTTGATGCGGCGGTTGTTTGGGTTCGCAAGTACGGGAAGGGCTCACTGTTAGCGAAAACTGACATTGAGGCCGCTTTTCGTTTATTGCCGGTGCATCCGGATAATTTTTGTTTACTGGGATGTTATTGGCAGGAGGAATATTTTGTAGATTGTTGCCTCCCGATGGGCTGCTCCATTTCATGCGCTTATTTTGAGATGTTTAGCACGTTTTTGGAGTGGGTAGTCCGTCGGGAGGCGTAGGTGCCATCTGCCCTGCATTATCTGGATGATTTCTTGTTTATCGGGCCGCCGGGTACCTATGTGTGTGCAGGATTGCTACATACTATGGAGCGAGTGGCAAAGGATTTTGGGGTACCTCTGGCGCCTGATAAAACTAAGGGACTCACGACGGTCATCAAGTTTTTGGGGATCATGATTGATTCAGATAACATGGAGTGTCGCTTGCCTGATGATAAGTTGCTGGAGTTGAGAGAGTTGGTGGCATACAGATGCATACAGATGTATCAGGTGCATGTGGATTTGGGGCTTATTTCCAGGGGCAGTGGTGTGCAGGAATTTGGCATAATGCATGGCATGAAGCCGGTTTCGTCAGAAACTTGGCTCTGCTGGAACTGTTCCCGATTGTGGTGGCTGCGGAGTTGTGGGGGGATTGTCTGTGGGACCGGAGAGTTCGTTTTGTATGTGACAATCTGGGTGTGGTTCAGGCTGTTAATGCGCAGAGAGCTAATTCTCCGCCAGTCGTGCGACTATTGCGACATTTAGTTTTAAGAGGTTTGATGTTGAATGCGCATTTTGTGGCAGTGCATATTCCTGGGGTGCTTAATTCTGTGGCTGATTCCCTTTCTCGTCAACAGTGGGACAGGTTTAGTCTGCTGGCGCCGGGGGCGGAGTCTCATGGCCTGCCTTGTCCAGAGCATCTGTGGAAGGTGGTGTGACAATGGCGATGTCGCTCGTGGAAAGGTCTGTTAGTGCGGTTACGTGGCAGAGGTACAGTGCGGTATGGCAGGTATGGGAGGCTTTGTTGGAAAATGCGCAGGCAGGTATTTCAGATCGGTCGGCGTGTTTGTTGTATTATATAGGAAATGCGTACAGTGAAGGGGCGTCGGAAGCAGCAGTCGCTAGGAGTTTGTCGGCCTTGGCGTTTTGGTTCAAGAAAAAAGGTGAAGAGGACGTGACTAAGTCCTTTTTGGTTCGGCAAGCAATGAAGGGTTTCAGGAGGGGTTCCGCAGTTAGGGACCATGGGAAGCCGGTGTCATTTGAGATTTTGGTAACAATTTGTGATTTATTGCGGGATGTTTGTGTTTCGGCGTTTGAAGCGCGGTTATTTACACTGGCCTTTTCTTTGGCGTTCTTTGGGGCGTTCCGGATATCTGAGTTGATGTCGGCCAGTAAGCGTGTGGCAGGGGGTTTATTGTACGCGGATGTTGAATTGGATGGCTCCTGCTTATCTTGTTTGCTTCGTAGATCAAAGACAGATCAGGAGGGGAGAGTTTTTGTGGTGCGCTTGTATGAATTACCGGGGTCACGGGTGTGCCCGGTTCACTGTTTTCGGGAGTTTGTTGCAGGGAGGCCGGAGGGGCCGGCATCCTTTTTGGTTCATTCAGATGGTTTGTCTTTGTCAAAATTCCAGTTTTCACAGGTGTTCAAAAAATGTATCCTGTTGTCTGGCAGAGGTGGAGCAGGTTTTAGCTCTCACTCTTTTAGAATTGGCGCAGCTACGGAAGCAGCTCGGTGGGGTTTATCCCCGGCGATGGTTAAGAAGATCGGTAGGTGGGAGTCAGACCGATATAGGTTGTATGTGCGGCCTCACTTGCTTTGAGGCGGTGGGGATAAGATGTGCTGGAGGTGGATATGGAGTTGTTACATTGCTGTCTTGTGTTGTTTTAGGTGCAGGTCCCTGCTTGATATGGATCATTGGGCACTCCTACGTGCATTGGGGAGGTGTGCGTGCTGATGTTCGTCCGGCTGGACGGCAGTTGGGCCTGGATCATTCAGAAGTTCAGGTCAGATGGTTGGGTCTGCGGGGCATGCTGTGGTGTAGATTTTTGCCAGAGCTACAGTTTTATGCAGGTTTGGACAGGGCGCCGGATATTCTGGTAGTGCACCTTGGTGGCAACGATTTAGGCATATGACCGTATCCAGGGATTTGGTGCGGGACGTGAAGATAGATCTGTTGCGGTTGTGGTCGTCTTTTCCTGGATTGCTGATCGTCTGGTCGGATATTGTGGCTTGCAAGGTGTGGCGTCAGGCTCTTTCAGTCCATAGTCTAAATAAAGCAAGAGCGAAGGTGAACAAGGTGGTTGGCAGATTTGTGGCACGCAATGGTGGTGTTGTGGTGCGGCATAAAGAGTTAGGGGGCAGAGAGGTTGGTTTCCTTAGGGCGGATGGTGTTCATTTGAACGAGGTGGGTCTGGATATGTGGACCCTGGATATCTAGGAAGGCATGGAGAAAGCCCTGCAGTTGTGGAGGGACAATCATGTATAAGGGGTCACACATTATTGTCGTGGCGGTAGGAGGAGGGGTCTTTGAAGGCACGTAATGGCAAGAAGGAGAATCAATAATGGAGATTGTTGAAAGAGAACTCGGGGCGTTTAACCTTGGATAGTATTGGAGGGGCTGGGGAGTGGTTATCCAGCTGATATTGAATATATTCCTGATGGGCAGGATCCCCAGGAAGGGAGAGAGAGGTCTTGGAGATGGTTGGTGCCCTCGGGTCAGGTGCAGCACGGCTGTAGGGCAATAAGTCCAGACCTAACAAGGAAAGGATGGAGTTTTTTATTTAATGACTGAAGTGCCTTCAAGGATCCTTTATCTGGAGAATGTTGGAAATAGAGCAGGATGTTTATTATGGAGTGTTTTTATGATGTTTTTATGGTTATGCTATTTTATCGCATAAAAAGCTGTGTATTTAATAAATGGCTGCTGTGGCCTTTACACCAAAATTCATGTGTGGTCTCTTATTGGGATTTGGGGTGGAAGGTCATAGATAGCGAAAGTCATCAAACATACCTTAGGTCAAGTAAGCCCAACGTAATGTAGGCGCAGCCGCAATGAAGGTAGCGCATGACTAGGTGTTTGGAAGCAGGGCAATGATATCATAGTATTAGTAGTAATATTAGTAGTATTAGCAATATAAGCAGGGCAATGATATCATAGTATTAGTAGTAATAATAGTAGTATTAGCAGTATAAACAGGTCAATGATATCATAGTATTAGTAGTAATATTAGTAGTATTAGCAGTATAAGCAGGGCAATGATATCATAGTATTAGTAGTAATAGCAAAAGGTAACAGAAAAATGGATCCAGCGCTGATTGGAATAAAACGGAAACTATTTCCAAGTTTTACTAGTCTTCTATTAAAAAGGTCCAAAGGTATGGAGTCCTAGTGTGCAGGAAGGAATATCGATCCAGTGATGGAGCCTACGCGTTTCAGACGTGTCAAACGTGTCAACAGCCATGATTAAGGACGTTTGACACGTCTGAAACGCGTAGGCCCCATCACTGGATCGATATTCCTTCCTGCACACTAGGACTCCATACCTTTGGACCTTTTTAATAGAAGACTAGTAAAACTTGGAAATAGTTTCCGTTTTATTCCAATCAGCGCTGGATCCATTTTTCTGTTACCTTTTGCTATTATACATCGTGTGCCGACACGAGGATTCGTGCGATGTCAGCGACACAAAACATACGAGTCAGGTGAGCTGGAGGATTCCTCCCCCCATTTATTTTTCTATTAGTAGTAATGTTAGTAGTATTAGCAGTATAAGCCGGGCAATTATATCATAGTATTAGTAGTAATATTAGTAGTATTAGCAGTATAAGCAGGGCAATGATATAGTATTAGTAGTAATATTAGTAGTATTAGCAGTATAAGCAGGGCAATGATATCATAGTATTACTAGTAATATTAGTAGTATTAGCAGTATAAGCAGGGAATGATATTGTAATGGCAGGAAGGAGGTGAAGGGAAAGTGAGCCCTAATCTACCCACCGCCCTGTCCCTGCCTACTTGCAACGACCCGCCCTAGGCGACGGGGTACAACTGGGCAGCGGTCCCTACGCTGTCTAAGTGCACGGGAGAACAAACAGGGAACACGCAAGGGAAGGGGCAGTAGCCCACGGAACGCCGCGAGGAAACGGAGCGGTGAATGAGTTGTCAGGACCAGGATGAAGTGGAGTATACCCAAGTGAGCACAGAGGAGGAAGCAAGCCGGAGGCAAAGCAAAGCGGGTTAAGCAGAACAGCAGCAAGGCAGAAGCACGGCAGAAGCAGGCTGGAGCAAGCAGCAGTGGGGCCAGGAATCCAAAAGAATTACAAGCACTGAGGAGGAGAACACAGCAGGTAATAAACGACAGGGGGCGGAGCTAACTCCGACTGACCAGGCCGCGATAGGCTCTCCCACTCCTGAGCCTGCCACCCTGGTTGGTGGGAGATGGTGTCAGTCGAACAGGTCTGGCCTCAGGTGTGGATTGATTAATCCCAGGAGTATACCTAGACGTAGTACCTGGCAGATCCCTAACAGATATAGTATTTGTAGTAATGTTAGTAGTATTAGCAGTATAAGCAGGGAATGATATAGTATTAGTAGTAATATTAGTTGTATTAGCAGCATAAGCAGGGCAATGATATAGTATTAGTAGTAATGTTAGTAGTATTAGCAGTATAAGCAGGGCAATGATATAGTATTAGTAGTAATGGTAGTAGTATTAGCAGTATAATCAGGGCAATTATATAGTATTAGTAGTAATATTAGTAGTATTAGCAGTATACGCAGGGCAATGATATAGTATTAGTAGTAATATTAGTAGTATTAGCAGTATAAGCAGGGCAATGATATCATAGTATTAGTAGTAATATTAGTAGTATTAGCAGTATAAGCAGGGCAATAATATCATAGTATTAGTAGTAATATTAGTAGTATTAGCAGTATAAGCAGGGCAATGATATCATAGTATTAGTAGTAATATTTGTAGTATTAGCAGTATAAGCAGGGCAATGATATCATAGTATTAGTAGTAATATTAGTAGTATTAGTAGTATAAGCAGGGCAATGATATCATAGTATTAGTAGTAATATTAGTAGTATTAGCAGTATAAGCAGGGCAATGATATCATAGTATTAGTAGTATAAGCAGGGCAATGATATCATAGTATTAGTAGTAATATTAGTAGTATTAGCAATATAAGCAGGGCAATGATATCATAGTATTAGTAGTAATATTAGTAGTATTAGCAGTATAAGCAGGGAATGATATAGTATTAGTAGTAATGTTAGTAGTATTAGCAGTATAAGCAGGGCAATGATATAGTATTAGTAGTAATGGTAGTAGTATTAGCAGTATAAGCAGGGCAATGATACAGTATTAGTAGTAATATTAGTAGTATTAGCAGTATAAGCAGGGCAATGATATCATAGTATTATTAGTAATATTAGTAGTATTAGCAGTATAAGCAGGGAATGATATAGTATTAGTAGTAATGTTAGTAGTATTAGCAGTATAAGCAGGGCAATGATATAGTATTAGTAGTAATAATAGTAGTATAAGCAGTATAAGCAGGGCAATGATATCATAGTATTAGTAGTAATATTTGGAGTATTAGCAGTATAAGCAGGGCAATGATATAGTCTTAGTAGTAATAATAGTAGTATTAGCAGTATAAGGGCGGGTTCACACATGGCGGATTTTCACTTAAATTCCGCTGCGGACACTCCGCAGCGTTAATCCGCAGCGGAGCCGTTTCTCCATTGACTTTCACTTTAATTTAGCAGTGTTCGTTTACACGATGCGTACAATTCCGCTGCGGAGCATAGGCTGCGGAGCGGAATTTGGTGTCCGCAGCATGCTCTGTCTGTTGCGGAGCAGTGGCGGACTGGTTGCGGACTCATGGCGGAATTTCTCCATTGACTTCAATGGAGATTCTAAGTTCCGCAATGAAGTCCGCAGCTGTCATGCACATGTTATGTGTGGTGCGGAGCGTATTGGTTTTTTAACATGACATTTCTTCATTCTGGCTGGACCTATGTATTTCTAGGTCTACAGCCAGACTGAGGAAGTCAATGGGGCTCCCGTAATGACGGGAGCGTTGCTAGGAGACGTCAGTAAATAGTCACTGTCCAGGGTGCTGAAAGAGTTAAGCGATCGGCAGTAACTGTTTCTGCACCCGGGACAGTGACTACCGATCCCAATATACATGTATCTGTAAAAAAACATATAAGTTCATACTTACCGAGAACTCCCTGTTTCTGTCTCCAGTCCGGCCTCCCAGGATGACGTTTCAGTGTAAGTGACGGCTGCAGCCAATCACAGGCCAAGCACAGGCTGCAGCGGTCACATGGACTGGCGCGTCATCCAGGGAGGTCGGGCTGGATGCCGAAGGAGGGACGCGTCATCAAGACAACGGGCGGTAAGTATGAATTTCTTTTACTTTCACTAGGGAAAGTGCTGTCCCTTCTCTCTATCCTGCACTGATAGGGAGAAGGGAAGCACTTTTCCCGCAGTCCGCAGCAGCTAGTCCGCATCAATTTTCTGCACATTTTGTGCAGATCCGCAGCCGTAATCCGCAACCCGGATTAGGTGCGGCATTGATGCGGACAGTTGCGGAGGAATTCCGCCATGTGTGGTCATGCCCTAAGCAGGGCAATGCTATCATAGTATTAGTAGTAATATTAGTAGTATTAGCAGTATAAGCAGGGCAATGATATAGTATTAGTAGTAATATTAGTAGTATTAGTAGTATAAGCAGGGCAATGATATAGTATTAGTAGTAATATTAGTAGTATTAGAAGTATAAGCAGGGCAATGATATAGTATTAGTAGTAATATTAGTAGTATTAGCAGTATAAGCAGGGCAATGATATAGTATTAGTAGTAATATTAGTAGTATTAGCAGTATAAGCAGAGCAATGATAACATAGTACTAGTAGTAATAGTAGTATTAGCAGTATAAGCAGGGCAATGATATAGTATTAGTAGTAATATTAGTAGTATTAGCAGTATAAGCAAAGCAATGATATCATAGTATTAGTAGTAATATTAGTATTAGCAGTATAAGCAGGGCAATGATATCATAGTATTAGTAGTAATGTTAGTAGTGTTAGCAGTATAAGCAGGGCAAGGATATAGTATTAGTAGTAATATTAGCACTATTAGCAGAATAAGCAGGGCAATAATATCATAGTATTAGTAGTAATATTAGTAGTATTAGCAGTATAAGCAGGGCAATGATATAATAGTATTAGTAGTAATATTAGTAGTATTAGCAGTATAAGCAGTATAAGCAGGGCAATGATATCATAGTATTAGTAGTAATATTAGTAGTATTAGCAGTATAAGCAGGGCAATGATATAGTATTAGTAGTAATGGTAGTAGTATTAGCAGTATAAGCAGGGCAATGATATCATCGTATTAGTAGTAATATTAGTAGTATTAGCAGTATAAGCAGGGCAATGATATCATAGTATTAGTAGTAATATTAGTAGTATTAGTAGTATAAGCAGGGCAATGATATCGTAGTATTAGTAGTAATATTAGTACTATTAGCAGTATAAGCAGGGCAGTGATATCATAGTATTAGTAGTAATATTAGTAGTATTAGCAGTATAAGCAGGGCAATGATATCATAGTATTAGTAGTAATATTAGTAGTATTAGCAGTATAAGCAGGGCAATGATATCATAGTATTAGTAATATTAGTAGTATTAGCAGTATAAGCAGGGCAATAATATCATAGTATTAGTAGTAATATTAGTAGTATTAGCAGTATAAGCAGGGCAATGATATAGTATTAGTAGTAATATTAGTAGTATTAGCAGTATAAGCAGGGCAATGATATAGTATTAGTAGTAATATTAGTAGTATTAGCAGTATAAGCAGAGCAATGATAACATAGTACTAGTAGTAATAGTAGTATTAGCAGTATAAGCAGGGCAATGATATAGTATTAGTAGTAATATTAGTAGTATTAGCAGTATAAGCAAAGCAATGATATCATAGTATTAGTAGTAATATTAGTATTAGCAGTATAAGCAGGGCAATGATATCATAGTATTAGTATTAATGTTAGTAGTATTAGCAGTATAAGCAGGGCAATGATATAGTATTAGTAGTAATATTAGCACTATTAGCAGTATAAGCAGGGCAATGATATAATAGTATTAGTAGTAATATTAGTAGTATTAGCAGTATAAGCAGGGCAATGATATAGTATTAGTAGTAATGGTAGTAGTATTAGCAGTATAAGCAGGGCAATGATATCATCGTATTAGTAGTAATATTAGTAGTATTAGCAGTATAAGCAGGGCAATGATATCATAGTATTAGTAGTAATATTAGTAGTATTAGTAGTATAAGCAGGGCAATGATATCGTTGTATTAGTAGTAATATTAGTACTATTAGCAGTATAAGCAGGACAATGATATCATAGTATTAGTAGTAATATTAGTAGTATTAGCAGTATAAGCAGGGCAATGATATCATAGTATTAGTAGTAATATTAGTAGTATTAGCAGTATAAGCAGGGCAATGATATCATAGTATTAGTAGTGATATTAGTAGTATTAGCTGTATAAGCAGGGCAATGATATCATAGTATTAGTAGTAACATTAGTAGTATTAGCAGTATAAGCAGGGCAATGATATAGTATTAGTAGTAATGGTAGTAGTATTAGCAGTATAAGCAGGGCAATGATATCATAGTATTAGTAGTAATATTAGTAGTATTAGTAGTATAAGCAGGGCAATGATATCGTAGTATTAGTAGTAATATTAGTACTATTAGCAGTATAAGCAGGGCAATGATATCATAGTATTAGTAGTAATATTAGTAGTATTAGCAGTATAAGCAGGGCAATGATATCATAGTATTAGTAGTAATATTAGTAGTATTAGCAGTATAAGCAGGGAAATGATATCATAGTATTAGTAATAGTAGTAGTATTAGCAGTATAAGCAGGGCAATGATATAGTATTAGCAGTATAAGCAGGGAAATGATATCATAGTATTAGTAGTAATATTAGTAGTACTAACAGTATAAGCAGGGCAATGATATCATAGTATTAGTAGTAATATTAGTAGTATTAGCAGTATAAGCAGGGCAATGATATAGTATTAGTAGTAATAATAGTAGTATTAGCAGTATAAGCAGGGCAATGCTATCATAGTATTAGTAGTAATATTAGTAGTATAAGCAGTATAAGCAGGGCAATGATATCATAGTATTAGTAATATTAGTAGTATTAACAGTATAAGCAGGGCAATGATATAGTATTAGTAGTAATATTAGTAGTATTAGTAGTATAAGCAGGGCAATGATATAGTATTAGTAGTAATATTAGTAGTATTAGCAGTATAAGCAGGGCAATGATATAGTATTAGTAGTAATATTAGTAGTATTAGCAGTATAAGCAGGGAAATGATATCATAGTATTAGTAGTAATGTTAGTAGTATTAGCAGTATAAGCAGGGCAATGATATAGTATTAGTAGTAATATTAGTAGTATTAGCAGTATAAGCAGAGCAATGATAACATAGTACTAGTAGTAATAGTAGTATTAGCAGTATAAGCAGGGCAATGATATAGTATTAGTAGTAATATTAGTAGTATTAGGCTGGGTTCACACGTGGCGGAATTTCACTGAAATTCCGCTGCGGACACTCCGCAGCGTTAATCCGCAGCGGTGCCGTTTGTCCATTGACTTACACTTTAATTTAGCAGTGTTCGTTTAGACTAGGCGTAAAATTCCGCTGCGGAGCATAGGCTGCGGAGCGGAATTTGGTGTCCGCAGCATGCTCTGTCTGTTGCGGAGCAGTGGCGGTCTCATGGCGGAATTTCTCCATTGACTTCAATGGAGAGTCAAAATTCCGCAATGAAGTCCGCAGATCTTATGTGTGCTGCGGAGCGTATTCGTTTTACTACCATGACATTTCTTCATTCTGGCTGGACCTATGTATTTCTAGGTCTACAGCCAGACTGAGGAAGTCAATGGGGCTCCCGTAATGACGGGAGCGTTGCTAGGAGACGTCTGTAAATAGTCACTGTCCAGGGTGCTGAAAGAGTTAAGCGATCGGCAGTAACTGTTTCTGCACCCGGGACAGTGACTACCGATCTCAATATACATGTATCTGTAAAAAAATAGATAAGTTCATACTTACCGAGAACTCCCTGCGTCTGTCTCCAGTCCGGCCTCCCAGGATGACGTTTCAGTCTAAGTGACGGCTGCAGCCAATCACAGGCCAAGCACAGGCTGCAGCGGTCACATGGACTGGCGCGTCATCCAGGGAGGTCGGGCTGGATGCCGAAAGAGGGACGCGTCACCAAGACAACGGCCGGTAAGTATGAAAATCGTTTACTTTCACAAGGGAAAGTGCTGTCCCTTCTCTCTATCCTGCACTGATAGGGAGAAGGGAAGCACTTTTCCCGCAGTCCGCAGCAGCTAGTCCGCATCAATGTACTGCACATTTTGTGCAGATCCGCAGCAGAATCTGCAACGCAGATTCTGTGCGGCATTGATGCGGACAGTTGCGGAGGAAATCCGCCACGTGTGGTCATGCCCTTAGCAGTATAAGCAAAGCAATGATATCATAGTATTAGTAGTAATATTAGTATTAGCAGTATAAGCAGGGCAATGATATAATAGTATTAGTAGTAATGTTAGTAGTATTAGCAGTATAAGCAGGGCAATGATATAGTATTAGTAGTAATATTAGCACTATTAGCAGTATAAGCAGGGCAATGATATCATAGTATTAGTAGTAATATTAGTAGTATTAGCAGTATAAGCAGGGCAATGATATAATAGTATTAGTAGTAATATTAGTAGTATTAGCAGTATAAGCAGGGTAATGATATCATAGTATTAGTAGTAATGTTAGTAGTATTAGCAGTATAAGCAGGGCAATGATATAGTATTAGTAGTAATGGTAGCAGTATTAGCAGTATAAGCAGGGCAATGATATCATCGTATTAGTAGTAATATTAGTAGTATTAGCAGTATAAGCAGGGCAATGATATCATAGTATTAGTAGTAATATTAGTAGTATTAGTAGTATAAGCAGGGCAATGATATCGTAGTATTAGTAGTAATATTAGTACTATTAGCAGTATAAGCAGGGCAATGATATCATAGTATTAGTAGTAATATTAGTACTATTAGCAGTATAAGCAGGGCAATGATATCATAGTATTAGTAGTATTAGTAGTATAAGCAGGGCAATGATATTATAGTATTAGTAGTAATATATGTAGTATTAGCTGTATAAGCAGGGCAATGATATCATAGTATTAGTAGTAATATTAGTAGTATTAGCAGTATAAGCAGGGCAATGATATCATAGTATTAGTAGTAATATTAGTACTATTAGCAGTATAAGCAGGGCAATGATATCATAGTATTAGTAGTAATATTAGTAGTATTAGCAGTATAAGCAGGGCAATGATATCATAGTATTAGTAGTAATATTAGTAGTATTAGCAGTATAAGCAGGGCAATGATATCATAGTATTAGTAGAAATATTAGTAGTATTAGCAGTATAAGCAGGGCAATGATATCGTAGTATTAGTAATAGTAGTAGTATTAGCAGTATAAGCAGGGCAATGATATAGTATTAGTAGTAATGGTAGTAGTATTAGCAGTATAAGCAGGGCAATGATATCATCGTATTAGTAGTAATATTAGTAGTATTAGCAGTATAAGCAGGGCAATGATATCATAGTATTAGTAGTAATATTAGTAGTATTAGCAGTATAAGCAGGGCAATGATATAGTATTAGTAGTATTAGCAGTATAAGCAGTATAAGCAGGGCAATGATATCATAGTATTAGTAGTAATATTAGTAGTATTAGCAGTATAAGCAGGGCAATGATATAGTATTAGTAGTAATGGTAGTAGTATTAGCAGTATAAGCAGGGCAATGATATCATCGTATTAGTAGTAATATTAGTAGTATTAGCAGTATAAGCAGGGCAATGATATCATAGTATTAGTAGTAATATTAGTAGTATTAGCAGTATAAGCAGGGCAATGATATCATAGTATTAGTAGTAATATTAGTAGTATTAGCAGTATAAGCAGGGCAATGATATCATAGTATTAGTAATATTAGTAGTATTAGCAGTATAAGCAGGGCAATAATATCATAGTATTAGTAGTAATATTAGTAGTATTAGCAGTATAAGCAGGGCAATGATATAGTATTAGTAGTAATATTAGTAGTATTAGCAGTATAAGCAGGGCAATGATATAGTATTAGTAGTAATATTAGTAGTATTAGCAGTATAAGGGCATGACCACACATGGCGGAATTCCTCCGCAACTGTCCGCATCAATGCCGCACCTAATCCGGGTTGCGGATTACGGCTGCGGATCTGCACAAAATGTGCAGAAAATTGATGCGGACTAGCTGCTGCGGACTGCGGGAAAAGTGCTTCCCTTCTCCCTATCAGTGCAGGATAGAGAGAAGGGACAGCACTTTCCCTAGTGAAAGTAAACGAAATTCATACTTACCGCCCGTTGTCTTTATGACGCGTCCCTCCTTCGGCATCCAGCCCGACCTCCCTGGATGACGCGCCAGTCCATGTGACCGCTGCAGCCTGTGCTTGGCCTGTGATTGGCTGCAGCCGTCACTTACACTGAAACGTCATCCTGGGAGGCCGGACTGGAGACAGAAACAGGGAGTTCTCGGTAAGTACGAACTTCATTTTTTTTTACAGATACATGTATATTGGGATCGGTAGTCACTGTCCCGGGTGCAGAAACAGTTACTGCCGATCGCTTAACTCTTTCAGCACCCTGGACAGTGACTATTTACTGACGTCTCCTAGCAACGCTCCCGTCATTACGGGAGCCCCATTGACTTCCTCAGTCTGGCTGTAGACCTAGAAATACATAGGTCCAGCCAGAATGAAGAAATGTCAAGTAAAAAAAGCAAGACGCATCCGCAGCACACATGACATGTGCATGACAGCTGCGGACTTCATTGCGGAACTTTGAATCTCCATTGAAGTCAATGGAGAAATTCCGCCATGAGTCCGCCACTGCTCCGCAACAGACAGAGCATGCTGCGGACACCAAATTCCGCTCCGCAGCCTATGCTCCGCAGCGGAATTGTACGCATCGTGTAAACGAACACTGCTAAATTAAAGTGAAAGTCAATGTAGAAACGGCTCCGCTGCGGATTAACGCTGCGGAGTGTCCGCAGCGGAATTTAAGTGCAATTCCGCCATGTGTGAACCCGCCCATAGGGAGAAGGGAAGCACTTTTCCCGCAGTCCGCAGCAGCTAGTCCGCATCAATGTACTGCACATTTTGTGCAGATCCGCAGCAGAATCTGCAACGCAGATTCTGTGCGGCATTGATGCGGACAGTTGCGGAGGAAATCCGCCACGTGTGGTCATGCCCTTAGCAGTATAAGCAAAGCAATGATATCATAGTATTAGTAGTAATATTAGTATTAGCAGTATAAGCAGGGCAATGATATAATAGTATTAGTAGTAATGTTAGTAGTATTAGCAGTATAAGCAGGGCAATGATATAGTATTAGTAGTAATATTAGCACTATTAGCAGTATAAGCAGGGCAATGATATCATAGTATTAGTAGTAATATTAGTAGTATTAGCAGTATAAGCAGGGCAATGATATAATAGTATTAGTAGTAATATTAGTAGTATTAGCAGTATAAGCAGGGTAATGATATCATAGTATTAGTAGTAATGTTAGTAGTATTAGCAGTATAAGCAGGGCAATGATATAGTATTAGTAGTAATGGTAGCAGTATTAGCAGTATAAGCAGGGCAATGATATCATCGTATTAGTAGTAATATTAGTAGTATTAGCAGTATAAGCAGGGCAATGATATCATAGTATTAGTAGTAATATTAGTAGTATTAGTAGTATAAGCAGGGCAATGATATCGTAGTATTAGTAGTAATATTAGTACTATTAGCAGTATAAGCAGGGCAATGATATCATAGTATTAGTAGTAATATTAGTAGTATTAGCAGTATAAGCAGGGCAATGATATCATAGTATTAGTAGTAATATTAGTAGTATTAGCAGTATAAGCAGGGCAATGATATCATAGTATTAGTAGTGATATTAGTAGTATTAGCTGTATAAGCAGGGCAATGATATCATAGTATTAGTAGTAACATTAGTAGTATTAGCAGTATAAGCAGGGCAATGATATAGTATTAGTAGTAATGGTAGTAGTATTAGCAGTATAAGCAGGGCAATGATATCATAGTATTAGTAGTAATATTAGTAGTATTAGTAGTATAAGCAGGGCAATGATATCGTTGTATTAGTAGTAATATTAGTACTATTAGCAGTATAAGCAGGGCAATGATATCATAGTATTAGTAGTAATATTAGTAGTATTAGCAGTATAAGCAGGGCAATGATATCATAGTATTAGTAGTAATATTAGTAGTATTAGCAGTATAAGCAGGGAAATGATATCATAGTATTAGTAATAGTAGTAGTATTAGCAGTATAAGCAGGGCAATGATATAGTATTAGCAGTATAAGCAGGGAAATGATATCATAGTATTAGTAATATTAGTAATATTAGCAGTATAAGCAGGGCAATGATATCATAGTATTAGTAGTAATATTAGTAGTATTAGCAATATAAGCAGGGCAATGATATCATAGTATTAGTAGTAATATTAGTAGTATTAGCAGTATAAGCAGGGAATGATATAGTATTAGTATTAATGTTAGTAATATTAGCAGTATAAGCAGGGCAATGATATAGTATTAGTAGTAATGGTAGTAGTATTAGCAGTATAAGCAGGGCAATGATACAGTATTAGTAGTAATATTAGTAGTATTAGCAGTATAAGCAGGGCAATGATATCATAGTATTAGTAGTAATATTAGTAGTATTAGTAGTATAAGCAGGGCAATGATATCGTAGTATTAGTAGTAATATTAGTACTATTAGCAGTATAAGCAGGGCAATGATATCATAGTATTAGTAGTAATATTAGTAGTATTAGCAGTATAAGCAGGGCAATGATATCATAGTATTAGTAGTAATATTAGTAGTATTAGCAGTATAAGCAGGGCAATGATATCATAGTATTAGTAGTGATATTAGTAGTATTAGCTGTATAAGCAGGGCAATGATATCATAGTATTAGTAGTAACATTAGTAGTATTAGCAGTATAAGCAGGGCAATGATATAGTATTAGTAGTAATGGTAGTAGTATTAGCAGTATAAGCAGGGCAATGATATCATAGTATTAGTAGTAATATTAGTAGTATTAGTAGTATAAGCAGGGCAATGATATCGTTGTATTAGTAGTAATATTAGTACTATTAGCAGTATAAGCAGGGCAATGATATCATAGTATTAGTAGTAATATTAGTAGTATTAGCAGTATAAGCAGGGCAATGATATCATAGTATTAGTAGTAATATTAGTAGTATTAGCAGTATAAGCAGGGAAATGATATCATAGTATTAGTAATAGTAGTAGTATTAGCAGTATAAGCAGGGCAATGATATAGTATTAGCAGTATAAGCAGGGAAATGATATCATAGTATTAGTAATATTAGTAATATTAGCAGTATAAGCAGGGCAATGATATCATAGTATTAGTAGTAATATTAGTAGTAGTAGCAATATAAGCAGGGCAATGATATCATAGTATTAGTAGTAATATTAGTAGTATTAGCAGTATAAGCAGGGAATGATATAGTATTAGTATTAATGTTAGTAATATTAGCAGTATAAGCAGGGCAATGATATAGTATTAGTAGTAATGGTAGTAGTATTAGCAGTATAAGCAGGGCAATGATACAGTATTAGTAGTAATATTAGTAGTATTAGCAGTATAAGCAGGGCAATGATATCATAGTATTAGTAGTAATATTAGTAGTATTAGCAGTATAAGCAGGGCAATGATATCATAGTATTAGTAGTAATATTAGTAGTACTAACAGTATAAGCAGGGCAATGATATCATAGTATTAGTAGTAATATTAGTAGTATTAGCAGTATAAGCAGGGCAATGATATAGTATTAGTAGTAATAATAGTAGTATTAGCAGTATAAGCACGGCAATGCTATCATAGTATTAGTAGTAATATTAGTATTAGCAGTATAAGCAGGGCAATGATATAGTATTAGTAGTAATATTAGCACTATTAGCAGTATAAGCAGGGCAATGATATCATAGTATTAGTAGTAATATTAGTAGTATTAGCAGTATAAGCAGGGCAATGATTTAATAGTATTAGTAGTAATATTAGTAGTATTAGCAGTATAAGCAGGGTAATGATATCATAGTATTAGTAGTAATGTTAGTAGTATTAGCAGTATAAGCAGGGCAATGATATAGTATTAGTAGTAATGGTAGTAGTATTAGCAGTATAAGCAGGGCAATGATATCATCGTATTAGTAGTAATATTAGTAGTATTAGCAGTATAAGCAGGGCAATGATATCATAGTATTAGTAGTAATATTAGTAGTATTAGTAGTATAAGCAGGGCAATGATATCGTAGTATTAGTAGTAATATTAGTACTATTAGCAGTATAAGCAGGGCAATGATATCATAGTATTAGTAGTAATATTAGTACTATTAGCAGTATAAGCAGGGCAATGATATTATAGTATTAGTAGTAATATTAGTAGTATTAGTAGTATAAGCAGGGCAATGATATTATAGTATTAGTAGTAATATATGTAGTATTAGTAGTATAAGCAGGGCAATGATATTATAGTATTAGTAGTAATATATGTAGTATTAGCTGTATAAGCAGGGCAATGATATCATAGTATTAGTAGTAATATTAGTAGTATTAGCAGTACAAGCAGGGCAATGATATAGTATTAGTAGTAATGGTAGTAGTATTAGCAGTATAAGCAGGGCTATGATATCATAGTATTAGTAGTAAGATTAGTACTATTAGCAGTATAAGCAGGGCAATGATATCATAGTATTAGTAGTAATATAAGAAGTATTAGCAGTATAAGCAGGGCAATGATATCATAGTATTAGTAGTAATATTAGTAGTATTAGCAGTATAAGCAGGGCAATGATATCATAGTATTAGTAGTAATATTAGTAGTATTAGCAGTATAAGCAGGGCAATGATATCGTAGTATTAGTAATAGTAGTAGTATTAGCAGTATAAGCAGGGCAATGATATAGTATTAGTAGTAATGGTAGTAGTATTAGCAGTATAAGCAGGGCAATGATATCATCGTATTAGTAGTAATATTAGTAGTATTAGCAGTATAAGCAGGGCAATGATATCATAGTATTAGTAGTAATATTAGTAGTATTAGCAGTATAAGCAGGGCAATGATATAGTATTAGTAGTATTAGCAGTATAAGCAGTATAAGCAGGGCAATGATATCATAGTATTAGTAGTAATATTAGTAGTATTAGCAGTATAAGCAGGGCAATGATATAGTATTAGTAGTAATGGTAGTAGTATTAGCAGTATAAGCAGGGCAATGATATCATCGTATTAGTAGTAATATTAGTAGTATTAGCAGTATAAGCAGGGCAATGATATCATAGTATTAGTAGTAATATTAGTAGTATTAGTAGTATAAGCAGGGCAATGATATCGTAGTATTAGTAGTAATATTAGTACTATTAGCAGTATAAGCAGGGCAATGATATCATAGTATAAGGGCGGGTTCACACATGGCGGAATTGCACTTAAATTCCGCTGTGGACACTCCGCAGCGTTAATCCGCAGCGGAGCCGTTTCTACATTGACTTTCACTTTAATTTCGCAGTGTTCGTTTACACGATGCGTACAATTCCGCTGCGGAGCATAGGCTGCGGAGCGGAATTTGGTGTCCGCAGCATGCTCTGTCTGTTGCGGAGCAGTGGCGGACTCATGGCGGAATTTCTCCATTGACTTCAATGGAGATTCAAAGTTCCGCAATGAAGTCCGCAGCTGTCATGCACATGTCATGTGTGCTGCGGATGCGTCTTGCTTTTTTTACTTGACATTTCTTCATTCTGGCTGGACCTATGTATTTCTAGGTCTACAGCCAGACTGAGGAAGTCAATGGGGCTCCCGTAATGACGGGAGCGTTGCTAGGAGACGTCAGTAAATAGTCACTGTCCAGGGTGCTGAAAGAGTTAAGCGATCGGCAGTAACTGTTTCTGCACCCGGGACAGTGACTACCGATCTCAATATACATGTATCTGTAAAAAAAAATGAAGTTCGTACTTACCGAGAACTCCCTGTTTCTGTCTCCAGTCCGGCCTCCCAGGATGACGTTTCAGAGTAAGTGACGGCTGCAGCCAATCACAGGCCAAGCACAGGCTGCAGCGGTCACATGGACTGGCGCGTCATCCAGGGAGGTCGGGCTGGATGCCGAAGGAGGGACGCGTCATAAAGACAACGGGCGGTAAGTATGAATTTCTTTTACTTTCACTAGGGAAAGTGCTGTCCCTTCTCTCTATCCTGCACTGATAGGGAGAAGGGAAGCACTTTTCCCGCAGTCCGCAGCAGCTAGTCCGCATCAATTTTCTGCACATTTTGTGCAGATCCGCAGCCGTAATCCGCAACCCGGATTAGGTGCGGCATTGATGCGGACAGTTGCGGAGGAATTCCGCCATGTGTGGTCATGCCCTTAGTAGTAATATTAGTAGTATTAGCAGTATAAGCAGGGCAATGATATCATAGTATTAGTAGTAATATTAGTAGTATTAGCAGTATAAGCAGGGCAATGATATCATAGTATTAGTAATATTAGTAGTATTAGCAGTATAAGCAGGGCAATAATATCATAGTATTAGTAGTAATATTAGTAGTATTAGCAGTATAAGCAGGGCAATGATATAGTATTAGTAGTAATATTAGTAGTATTAGCAGTATAAGCAGGGCAATGATATAGTATTAGGGCGGGTTCACACATGGCGGAATTTCACTTAAATTCCGCTGCGGACGCTCCGCAGCGTTAATCCGCAGCGGAGCCGTTTCTCCATTGACTTTCACTTTAATTTAGCAGTGTTCGTTTACACGATGCGTACAATTCCGCTGCGGAGCATAGGCTGCGGAGCGGAATTTGGTGTCCGCAGCATGCTCTGTCTGTTGCGGAGCAGTGGCGGACTCATGGCGGAATTTCTCCATTGACTTCAATGGAGATTCAAAGTTCCGCAATGAAGTCCGCAGCTGTCATGCACATGTCATGTGTGCTGCGGATGCGTCTTGCTTTTTTAACTTGACATTTCTTCATTCTGGCTGGACCTATGTATTTCTAGGTCTACAGCCAGACTGAGGAAGTCAATGGGGCTCCCGTAATGACGGGAGCGTTGCTAGGAGACGTCTGTAAATAGTCACTGTCCAGGGTGCTGAAAGAGTTAAGCGATCGGCAGTAACTGTTTCTGCACCCGGGACAGTGACTACCGATCTCAATATACATGTATCTGTAAAAAACATATAAGTTCATACTTACCGAGAACTCCCTGCGTCTGTCTCCAGTCCGGCCTCCCAGGATGACGATTCAGTGTAAGTGACGGCTGCAGCCAATCACAGGCCAAGCACAGGCTGCAGCGGTCACATGGACTGGCGCGTCATCCAGGGAGGTCGGGCTGGATGCCGAAAGAGGGACGCGTCACCAAGACAACGGCCGGTAAGTATGAAAGTCGATTACTTTCACTAGGGAAAGTGCTGTCCCTTCTCTCTATCCTGCACTGATAGGGAGAAGGGAAGCACTTTTCCCGCAGTCCGCAGCAGCTAGTCCGCATCAATGTACTGCACATTTTGTGCAGATCCGCAGCAGAATCTGCAACGCAGATTCTGTGCGGCATGGATGCGGACAGTTGCGGAGGAATTCCGCCATGTGTGGTCATGCCCTTAGTAGTAATATTAGTAGTATTAGCAGTATAAGCAGAGCAATGATAACATAGTACTAGTAGTAATAGTAGTATTAGCAGTATAAGCAGGGCAATGATATAGTATTAGTAGTAATATTAGTAGTATTAGCAGTATAAGCAAAGCAATGATATCATAGTATTAGTAGTAATAATAGTATTAGCAGTATAAGCAGGGCAATGATATCATAGTATTAGTAGTAATATTAGTAGTATTAGCAGTATAAGCAGGGCAATGATATCATAGTATTAGTAGTAATATTAGTAGTATTAGCAGTATAAGCAGGGCAATGATATCATAGTATTAGTAGTAATATTAGTAGTATTAGCTGTATAAGCAGGGCAATGATATCATAGTATTAGTAGTAACATTAGTAGTATTAGCAGTATAAGCAGGGCAATGATATAGTATTAGTAGTAATGGTAGTAGTATTAGCAGTATAAGCAGGGCAATGATATCATAGTATTAGTAGTAATATTAGTAGTATTAGTAGTATAAGCAGGGCAATGATATCGTAGTATTAGTAGTAATATTAGTACTATTAGCAGTATAAGCAGGGCAATGATATCATAGTATTAGTAGTAATATTAGTAGTATTAGCAGTATAAGCAGGGCAATGATATCATAGTATTAGTAGTAATATTAGTAGTATTAGCAGTATAAGCAGGGAAATGATATCATAGTATTAGTATTAGTAGTAGTATTAGCAGTATAAGCAGGGCAATGATATAGTATTAGCAGTATAAGCAGGGAAATTATATCATAGTATTAGTAGTAATATTAGTACTATTAGCAGTATAAGCAGGGCAATGATATCATAGTATTAGTATTTGGGCATGACCACACGTGGCGGATTTCCTCCGCAACTGTCCGCATCAATGCCGCACAGAATCTGCGTTGCAGATTCTGCTGCGGATCTGCACAAAATGTGCAGAAAATTGATGCGGACTGGCCGCTGCGGACTGCAGGAAAAGTGCTTCCCTTCTCCCTATTCAGTGCAGGATAGAGAGAAGGGACAGCACTTTCCCTAGTGAAAGTCAAAGAAATTCATACTTACCGCCCGTTGTCTTGGTGACGCGTCCCTCTTTCGGCATCCAGCCCGACCTCCCTGGATGACGCTCCAGTCCATGTGACCGCTGCAGCCTGTGCTTGGCCTGTGATTGGCTGCAGCCGTCACTTACACTGAAACGTCATCCTGGGAGGCCGGACTGGAGACAGACGCAGGGAGTTCTCGGTAAGTATGAACTTATATATTTTTTTACAGATACATGTATATTGAGATCGGTAGTCACTGTCCCGGGTGCAGAAACAGTTACTGCCGATCGCGTAACTCTTTCAGCACCCTGGACAGTGACTATTTACAGACGTCTCCTAGCAACGCTCCCGTCATTACGGGAGCCCCATTGACTTCCTCAGTCTGGCTGTAGACCTAGAAATACATAGGTCCAGCCAGAATGAAGAAATGTCATGGTAGTAAAAACAATACGCTCCGCAGCACACATAAGATCTGCGGACTTCATTGCGGAATTTTGACTCTCCATTGAAGTCAATGGAGAAATTCCGCCATGAGTCCGCAACCAGTCCGCCACTGCTCCGCAACAGACAGAGCATGCTGCGGACACCAAATTCCGCTCCGCAGCCTATGCTCCGCAGCGGAATTTTACGCCTAGTCTAAACGAACACTGCTAAATTAAAGTGTAAGTCAATGGACAAACGGCACCGCTGCGGATTAACGCTGCGGAGTGTCCGCAGCGGAATTTCAGTGAAATTCCGCCACGTGTGAACCCGCCCTTAATGTTAGTAATATTAGCAGTATAAGCAGGGCAATGATATAGTATTAGTAGTAATGGTAGTAGTATTAGCAGTATAAGCAGGGCAATGATACAGTATTAGTAGTAATATTAGTAGTATTAGCAGTATAAGCAGGGCAATGATATCATAGTATTAGTAGTAATATTAGTAGTATTAGCAGTATAAGCAGGGCAATGATATCATAGTATTAGTAGTAATATTAGTAGTACTAACAGAATAAGCAGGGCAATGATATCATAGTATTAGTAGTAATATTAGTAGTATTAGCAGTATAAGCAGGGCAATGATATAGTATTAGTCGTAATAATAGTAGTAGTATTAGCAGTATAAGCAGGGCAATGCTATCATAGTATTAGTAGTAATATTAGTAGTATAAGCAGTATAAGCAGGGCAATGATATCATAGTATTAGTAATATTAGTAGTATTAGCAGTATAAGCAGGGCAATGATATAGTATTAGTAGTAATATTAGTAGTATTAGTAGTATAAGCAGGGCAATGATATAGTATTAGTAGTAATATTAGTAGTATTAGCAGTATAAGCAGGGCAATGATATAGTATTAGTAGTAATATTAGTAGTATTAGCAGTATAAGCAGGGAAATGATATCATAGTATTAGTAGTAATGTTAGTAGTATTAGCAGTATAAGCAGGGCAATGATATAGTATTAGTAGTAATATTAGTAGTATTAGCAGTATAAGCAGGGCAATGATATCGTAGTAATAGTAGTATTAGCAGTATAAGCAGGGCAATGATATAGTATTAGTAGTAATATTAGTAGTATTAGCAGTATAAGCAGGGCAATGATATAGTATTAGTAGTAATATTAGTAGTATTAGCAGTATAAGCAGGGCAATGATATCGTAGTATTAGTAGTAATATTAGTACTATTAGCAGTATAAGCAGGGCAATGATATCATAGTATTAGTAGTAATATTAGTAGTATTAGCAGTATAAGCAGGGCAATGATATCATAGTATTAGTAGTAATATTAGTAGTATTAGCAGTATAAGCAGGGAAATGATATCATAGTATTAGTAATAGTAGTAGTATTAGCAGTATAAGCAGGGCAATGATATAGTATTAGCAGTATAAGCAGGGAAATGATATCATAGTATTAGTAATATTAGTAATATTAGCAGTATAAGCAGGGCAATGATATCATAGTATTAGTAGTAATATTAGTAGTATTAGCAATATAAGCAGGGCAATGATATCATAGTATTAGTAGTAATATTAGTACTATTAGCAGTATAAGCAGGGCAATGATATCATAGTATTAGTATTAATGTTAGTAATATTAGCAGTATAAGCAGGGCAATGATATAGTATTAGTAGTAATGGTAGTAGTATTAGCAGTATAAGGGCATGACCACACATGGCGGAATTCCTCCGCAACTGTCCGCATCGATGCCGCACAGAATCTGCGTTGCAGATTCTGCAGCGGATCTGCACAAAATGTGCAGTACATTGATGCGGACTAGCTGCTGCAGACTGCGGGAAAAGTGCTTCCCTTCTCCCTATCAGTGCAGGATAGAGAGAAGGGACAGCACTTTCCCTAGTGAAAGTAAACGATTTTCATACTTACCGGCCGTTGTCTTGGTGACGCGTCCCTCTTTCGGCATCCAGCCCGACCTCCCTGGATGACGCGCCAGTCCATGTGACCGCTGCAGCCTGTGCTTGGCCTGTGATTGGCTGCAGCCGTCACTTACACTGAAACGTCATCCTGGGAGGCCGGACTGGAGACAGACGAAGGGAGTTCTCGGTAAGTATGAACTTATATGTTTTTTTACAGATACATGTATATTGGGATCGGTAGTCACTGTCCCGGGTGCAGAAACAGTTACTGCCGATCGCTTAACTCTTTCAGCACCCTGGACAGTGACTATTTACAGACGTCTCCTAGCAACGCTCCCGTCATTACGGGAGCCCCATTGACTTCCTCAGTCTGGCTGTAGACCTAGAAATACCTAGGTCCAGCCAGAATGAAGAAATGTCAAGTTAAAAAAGCAAGACGCATCCGCAGCACACATGACATGTGCATGACAGCTGCGGACTTCATTGCGGAACTTAGAATCTCCATTGAAGTCAATGGAGAAATTCCGCCATGAGTCCGCCACTGCTCCGCAACAGACAGAGCATGCTGCGGACACCAAATTCCGCTCCGCAGCCTATGCTCCGCAGCGGAATTGTACGCATCGTGTAAACGAACACTGCTAAATTAAAGTGAAAGTCAATGGAGAAACGGCTCCGCTGCGGATTAACGCTGCGGAGTGTCCGCAGCGGAATTTAAGTGGAATTCCGCCATGTGTGAACCCGCCCTAAGCAGGGCAATGATACAGTATTAGTAGTAATATTAGTAGTATTAGCAGTATAAGCAGGGCAATGATATCATAGTATTAGTAGTAATATTAGTAGTATTAGCAGTATAAGCAGGGCAATGATATCATAGTATTAGTAGTAATATTAGTAGTACTAACAGAATAAGCAGGGCAATGATATCATAGTATTAGTAGTAATATTAGTAGTATTAGCAGTAGAGATGAGCGAACCGGGACAACCGAACCCGGTTTCGGTCCGAACTTCCGAACTTCACCGGGTTCGGCCGAACCCGTTTTGACCGAACCCGGTCAAAAATATTATACAAATCGGCAGCCACTTGTCTCTATCAATCACTGATAGAGAAAAGAGGCTGCTGATTAAAAATAAAATAAAAAGCATTTCATACGTACCTGGTCGTTGTCTTGCGGACGAGTCTCTCTTCTTCCTCCAGTCCGACCTTCTTTTCTGACGCGGCAGCCTGTGATTGGCTGCAGAGGCCTCTGCAGCCTGTGATTGGCTGCAGAGGTCTCTGCAGCCCGTGATTGGCTGCAGAGGCCTCTGCAGCCCGTGATTGGCTGCAGCGCTCACATGGGCTGCATCGTCATCAAGGAATGTCGGGCCGGATGTCGCGAGGGACGCGTCACCAAGGCAACGGCCAGGAGACCGGACTGGAGGAAGCAGGGAGTTCCCGGTAAGTGTGAACGTCTTTTTTTTTTTACAGGTACTCTATATTGTGATCGGTAGTCACTGTCCAGGGTGCTGAAACAGTTACTGCCAATCAGTTAACTCTTTCAGCACCCTGAAGAGTGACTATTTACTGACGTCGCCTAGCAACGCTGCCGTAATGACCGGTGCACACATGTAGCCACCCGTCATTACGGGGCCTCATGCACACGACCGTAAAAACACCCGTTATTAAGGGTCGTAATTACGACCCGAAATAGCGGGCCCATAGACTTCTGTTAGCCACGGGTACCTTCCCGTTTTCTCACGGGAAGGTGCCCGTGCCGTTAAAAAGATAGAACATGTTCTATTTTTTTATTTTACGGGTCGTGCTCGTAATTACGACTCGTAATTACGAGCACGGCCGGCCGCTTTTACGAGCTGTCATTATAAGGGTATGTTCACACGACAGCGTCCGTTACGGCTGAAATTACGGGGATGTTTCCGCCTGAAAACATCCCCGTAATTTCAGCCGTTATGGCATATGCAGGCGCTTGAACGCCGCGTCCATTACGGACGTAATTGGCGCTGCTATTCATTGGAGTCAATGAATAACGGCTCCAATTACGGCCAAAGAAGTGACAGGTCATTGCTTTCAATGGGCAGATGTTTGTCAGCGCTATCGAGGCGCTATTTTTGGACGTAATTCGGGGCAAAAACGCCCGAATTACGTCCGTAATTAGTGAGTGTGAACATACCCTGTGTTCACACGCACTAATTACGGATGTAATTCGGGATTTTTTGCCCCGAATTACGCCCGAAAATAGCGCCTCGATAGCGCTGACAAACATCTGCCCATTGAAAGCAATGGGCAGACGTTTGTCTGTTCACACGAGGCGTATATTTACGCGCCGCTGTCAAATGACGGCGCGTAAATAGACGCCCGCGTCAAAGAAGTGACCTGTCACTTCTTTGGCCGTAATTGGAGCCGTTATTCATTGACTCCAATGAATAGCAGCGCCAATTACGTCCGTAATGGACGCCGCGTTCAAGCGCCTGCAGATGCCGTTACGGCTGAAATTACGGGGATGTTTTCAGACGGAAACATCCCCGTAATTTCAGCCGTTACGGACGCTGTCGTGTGAACATACCCTAAATTTTATAGCAGCACGGCCCGTAAAATAGAAAAATAGAACATGTTCTATTTTTTTAACGGCACGGGCACCTTCCCGTGAGAAAACGGGAAGGTACCCATGGGTAACAGAAGTCTATGAGCCCGTTATTGCGGGTCGTAATTACGACCCACAATAACGGGTGTTTTTACGGTCGTGTGCATAATGGGAGCACGTCTTGGAAAAACGACCGGCTGCCTGTGGCCGGCCGTGCTCCTCTCCTGAAATACTCTGTGCTGCCTTAAACTCTGTGGACAGGTCAGGATCCTGTTTCTTTTAAATGCTGCTAGGGAACCCGCTCGATCCACTATATAAGGCTCCGCTACAGTGCAGCATTTAAAAGAAACAGGATCCTGACCTGTCCACAGAGTTTAAGGCAGCACAGAGTATTTCAGGAGATGAGCGTGCAGATTCAGTGCTGCTGTGAACTCTGCTCTTACCATTACGTAGCTCTCAGTCTGTTACCTCTCCTCCACTCCTGTCCTCAATAACACCTTCACATGATTGGCAAGTCACCACCCCGCACAAGATCCGCACGCTCATCTCCTGAAATACTCTGTGCTGCTGTGAACTCTACTCTTACCATTACGTGGTGACTTGCCAATCATGTGAAGGTGTTCTTGAGGACAGGAGTGGAGGAGAGGTAACAGACTGAGAGCTACGTAATGGTAAGAGCAGAGTTCACAGCAGCACTGAATCTGCACGCTCATCTCCTGAAATACTCTGTGCTGCCTTAAACTCTATGGACAGGTCAGGATCCTGTTTCTTTTAAATGCTGCACTATAGCGCAGCCTTATATAGTGGATCGAGCGGGTTCCCAAGCAGCATTTAAAAGAAACAGTGTGTGTGTTTGGGTATGTGTCTTTGTCTGTTTTTATATGTGTGTTTGTGTTTATGTGTGTGTTTGTGTATATATGGGTGTGTTTGTGTATATATGGGTGTGTTTGTGTATATGTGTTTGTGTATATATATGGGTGTATGTGTATATGTTTGTGTGTAGATGTTTGTGTGTGTGTGTGTTTTTGTATATGTGTGTGTTTGTGTATATGTGTGTATATGGGTGTGTTTATGTGTGTGTTTGTGTATATATGGGTGTGTTTGTGTATATATATGGGTGTATTTGTATATATGTTTGTGTGTAGATGTTTGTGTGTGTGTGTTTATATATGTGTGTGTTTGTGTATATGGGTGTGTGTATATGTGTGTGTTTATGTATATGTGTGTGTGTGTTTGTCTGTTTATGTGTGTATGTGTGTGTATATCTTGTTGTGTTTGTGTATATATGTGTGTGTTTGTGTATGGTTGTTTGTGTGTGCGTGCGTGTATATATGTGTGTAGGTGAGTAGAAGTATTGTTATTGTTCACATTGATAACTGTTTTTTTATGTTGTTGCAGATTTTGATGTACCGATTGGACTACATCTTCGATTCGTTGGACTACTGCGTAGATCTACGTTTTTTAAAAATTTTAATAAAATGGTTAACGAGGGTTTTGTTGGGGATTTCTTATTTCAATAAAAAAGAATTGTCTTTGTGTTTTTTTTAAAACTTTATTAGTGCCTAGATAATGGCAGTTGGCTGATTGACAGCATCCATTATTAAGGCGGTACTTAGTGTTAGCCGGTGCAGAGGCTAGCACTAACCACCCATTATTACCCCGGTACCCACCACCACCAGGGGTGCCGGGAAGAGCTTGGTACGATCCAGTACCCGACCATCTGTCGTGATGGTCGGGTACTGGGGCGGCCGTAGGCTGGTATTATGAGGCTGGGAAGGGCCAAAAACAGTGGACCTTCCCACCCTTGTAATGCTAGGCTGCTGCTGCTGTGTTGTATCGGGCTGGTTATAAAAATGGGGGGGACCCCACGTCGTTTTTTTTTTGGAATTTAACAAATTTAACAATAGACGTTGGGTCCCCCACATTTTTAATAACCAGCCATATACAAGGCCGCAGCAGTCTGGCATTACATGGGTGGGAAGGGCCACTGGTTTTGTCCATTCCCAGGCTAATAACACTGTGTTGTATGTGGCTGGTTATGATAAATTGGGTGGAACCCCATGTCTTTTTAAAAAAAAATTAAAAATAAATAAATAATAAAAAAAAAATGACGTGGGGTCCCCCCCACTTTTATAACCAGCCAGATACAACGCAGCAGCAGCAGCCTAGCATTACAAGGGTGGGAAGGTCCACTGTTTTTGGCCCTTCCCAGCCTCATAATACCAGCCTGCGGCCGCCCCAGAACCCGACCATCACGACAGATGGTCGGGTACTGGATCGTACCTGGCTCTTCCCGGCACCCTTGGTGGTGGTGGGTACCGGGGTAATAATGGTGGTTAGTGTTAGCCTCTGTACCGGCTAACACTAAGCCTCGCCTTAGTAATGGATGTTGTCACTCAGACAGCGGCCATTACTAAAGTGGTAGTAATAAAATTTGAAAAAAAAAAGACAAAGATATAGATAAAATATTTTATTGAAATAAAGCACCCCCAACACAACCCTCATTAACCATTTTATTGTAGAAAAAAAAACGTCATCGAAGTAGTCCTCGAAACCGACGTAGTCCAAACACCAAACCTGTAAAAAAAATAAAAAATGAAATAAAACATGTTGTAAGCTTAGATTCAGTTTAATGTGTGATACTGACTGTTATACCATGTATAGAAGCCTGCCGCGAAGTTGACTTTGATACAGGGCGCCAGCAGACAGTATCATACATGGCCATACAGACATGTATACAAACAAACATACATACATGCAAACTATCATACATACATGCATACACACACACACACACACACACACATGAAACCATACATACAAACATGCAAAGATACATACATATATACAAGCATGCACAAATATACATGCAAACATAAATACATGCAAACATAATTACATACATGCACATATATATAAACATACATGCAAAAATAAAAACATGCAAACATACATGACAACATACATACATACATGCAAACATACATACATACAAACATGTATACATACATGACAACATACATACATGACAACATACATACATACATGCAAATATACATTCATGCAAACATACATAAATGCAAACATACATACATGCAAATATATACATGCAAATATACATACAAACATGCACATATATACATACATGACAACATACATACATGACGACATACATACATACATAAAATGCAAACATACATGCAAATATATACATGCAAATATACACATACATGCCAACATACATACATGCCATGTATGTACATACATACATGCAAACATACACACATGCAAACATACATACATGCAAATATACATACAAACATACATGCACATATATACATACATACATGACAACATACATGCATACATACATACATGACAACATACATACATACATGCAAACATACATTCATGCAAACATACATTCATGCAAACATACATACATACATGCAAACATACATTCATGCAAACATACATACATGCAAACATACATGCAAATATATACATGCAAATATACATACACACATGCACATATATACATACATGCCAACATACATGCAAACATACATACATACATGACAACATACATACATATATACATACAAACATACATACATACATACATGCCAACATACATACATGCCAAAAAAAAATAATAATACGTTCATACTTACTTTCCTCCTGTCCGGGCTCCAGCGATGACGTTTCATACATGTCGCCGCTGCAGCCTGTGATTGGCTGCAGAGGCGGTCACGTGGGATGAAGCGTCATCCTGACGTGCGTGACCGCCACTACAGCCTGTGATTGGCTGCAGCGGCGAAAGGGATGAAACGTCATCGCTGGAGGCCGGACAGGAGGAAAGTAAGTACGAACGTATAATTTTTATTTTTTTATTACATTTAAATTGTATTTTCCGCGCGCCGAGCATGTACTGTCAAGGTTGCTGAAAGAGTTAGTGCAGCCCATTAACTCTATCAGCACCCGAGACAGTAGCATGCTCGGCGCACGTAAGTGACAGGTTCGGTCCGAACTAGTTCGGTCCGAATCGAACTTTTTTGTGAAATTCGGCGAACTAGCCGAACCGAACTTTTGAAAAGTTCGCTCATCTCTAATTAGCAGTATAAGCAGGGCAATGATATAGTATTAGTAGTAATAATAGTAGTATTAGCAGTATAAGCAGGGCAATGCTATCATAGTATTAGTAGTAATATTAGTAGTATAAGCAGTATAAGCAGGGCAATGATATCATAGTATTAGTAATATTAGTAGTATTAGCAGTATAAGCAGGGCAATGATATAGTATTAGTAGTAATATTAGTAGTATTAGTAGTATAAGCAGGGCAATGATATAGTATTAGTAGTAATATTAGTAGTATTAGCAGTATAAGCAGGGCAATGATATAGTATTAGTAGTAATATTAGTAGTATTAGGGCATGACCACACATGGCGGAATTCCTCCGCAACTGTCCGCATCAATGCCGCACCTAATCCGGGTTGCGGATTACGGCTGCGGATCTGCACAAAATGTGCAGAAAATTGATGCGGACTAGCTGCTGCGGACTGCGGGAAAAGTGCTTCCCTTCTCCCTATCAGTGCAGGATAGAGAGAAGGGACAGCACTTTCCCTAGTGAAAGTAAAAGAAATTCATACTTACCGCCCGTTGTCTTGATGACGCGTCCCTCCTTCGGCATCCAGCCCGACCTCCCTGGATGACGCGCCAGTCCATGTGACCGCTGCAGCCTGTGCTTGGCCTGTGATTGGCTGCAGCCGTCACTTACACTGAAACGTCATCCTGGGAGGCCGGACTGGAGACAGAAACAGGGAGTTCTCGGTAAGTATGAACTTATATGTTTTTTTACAGATACATGTATATTGGGATCGGTAGTCACTGTCCCGGGTGCAGAAACAGTTACTGCCGATCGCTTAACTCTTTCAGCACCCTGGACAGTGACTATTTACTGACGTCTCCTAGCAACGCTCCCGTCATTACGGGAGCCCCATTGACTTCCTCAGTCTGGCTGTAGACCTAGAAATACATAGGTCCAGCCAGAATGAAGAAATGTCATGTTAAAAAACCAATACGCTCCGCACCACACATAACATGTGCATGACAGCTGCGGACTTCATTGCGGAACTTAGAATCTCCATTGAAGTCAATGGAGAAATTCCGCCATGAGTCCGCAACCAGTCCGCCACTGCTCCGCAACAGACAGAGCATGCTGCGGACACCACATTCCGCTCCGCAGCCTATGCTCCGCAGCGGAATTGTACGCATCGTGTAAACGAACACTGCTAAATTAAAGTGAAAGTCAATGGAGAAACGGCTCCGCTGCGGATTAACGCTGCGGAGTGTCCGCAGCGGAATTTAAGTGAAAATCCGCCATGTGTGAACCCGCCCTTAGCAGTATAAGCAGGGAAATGATATCATAGTATTAGTAGTAATGTTAGTAGTATTAGCAGTATAAGCAGGGCAATGATATAGTATTAGTAGTAATATTAGTAGTATTAGCAGTATAAGCAGGGCAATGATATCGTAGTAATAGTAGTATTAGCAGTATAAGCAGGGCAATGATATAGTATTAGTAGTAATATTAGTAGTATTAGCAGTATAAGCAGGGCAATGATATAGTATTAGTAGTAATATTAGTAGTATTAGCAGTATAAGCAGGGAAATGATATCATAGTATTAGTAGTAATGTTAGTAGTATTAGCAGTATAAGCAGGGCAATGATATAGTATTAGTAGTAATATTAGTAGTATTAGCAGTATAAGCAGGGCAATGATAACATAGTACTAGTAGTAATAGTAGTATTAGGAGTATAAGCAGGGCAATGATATAGTATTAGTAGTAATATTAGTAGTATTAGCAGTATAAGCAAAGCAATGATATCATAGTATTAGTAGTAATATTAGTATTAGCAGTATAAGCAGGGCAATGATATAATAGTATTAGTAGTAATGTTAGTAGTATTAGCAGTATAAGCAGGGCAATGATATAGTATTAGTAGTAATATTAGCACTATTAGCAGTATAAGCAGGGCAATGATATCATAGTATTAGTAGTAATATTAGTAGTATTAGCAGTATAAGCAGGGCAATGATATAATAGTATTAGTAGTAATATTAGTAGTATTAGCAGTATAAGCAGTATAAGCAGGGTAATGATATCATAGTATTAGTAGTAATGTTAGTAGTATTAGCAGTATAAGCAGGGCAATGATATAGTATTAGTAGTAATGGTAGTAGTATTAGCAGTTTAAGCAGGGCAATGATATCATCGTATTAGTAGTAATATTAGTAGTATTAGCAGTATAAGCAGGGCAATGATATCATAGTATTAGTAGTAATATTAGTAGTATTAGTAGTATAAGCAGGGCAATGATATCGTAGTATTAGTAGTAATATTAGTACTATTAGCAGTATAAGCAGGGCAATGATATCATAGTATTAGTAGTAATATTAGTACTATAAGCAGTATAAGCAGGGCAATGATATCATAGTATTAGTAGTAATATTAGTAGTATAAGCAGGGCAATGATATTATAGTATTAGTAGTAATATATGTAGTATTAGCTGTATAAGCAGGGCAATGATATCATAGTATTAGTAGTAATATTAGTAGTATTAGCAGTATAAGCAGGGCAATGATATAGTATTAGTAGTAATGGTAGTAGTATTAGCAGTATAAGCAGGGCAATGATATCATAGTATTAGTAGTAATATTAGTACTATTAGCAGTATAAGCAGGGCAATGATATCGTAGTATTAGTAATAGTAGTAGTATTAGCAGTATAAGCAGGGCAATGATATAGTATTAGCAGTATAAGCAGGGAAATGATATCATAGTATTAGTAGTAATGTTAGTAGTATTAGCAGTATAAGCAGGGCAATGATATAGTATTAGTAGTAATATTAGTAGTATTAGCAGTATAAGCAGAGCAATGATAACATAGTACTAGTAGTAATAGTAGTATTAGCAGTATAAGCAGGGCAATGATATAGTATTAGTAGTAATATTAGTAGTATTAGCAGTATAAGCAAAGCAATGATATCATAGTATTAGTAGTAATATTAGTATTACCAGTATAAGCAGGGCAATGATATAATAGTATTAGTAGTAATGTTAGTAGTATTAGCAGTATAAGCAGGGCAATGATATAGTATTAGTAGTAATATTAGCACTATTAGCAGTATAAGCAGGGCAATGATATCATAGTATTAGTAGTAATATTAGTAGTATTAGCAGTATAAGCAGGGCAATGATATAATAGTATTAGTAGTAATATTAGTAGTATTAGCAGTATAAGCAGTATAAGCAGGGTAATGATATCATAGTATTAGTAGTAATGTTAGTAGTATTAGCAGTATAAGCAGGGCAATGATATCATAGTATTAGTAGTATAAGCAGGGCAATGATATCATAGTATTAGTAGTAATATTAGTAGTATTAGCAGTATAAGCAGGGCAATGATATAGTATTAGTAGTAATGGTAGTAGTATTAGCAGTATAAGCAGGGCAATGATATCATAGTATTAGTAGTAATATTAGTACTATTAGCAGTATAAGCAGGGCAATGATATCATAGTATTAGTAGTAATATTAGTAGTATTAGCAGTATAAGCAGGGCAATGATATCGTAGTATTAGTAATAGTAGTAGTATTAGCAGTATAAGCAGGGCAATGATATAGTATTAGCAGTATAAGCAGGGAAATGATATCATAGTATTAGTAGTAATGTTAGTAGTATTAGCAGTATAAGCAGGGCAATGATATAGTATTAGTAGTAATATTAGTAGTATTAGCAGTATAAGCAGAGCAATGATAACATAGTACTAGTAGTAATAGTAGTATTAGCAGTATAAGCAGGGCATTGATATAGTATTAGTAGTAATATTAGTAGTATTAGCAGTATAAGCAAAGCAATGATATCATAGTATTAGTAGTAATATTAGTATTAGCAGTATAAGCAGGGCAATGATATAATAGTATTAGTAGTAATGTTAGTAGTATTAGCAGTATAAGCAGGGCAATGATATAGTATTAGTAGTAATATTAGCACTATTAGCAGTATAAGCAGGGCAATGATATCATAGTATTAGTAGTAATATTAGTAGTATTAGCAGTATAAGCAGGGCAATGATATAATAGTATTAGTAGTAATATTAGTAGTATTAGCAGTATAAGCAGTATAAGCAGGGTAATGATATCATAGTATTAGTAGTAATGTTAGTAGTATTAGCAGTATAAGCAGGGCAATGATATAGTATTAGTAGTAATGGTAGTAGTATTAGCAGTATAAGCAGGGCAATGATATCATCGTATTAGTAGTAATATTAGTAGTATTAGCAGTATAAGCAGGGCAATGATATCATAGTATTAGTAGTAATATTAGTAGTATTAGCAGTATAAGCAGGGCAATGATATAGTATTAGTAGTAATATTAGTAGTATTAGCAGTATAAGCAGGGCAATGATATCATAGTATTAGTAGTAATATTAGTAGTATTAGCAGTATAAGCAGGGCAATGATATCGTAGTATTAGTAGTAATATTAGTACTATTAGCAGTATAAGCAGGGCAATGATATCATAGTATTAGTAGTAATATTAGTACTATTAGCAGTATAAGCAGGGCAATGATATCATAGTATTAGTAGTAATATTAGTAGTATTAGTAGTATAAGCAGGGCAATGATATTATAGTATTAGTAGTAATATATGTAGTATTAGCTGTATAAGCAGGGCAATGATATCATAGTATTAGTAGTAATATTAGTAGTATTAGCAGTATAAGCAGGGCAATGATATCATAGTATTAGTAGTAATATTAGTACTATTAGCAGTATAAGCAGGGCAATGATATCATAGTATTAGTAGTAATATTAGTAGTATTAGCAGTATAAGCAGGGCAATGATATCGTAGTATTAGTAATAGTAGTAGTATTAGCAGTATAAGCGGGGCAATGATATAGTATTAGCAGTATAAGCAGGGAAATGATATCATAGTATTAGTAATAGTAGTATTAGCAGTATAAGCAGGGCAGTGATATAGTATTAGTAGTATTAGTAAGGGCATGACCAGACCTGGTGGAATTGCTTTGGAATTCCGCTGCGGACAGTCCGCTGTGGAATTCTGCAGCGTACACGTTTCTCCATTGCCTTCCACAGCTTTTTAGTAGGGTTCGTTTACACGTTGCGTACAATTCCGCTGCGGAGCAAAGGCTGCGGCGCAGAATTTGGTGTCCGCAGCATACACTGACTGTTGCGGATGTGTAGCGGACTTGTTGCGGACTCATTACGGAATTTCTCCATTGACTTCAATGGAGAGTCAAAATTCTGCAATGAAGTCCGCAGATGTAATGTAGATGTTATGTGTGCTGCGGAGCGTATTGGTTTTACTACAATGACATTTCTTCATTCTGGCTGGACCTATGTATTTCTAGGTCTACAGCCAGACTGAGGAAGTCAATGGGGCTTCCGTAATTACGGGTGACTACGTGTGTGCACCCATAATTACGGGTGACTACGTGTGTGCACCCGTAATTACGGGAGCGTTGCTCGGCGACGTCAGTAAATAGTCACTGTCCAGGGTGCTGAAAGAGTCGATCGGCAGTAACTGTTTCAGCACCCTGGACAGTGACTACCGATCACAATATACATCAACCTGTAAAAAAAATAGAAGTTCCTACTTACCGAGAACTCCCTGCTTCTTCCTCCAGTCCGGCCTCCCGGGATGACGTTTCAGTCCAAGTGACGGCTGCAGCCAATCACAGGCCGATCACATGCTGCAGCGGTCACATGGACTGCCGCGTCATCCAGGGAGGTCGGGCTGGATGGCGAAAGAGGGACGCGTCACCAAGACAACGGCTGGGTAGGTATGAATTTCTTTTACTTTTACTAGGGAAAGTGCTGTCCCTTCTCTCTATCCTGCACTGATAGAGAGAAGGGAAGCCCTCTTCCCCTCAATACGCAACGGCTAGTCCGCATCAATTTAATGCTCATTTTAGGCAAAGCCGCAACAGAATCTGCAACGCAGATTATGTGCGGCATTGATGCGGACAGTGGCGGAAGAACTCCGCCACGTCTGGGCATACCCTAATAGTAGTATTAGTAGTATAAGCAGGGCAATGATATAGTATTAGTAGTATTAGTAGTATTAGGATATTAGTAATATTGGCAGTATTAGGCTCTGTTCATATCTGCGGTTTCCGTCAGAACGGGACCGTGAACAGACACAAACTGATTTCAATGGTGACGGAGCCGGTGCCCCTGGTTTCCGTTTGTCTCTTTTGTGCACCGGACCAGTAGTTTTGCCGGAATCAATAGATTAGTCGACTACACTATTGCTTCAGTCAGAACGGGACCCCAACGTAGATGTGAACAGAGCCTTAGCAGTATTAGCAGTATTAGGCTAATTTCACAGTAGAGTTACTATACATTTACCTTCTTCTGTCAGAGGAAGAGAGGATCGAAAGATTAAGCGGAATGCAACGGTTCCTTTAGATTTACCATTGATTTCAATGGTAATTCTTTGGTTTCAGTTGCTTTCCATTTATCTCCGTTCGCTAAGTTTCAGTTTTTTTCTACGTAAGCAAAAGTGCAGTCTGCAGAACTTTTATTTCCGTGAAAAAAATAGGAAACCTATCGAACGGAGACAAACGGAAAGCAACTGAAACCAAAGAATTACCATTAAAATCAATGGTAATTCTAACGGAACCGTTGCTTTCCGCTTAATCTTTCGATCCTCTCTTCCTCTGACGGAAGAGAGATAAACCTATAGTAACGCCAGTGTGAACTTACCCTTAGTAGTATTGCCAGATGGTGAGTGTCTGTGTTGATCAGATGGTGGATGTCGGTGTTCTCATACCAGATGTATAATGGCCCGAGCTTATGATATATTCTATACATTGTACCCACTTGAATGTTATTACACTTCCGATGCCGTTATATACAATGTCAGCGTTATTTGAACGGCTATTTTCTGTTTTTACGCGCCAGATCAGCACAACTCAAAGTTTTGTTGTACTTGTAGTAATGTCACTTCTTGGGGCACCTGATTAGTAGGTTTGCAGGTGCTTTTGCTGGTAGCGCGGCCAAGATGGTACTTCTAGTGCGCTTTGCCTCACTGTCAGTGAATGGAAAGCAGTGATGGATGGGGAAGCTGCGGCCGTTTGTAAATGTGCAGCCCCGGCACCTGTGGATATGATGCTGCAGTCCCAGCAGTTCAGTTAGATTTCTTTTAAAAACATTTGCCCACATTTTGCCCCAATACTAGATTTAGCAAATGCTTCTCATAAGTAGATGGCGTCTCATTAAAATAAGTCTCAGTCCTCATGCACACTATATTAGTAATGGACGCGTTTCACAGCGTGGCATCCACTTCAAAGTCCAAAGTGTACGTGTCTAAGCAAATCTCCGGCATTGTATATTAGAAAGGTAATATGAATTATTTGGTGCTGTATATGTCAGATTTTCTGCTAGATGATTGTGTACTGTATATATAATAAAAGCCTGATATTTAAAGTGACCATCCGGGAAAATGCCTGATTTACTATCTATTACATTACTTTGGTTAATTGATTAACTAAGTAAGAGCTACACAAATCGATTTCCATCATATTCAATGGACCGGCAAATCGTCAAAATGACAAAACATGCCCATCGAGTCATTTATCCCTTCTAATATATATTATAAGTGAGCAATGCTGGATTAGCATCCTTAGTCCATGAGGCTTTCTTGAATAGCAATTTAAAGCCTCATTTTTATGATTTATCATTACTGTCATAGAAGGCATCAGTTTACAAGGCGCCGAAAATGGAGCAAATTGCACACGGCTGAAATTGGTAGGGATGTTAGGCGCTCTTGTCTTCTTTACTTCACCTCATGACTGCTGCACATGTCTACAGTACTTTTATATTTTTCAGAAATGTGGGCATCTTACAACTTCTGCTAGCCACAACCCTTTTTTTTTAGAAATTTTGAAAAAGTTATGGCACATTTTGCTTGGTAAATATTGCCCATTATTTACAAACATTTTAATATGTTCAATATTTGTGTTACAGAACTGGTATATTCCGGTATAATCTGGTATAATCCGGTATAATCTGGTATAATCTGGTATAATCTGGTATAATCCAGTTTTTCCGTTCTATGGAGCTATGATGTCACAGGTGGTGTTGCTTGTGATGTCATAAACACCATCGTGGTAACTTACTCTGCTGCCTCCATATTGGATCATTTCACTGAGGTGAAAGCGACTGACGATGTGGTTGAAGCTTTATATTATTGCGATACTAATCTGCCCTGTGACTGGTTCACAGATGGTAAGTGGGGCTTTTCTATTACAATGAGCGTCACATGTTGTCCGGGGGCTTATTCAATGTGAATGGTTATTACATTTTATGAAAACACAATGTTGACAGTCTAGGCCCCGGCTACCACTGTGTTACATTATGACATTTGTACTTTGTATTGTTTTACAATTTACTATCTCACTTTTTATTCTAGACTAATGCCCCAGCAGTGCCCCCTGGAGCAGAGCCGTCCAAATTATCGGACATATACAGATGGATGACAAAGTCCATATTTGGGGTGAGTAGGTGGATGATATCATTGCCCCGCTTATACTGTATCTTATATTGTACATCAGTTGTATCCTCTTCAGATACACACATTTTACAGCGAACCGCAGGAGACCAAATGTCGCTGCTGAGTCATAATCTAATATAAAGAGTGTGGTGGGAGTACTGGCTCTTATTGAGGAGAGCAAGCAGATGTATGGAGACTTATTTACAGCCAATGCTTCATGGGAAAAAAGTATGCAAATTAGCTCATATCAGTCAAACTATAGACTTCTCCAAACGGAAAAAAAAATACCCATGGAGGCGTCTTCGGTTTGGCTGTTATGAGATAAGTTACATACTAATATAAAGAGTAATGGCATAAGTAATGCACAGAGAATACATCTCCTCCAGCGCATACGTGAGGTCTTATGTTATTTACTGACCCCCAATTATAAGTCATTTATTGTGGTCATGTCTGCTTTTCTCTATAATTTGTTTTGTTTTTATTGTAGGTTGCTCCACCAGCTGCTCTGCCCCCCAAGGACGGCTATGCCCTATTTTGGGACTGCTGTGAGCATATCGGAGAGACGGTATTTGGGGTGAGTAAGAATTTACTATCAATATTGTCCATGTATGTTATATGTTCTATGCCCATAAATCACCCAGTTCACCCAGCGGTCTTGTCTTTTGTCTTGGCTCGCTCCAACAATGAAATGATATTATAAAACCCCTTTCCCTCACAGCCCATTTTAATTTTCTTACTGTAATTGCTCTCCTTCCATGAGCCATACATTTAGATTTTTTCATCAACATAAGCGTACGTATGAGGACTTGTTTTTGTAAGTTTTTTGTTTTTTACTGGAACCTTTCAATGTAGCCCTGGTGAGAAGTTTATTTTGTATTGTTTACATTATTCACGTAAAAAATGGGGAAAGGTCCTTTGAAAAACTTTTATTTCTTTTTTCTTATATATTCTTGAAATACATATTTTATATATATATATATATATATATATATATATATATATATATATATATATATATATATATATATAATATTCAGTTTCTTTAGTTCCACTAGGGGGACTTAAACGTGTGTTGATTGGCTCATACAATTCACTGCACAGGGCTTAAATGGGGTATACAACAGGATATGTGATAATTGTCTGATCACTGGGGGCCCCCACCGACTGCTTGAGTGTGGGTCTCGAACCCCCTGTTTTTTTCCTCACTGCTTGACCACAATGAGGAGGACATTGAATAGAGGGGTGGTTGAGAATGCGTTCGTCTGCTCCATTCAAAGTCCATGGGAATAACGGAAACAGCTGTGTACAGCGCCCATCTGTTTCCGTCAGTCCCATAGACATTGAATAAAGCAGCGGTAAGGAGATACAGTTCGGGAACCCTATTCTCGCTATTGGTGGCGGTCCCAGCAGGGGCGGGTCTAGTGGTCAGCCATTTATCACCTATCCAGTAGATAAGTGATAATTGTCAATTCTAAAACAACCCCTTTAATAGGATACTATCCCCTTTATTTAGCCCTCCCCGGCTTCCCTGATAAACCACTGCGTCACAGGGGGTGATGGGGGACAGAGAAGACTATTGACCATGGCATCTTAGTGGTTAAATGACCAGGATTGGAATTATCTCTGATCCCAGACCTTAGAGCAGGGTGTCAAATGTAATATACAGCTGACACAGGCTGTACATGTCGTGGGCTCAGTTCCAGACCCATACTTACATACATGTACAGTGGATATCGGGAAGGGGTTAAGAAATGATTGTTTAGAAGTGGAGCTATATACAATATTTTACTCATGTGTAGTACTTGTCGTTGAGGTGTTTACTCAGGATCTACAAAGGCAAATCCTCTGCCTTTTTACCTGATGTCCTTGTATGAAAACAATCAGTCCATGCTTTTCAGGCTCAACATTGGCGTTGAGCAGACAATTAATGTACAGTGACAATCTTGTCTTACAGATTACTATAGAAAAACCCATTCCACAAAAGGAGGAACCGTCTCAGATCGAGAAGGTCATTAGGTGGGTCGAGGAGAACATCTTCGGAGTAAGTCAAACATTTTTAAGTATTTTTATAGATGTCATACTAGACTGAAATTATTACATATACAGTAGTATCCCTCCCAAAAATATGAATCTAAAGGAACAAAGAGACTTATGGTCAATGTAGTCATCGTGTAGTGACAACAAAATAACCAAAATGTATCATTAATAAACCAGATAAAACTTACATTTTAAGCCTTGGGCTATTGTCTTTCACCACGTATGTAACATAAATAAACACACCATGGCCCATTGGATACTTGGGTAAATCCTCTCCCTAGAGAAGCCTATCACCTTATAACTACTGGCCATAACGACCACTGTGATGGTCCCATACAGAGGATTTGCCCATGACATGACAACACCACCAGACATTGACCTTCCCCTGACCTCTATGTTCACTCTGTTTTTTGCAGGTTACTCCGCTACCACCCGATCCACCCAAGGCGTCACCTTGCATGACCTTTCTAGGCCTCCTGAAGACACAAATCTCTTGGGTGAGTCTGATATTCACAGAATAGTAATTCTTCTTATTGGGGAGTGTAATTTGCTTTATATCCATAATCCTAACAAGAATCAGTCTGAGAACTTTGCAGAGGACAATGGTGGTTGTGATGTTTGGTTACGGGATGATTTTCTTTTTTCTGTTTTGTGTGCTTTTCTGTATTGTTCTTGTTGCTGAAGTTGTTCTTAGATCCAGATGACATATTACTTGGATTGATAACATTTCTTTATAAGTCAGATACTTAGCAGCAGGTGTGAGATCAATCCTCCTACCGACTTACTGATAATTAAAATGAAAAAATAACTATATTCCTACAGGTGACTCCAACTCCAGCTCCAGCTCCACCCAAAGAGAAAGAGGTGTCCTGGCTCCAGAGAAGCCTTAACTGGATTTATCAAGTAAGTGTCATTTTTCCTCATTGTAGTATCAGTTTTATTATTATATAGTAGTATTGTTATCAGGGGCGGACATACTGTACCATATATACTGCTGTATAGGAGATCTACAGGACATACTGGACCATATATACTGCTGTATAGGAGATCTACAGGACACACTGTACCATATATACTGCTGCATAGGGGCTCTATAGGACATACTGTACCATATATACTGCTGTATAGGAGATCTACAGAACATGCTGTACCATATATACTGCTGCATAGGGGCTCTATAGGGAATATTGAACCAAATATACTGCTGCATAGGAGATCTATAGGCCATATTGTACCATATATGCTGCTGCATAGGAGATCTACAAGACATACTGCACTATATATGCTACCTCACAGGGACTCTATAGGACATACTGTACCATATATGCTGCTGCATAGTGGCTCTATAGGAAATACTGAACCATATATACAGCTGCATAGGGGCTCTATATGGCATACAGTACCATATATGCTGCTGCATAGGTGCTCTATAGGGAATACTGTACTATATATGCTGCTGCATAGGGGCTCTATAGGGAATACTGTACTATATATGCTGCTGCATAGGGGCTCTATGGGGCATACTGTACCATATATGCTGCTGCATAGGGGCTCTATAGGGAATACTGTACTATATATGCTGCTGCATAGGGCTCTATGGGGCATACTGTACCATATATGCTGCTGCATAGGGGCTCTATAGGGAATACTGTACTATATATGCTGCTGCATAGGGGCTCTATAGGGAATACTGTACTATATATGCTGCTGCATAGGGGCTCTATGGGGCATACTGTATTACATGTACAGCTGTACAGGGCGCTGTAAACAGAGGGCCCACCAGCATCTTAAATAGAAAATAACAGTGCTTCCTACTGACTACTAGATAAAAATTGTTCAATTACAATCCATCAGTAAGATATATAGGAGCCGGTGATAGTTCAATCCTCCTACTGACTTACTGAGAGTGATAAAATAACTATAATGAAATGTATAAAATAACTACAAAGAAATGTATAAAATAACTATAATGAAATGTATAAAATAACTATAATGAAATGTATAAAATAACTATAATGAAATGTATAAAATAACTATAATGAAATGTATAAAATAACTATAATGAAATGTATAAAATAACTATAATGAAATGTATAAAATAACTATAATGAAATGTATAAAATAACTATAATGAAATGTATAAAATAACTATAATGAAATGTATAAAATAACTATAATGAAATGTATAAAATAACTATATTACTACAGGTGACTCCAACACCAGCTCCACCTGTAGAGGAAGAAGTGTCTTGGCTCCAGAAAAGCCTCATATGGATTCATGAAGTGAGTGCGACTTTTACCCTCTATAGTATCATTATTATTATAGTATTGTTATCAGGAGTGAATATACTGAACCATAGGAGCTCTGTAGGGACCATACTATACGGAACCATATATGCTGCATAGGGGCTCTATAGGACATACTATAACATATATGTAGCTGCACTGGGGCTCTATAGGGAATACTGTACCATATAGGCAGCTGCACAATGGACCAGTAAACAGAGGGCCTGACCAGTGCTTCCCACTGCCTACTTTATGGCATATAAAGGATTGATAATGATTTCCATGGTTCATAATTATTGTTGTATTACAATCCACAAAATAAATTGGCGCACCATCCAAGAACTTCAGAGCCTTAACTTGAAGCTCCTGGTACATAAAGCAAAACCTCTATCAGGGCCCTGACCCTCCCATGTGCCATTCTGCAGTCTATGTATGGGCCAGAGAGCCCTTTAGGGAACCAGGTTCCATGGTCCTTGGTGCCACTGCTACCTCCGCACCCCACTATAGCTGCGCCCCTGAAGATCTTTCTAGAAAGAGGCTTTATGTCCATCACCTCACTCTCAACAAACTAGCTGTTACATAAAAGCCTTGCTGTCTCTGTCCGCCCCTGATTGTTATGAGTGGGCACAATCTCCTATGTGCCCACTCACCCCTCCCCCCACCTCTGCTGCCTGGGAAATCTGTTGTCAATCAAGCACACAGTAATATAGAGGGAAGGGCTGAAGTCTCCTCCTATAACCTTTTTTAATACTTCTGGTTTCTTTTTGTAATATAAATATAAGATTCATTCACTTGTATGAGGTCAATAACACTTTAATAACCGTTTCCTTATTTGTTGCAGAATCTGGAGTCCTATAATTTTGGGCCTCCCTATGACGGCTTATGGACCAAGCTCTTTCTATTCCTCGGATATTGGATGGCTGTCTTTCTTCTTGACGCCAGCCTTATCGATCCTCTTAGTTACATCATGGAGTGGTTTCAAGGAGCGGATGAATTCCCTGATATGGAGGGAATTGATGAGATCACGGATCCACTTTAAAACACGTGGATGATGGAAAAATGGTGCAGTAGACAACAGGCAGCGGTAATATAACGGATTATATCCTGGAGACCTAACGTTATTGAATAGATTGATATATTGGGATTTTTTTTTAATAAATCTAATATCCATGTGATTTTTCTTGCAGCCCGGCGTGATCTTCTATGCCTGTCATTTCCAAACTCTATGGGCTAGAGGGCGAGAAAATAACACCTGAAACATGATGATGACACAACTAGGTCTCCCTCTGTTCCTTGTACACCCTTATCTCGGCAGAGGAGCTCGCTCGTTGAGTTCACTCCAAAGCTCATCTCTTGCCTATTGCCAACACTGTGTCAAGGATTTACAACATCTTTGTATTAACATGCGGCGCACAGAGGACCCAGGTGAAGACTTTATTTTACTAGTAGATTAAATTTTCTGTTCTCTATTATTTATCAATGTGGGGGAGGGGAGTTTATTATTTGATTGTCTTCATCATTTCGTGCTATCAACGTTTCATCATCACAGCAAATAGGAGGGAGATCCATAATTTTTAGAAGTTGAATTGCAGAGTGGGAAGGGGGTATAAATGACCTGACGGTTTCTATTGCTGTTGTAAAAAGTATTTTTTAAAAGAAGTTATCTGGTTTAGAAAACTCATTTTCAAGTTCTGGAATTCTGGGTCCATTGAGTGGGATCCCCCATTTTGAATCCTCATTTTTTAGCTAGAGCGGAGAACAACTACAAAGAGTATTTTCACTCTGGAGGACCGGACACGTCCTTGTGCCGGGTTATATGGACGGACCATTGATTTCAATGGGCACTGTGTAATGCCTTATTTCTCCTGTGGTGGTGCTGCAGGGTGATTAAACACCTGCTGCCAGGTTACCTTAAAGATCACGACTGATTGCTGGGGATTCTAGCAGTCGAGCTCTCTGTAAGGGTATGTGCACACGATGAGAGGCTTTTACGTCTGAAAAGACAGACTGGTTTCAGGAGAAAACAGCTGCGTCGTTTCAGACGTAAAAGCTCCTCCTCGCATTATGCGAGGCGTCTTTGACGTTCGTAAATCTTGAGCTGCTCTTCATTGACTTCAATGAAGAACGGCTCAAATTACGTTGCAAAGAAGTGTCCTGCACTTCTTTGCCGAGGCAGTCAATTTACGCGTCGTCGTTTGACAGCTGTCAAACGACGACGCGTAAATGACAGGTGGTCGGCACAGTACGTCGGCAAACCCATTCAAATGAATGGGCAGATGTTTGCCGACGTACTGTAGCCCTATTTTCAGACGTAAAACGAGGCATAATACGCCTCGTTTACGCCTGAAAATAGGTCGTGTGAACCCAGCCTAATAAGCTCATCATCAACAAACCCTTCTAATGATAAAAGGATTGTCAAAAGAAAATGTGTAAAAAAAACTATTTTGGGAATTTTTAAAAATTTCGGACTGTTGTCTATGAACATAGATAAAGTCATTACTTTATTCTGTGATATTATCTTAGAACATCATTGCTGTTGTGTGCGCCAAAGAGAGTGATGGACCATATAGTCCTTTAGAGATATTACAAGTTCTGGATTAGGGATGAGCGAATGGATTCTACATGAATCGAACTCGGTCGAAATGTGGCAAGAGTACCGGATTGACCAAAATGTTAAACTTTTGGGGTTCACAGTGCACCAATTGTGTCAAATTGGCGTCCCCCGCATAGTGACGGCCGCCATTTTACAATTTAGAAAAAGGATCCCATGACCCTAGGCATGCTTCCCCATAATAACTTGCAGACAGCCATCCCAAAATGCACTGCGGTTACCCCTCCATCTAGCACAGCCAATTATATAAAATGCCAAACCAGAAAATGCTACAGGTTTGGAAACAGCCCTAGAAGACATCAAAGAGTCAAACACGAGTTTTCAGGGCAATCAGGGCACTTGCGGTTCTCGGTAAAATTTATTTAAACGGAATCAAACGGCCCTATTTGATCGAAACGGACCCGAAAATGAATTTTGGGAAGTTTCTATTCTGGATATATTTCTATCATTTCTGATCAGTGTGATGGTCTGATATCAACCTCAACCTCAATCCTCAATGTCCTTTATTTCCACTATACATAGTTATACTATATTCACACCACGCTTTTTATATATATATATATATGCCAGGAAATGTCACCGACGTATATGTCAAACGTGTCCATGGCCTATCACGGGTTCAATGTATTCCTTTCGTCATATATTCGGGGACTACGTATATGTTGTCATTCCTTTTTGTACTGCAGTGGAATACGTAGTTGATCATGCTTTTTGATACAAAGGGATACTGCAAACATTTTATTTTTCTACAATGGGGGTCAGTGGGTGATATATGTAACTGCATGCTATAGGGATCTATATTATACATTCTGCCACTTATTTATTCATCATAAATCAGAATCAAGGCTTTAGTTTTCCAAATGATCATAAAATCTTTAATTTTCATTGTTTTGTTCAGAATGACTTATATTTTCGTTTTCTCCAACAGATATTATCATCGATACCGGCCTATCAGGCTTTTACAGAGTTTGCATAATTTCTGGTACCAAAAGTCAAGTTCGGTCCTGTGCGCTCAGAAAGATTAGGGAGAAGTTTCCTTATCCAGCTGGAACCGCTGTCATCACGTTACATCTAGTTTCATTAATAAATCATCATTCCGCCCAAATATTTCGCATTTGTTTTATACATAGTTGATAAGATTGAAAAATGACACCGGTCCATCAAGTCCAACCTATAATCCTACCGTGATGATCCAGAGGAAGATAAAAAAACCCATGAGGTTGATGCCAATTGCTTCATTTGGGGGAAAATTCCTCCTTGACGCTAAATATGGCAATCAGAATAAATCCCGGGATCAACGTCCCATCTCCAGAATCTAGGACTCATAACCTGTAATATTATATTTTTTAACCTCTTCACGCTGCGCCGCAACTGTACATCCTGCAGAGTGCTTGCTTCCCGCACCAGGACGTACAGTTGCGGAGCGGTTCCCGGCGCACTCTGTCCTAACGGACAGTGTCCGTTATTTCCTATAATAAGATTTTCATTATAGGAAAAAAATGAACACGTTAAAAAAAGTACACATATTTGGTATCGCCGCGTTCGTAACGCCCATAATACGCCTACAAACATCTGCCCATTGCTTTCAATGGGATTTACGGTGTTCTGTTCTCACAAGCCTTAACTTTACGCGTCGCTGTCAAAATACAGCGTAAAATGACGGCTCGTCAAAAGAAGTGCAGGACACTTCTTGGGACGTTTTTGGAGGCGTTTTTCATTGACTCCATTAAAAACCGCTCCAAAAACTGCCGTAAAAAACGCAGCGAAAAACTTGACTTGCTACTAAAACATTTGAAAATCGGGAGCTGTTTTCGCCTGAAAACAGCTCCGTATTTTCAGATGTTTTTGGTCAATGCATGTGAACATACCCTTAGCGTGTGTTCACACGCTTAACAAAAAACGTCTGAAAATACGAAGCGGTTTTCAAGGGAAAACCGCTCCTTATTTACAGACGTTTTTTGAGCAGCCCGCATTTTTCGCAGCGTTGTCGCAGCGTTTATTACGGCCGTTTTTGGAGCTGTTTTCAATAGACTATGAAAAACGGCTCCAAAAACGTCCCAAGAAGCGTCCTGCACTTCTTTTGACGAGCCGTCATTTTACACGCTGTATTTTGACAGCGACGCGTAAAATTAAGGCTCGTGGGAACAGAACACCGTAAAACCCATTGAAAGCAATGGGCAGATGTTTGTAGGCGTATTAGGGGCGTTTTTTCCAGGCGTAATTCGAGGCGTACGGGTATGTTCACACGCTTTAGCCAATTACGTCTAAAATTACGGAGCTGTTTTCAGGCGAAAACAGCTCCTGAATTTCAGACGTTTTTGCAAGTATTCGTGTTTTTCGGGGCGTCAATTACGGACTTAATTGGAGCTGTTTTTCAATGGAGTCAATAAAAAACGACTCCAAAAACGGCCCAAGAAGTGACATGCACTTCTTTGATGCGGGCGTCTTTTTACGCGCCATCTTTTGACAGCGACGCGTAAAATTACACCTCGTCTGATCAGAACATAGTAAAACCCATTGCAAGCAATGGGGAGATGTTTGCAGGCGTAATGGAGCCGTCTTTTCAGGCGTAATTCAATGCGTAAAACGCCCGAATAACGTCTGAAAATAGGCCGTGTGAACATACCCTAAGATCGACTAACCTAATGAGCAAATTAGAGAAGGAAGCGACAGGAAGCCCCCTCAGGTTTATGTCCCTTCTATTAGAAGAGGAAAAATCAAATCTTGAACCAGAAATCACGAAAATTGCCTGAACTTAGAGAGCAAGCATTAAAACTTAAAACTGATCCCCAATTTGAAAAAAAAGGAGGTGCTCCTACAAAGTACAATTACAAAATTTCAATGGGAGACGGAGGTGTTTTTTCCCACGAGCGTAAAAAAACGTTTGCGGGAAAAAGAAGCAGCATGCTGTTTCTTTGGGCGTTGCTGTCTCTGTCCTCCCATTGACATCAGTGGGAGGCAGAGAGAGCGTTTTTTTGTGGAGTTTTTTGCCTGCAGCGCTCAATAGCCGCGGGCAAAAAACATTGTGAAAAATGCGGCAAACGGCATGCAGGAAGGTCAAAATCTGCTTCAAAATTCCAGATCACGAAGAATCTGATATTGACGTATCGGCATCAGAAGCAGACCTTTCAGATTCAGTTAGGTTCAATCCTACCCAGACTGTGCGCATCCCACCATCCCGTAAAGGCCAGGGGGGGGGTTACCTATGACCCCTAAATAATTAGACCGACACCAATTTCCTCTTAAACGTGGGTTGACGCGAGGGTCGGCCACAGCTTTATTTATTATTTATTTATTATCCAATTTCCACATAACTTATTAACCGTTTTATACCCGTATGCCAGCCTGCCTAGGGCAGGGCATGTAGGTCACTTCTTTTATAACAAAATACCGCCACGAGGAGGATGCGCATTTTCAACTGCGTAGCCCTCCTCCCCCACGACCCCCGGTCAACCTGAACAAAGCCTCCTCCATACCATCCTTGATTCCGGACAAAAAGATGTCCAGCCCAATATCCGTGAGGTGCACCCCATCCGGCAAAAGTAAACACCTATTATCCCCTTCCAACTGCCTATGCCGAATAACCACCCCCCCCCCCACCGGCTCTGACGTACCTCGAGACCCTGGTGTTCAACAGGCGCCTCCCCCTTTCAATGGCATTAAGATCACGTGCCCCTGCCCATTCCGCCCGAGGAATCGCCTCAGACCATACTAAAAACCAACTGTTAGAAGAACGACGTAAACCTTTCGAAATCGGATTTAATCAACGCTATCAGCTCCCCTAACCGCACCGAACACATGTCGTTCCCTCCAACATGTATCACCAACACGGTAGGAGCCACCCGCTGCCTACTAATCGCTACCACTTCAGGCAAGACGTCCAGCCATCTCAGCCCACGAACTCCTCTCCAGTGTACATCAGATCCCAGGATACCCAATGAAAGACCTCCTGGTCATATAGAAGCCCGCCGTTCAGCCCAAAAGACATAGGAGTGGCCAAGAATCCAAATAACGGGACGAGGACCTGTAATGAACACAATATTAATGTAAAATCAAATCCGAGCGAATATAACCAGCAAAACATTCCGAACGCCAGCGCCCTATGCGCCGAACCGCCCCGTCGGGTAATCCCAGTTCGCTGGCCGTAGTGGCAGCTCCTATCCTGAATGAGTGAGTGCCAAACTCCTTGGGGGGGAAACCAGCCCAGGACAAGGCGGACCTGAACACCGCCGTAAACTGGAACCTGGTAAGAGGTTTGCCATCTACATGGGATAGGAACTGGGTACCGGACAACCGGGCCCGCACATATTGTGTAATAGCTTGCACGGGGCAAGCCGGCCCGGGTACCGGCCGCAGGGAAATCCAACAACCCTTCCCAAATGTATCTGTATTAGACCTGTGTATACGAAAACGAACGCCGACGTTAGACAATACCACGTCATCAGCAAGCAGGCCCCCCGGGCGGGTGGCCGCCATGGTCACAAATTCGGAAATGCACAGGGCACCGAAAAAGGACAACACAAACGCCGCAGTGAGCAACTTAACCTCAAAAGGAGAAGAACAAACGACAGGCAACTCCTGTAACAGTTTTATGAGAATTGGGTAAGAGACTGGGCGCCTAGATTCGCGCCTAACCGAGGACTTCTTCCAGCCCTCTAACGCCTGTGTTATGAAAAAGAATTTAGTCACGTCCGGCCACGAGCGCAACTTAAAAAAGAAGGCCAAACCTGAAAGTCGCCGCTGCGCCACCGCACCCGAAACCCCCTGCTGCAATAATTTAGACAAGTATGACAACACGTAGGAGCTAAGATCAGCAGCATACGGCCCCAAGGGGCGCTCACCAACCACATCCAGCCACTTATTCCACGCCTTACCATATGCCGCCCAAGTGGATGGTGCAAGCGATGATCTCACGAGGGGGACCAACTGGAGTCCAGCATCCTCCACAACGTGTCCGGGCAGCTGGCCCCCACCAAGTCCGCCTGCGGGCAAAGTGAACGGAACGCCTGCCAATTAAAACGCGACAAAGCATCAGCAACCTTATTACAAATACCGGGAATATGTCTGGACCTAAAATGGATGTTGTGTTGAAGGCATCTTAAAACAAGACGCCTGAGCAACGCAACCACCGGGGGGGGAAGAAGAAGTTAAGTGATTCACAGCATAAACAACACTAGCATTGTCAGACCAGAATACCACTGAGGAATTAGCCAGTCTATCACCCCAATGGCAACTACGATAGGAAACATTTCAAGGAGCGTCAAATTTCTGCACCAGCCCCGGTCACGCCACACTGGAGGCCAGGGAGAAGCACACCAAGATGAACCGAGTATGGCCCAAAACCTGCGCAGCCGGCGGCGTCGGTAAACAACTGAATCTCGTGGCTGGATGCCGGGGGGCTCCGCCAGCAAGTTCGCCCGTTGTATTCAGCTATGAAATTGACCCACACCTGTAAGTCTCTCCTCAGCACTGAAGTGATGCGCACGTAGTGCGTGGGGGACCGTGCCCCAACCGTGGCTAACGACAAACTACGCGAAAAAAATGCGGCCCATGGGCATGATTCTACTCGCAAACACCAACAAACCCAATAATGACTGAACCTGTCGTAGCTGCAACTTTTTGGCCGCCATGGCCGCGGACAGGTGAGACCTCAATTTTGAGACCTTGTCCACCGGCAAACGGAACACCATTTGTACCGAATCAATCTCGATTCCGAGGAAAGACAAAACTGTAGTCGGTCCCTCGGTCTTCTCTTCAGTAAGGGGGACGCCGAACCGGGCAGATATACTGCGAAACGAATCAAGAAACGATTGGCAACGTGTCGAACTAGCAGGGCCTACAAAAAGGAAATCGTCTAAGTAGTGTGTAGTGTCCGCACAACCCGTAACGTCTCTCAAAACCCACTCTAGGAAAGAACTAAAAACTTCGAAATAATAACAGGAAATGGAGCATCCCATGGGTAGGCACATATCGTAAAACACTTGCCCTTGCAACTGGCAGCCGAGTAAGTGATAACAATCAGGGTGGACGGGTAGCAATCTGAACGCGGACTCCACATCGGATTTTGCCATTAGAGCTCCCTGCCCCGCCCGACATACTAAGTCAACCGCTCTATCAAAAGATACGTAGGAAACAGCCGCTAGGTCCTTATCTATACCGTCGTTAACCGACCGCCCCTTCGGGTACGACAGATGGTGTATTAAACGGAATTTGCCGGGTTCCTTCTTGGGAACTACACCTAAAGGGGAAATATGTAAGTTAGGGAATGGTAAACCCGAGAAGGGGCCGGCCATCCGGCCCAACTCCAACTCCTTGTCCAATTTGGCCCTGACAACATCTGGGAATTCGGACGCCTATTTTAAATTTCCCGAAAAAGAGGGCGCCGGGTCGGAAACAAAAGCGATAAAGAAACCAAATGAAAAACCCGTCCTAAGCAGGACGGCCTCCCCCATCTTGGGGTACCGGTCTAGCCATGGCAACATCTCTAACACGCGGATTGGGGCCCTGGATCCTACCCGTACTATTGGGACGGGGGGCTTGGGCGCTACGCCTATTGCAACGAACGGCTGGGTGGGCGGCACCGCAGGAAGAGCACTCGTGCTTAAATTTGCAGGAAGCGTAAAATTTACAGTGTCCTTCATTGAAAAGCCAGCAGGACCCGTTACGTTTAATGTTGAGGGCCCCGGCCCCCGCGGCTGGACCAAATGCTGATGGGGGAGGGGCCCCGGGCTGAAAGGGGCGCTGGGACATCATAAGTCTGAGCCATAGATCAGTTGCCTTAGTGTCCCACCCTACCTCCGGTTTTTGTGACATGCGCCTGCGAAACTCCTCATCATAACGCCACCAGGCCGTACCCCCGTGGGACTTGTAAGCACTAAAAACCGTATCTAAATACACGAAAAGCTGGAAAGATTTATCCGGGTTATTCTGAGAAGCTACGCATCCTAATACTTCAAACGCCTGTAACCAATTGTTAAACATTCTTGCTACTTTGGGCTTGGCCGGGACCCCTCTTTCAAAGCGACGTTCCCTGTCGACGGTAGCCGAGTCCACCGACACCAGGGACAAAACATCCACGTATTCATTACGTGCTATTTTTTACCGGGTATCGTCGGATAAATGAGCTCCAAGAGGGGGGATACCACAAAAATACGTATCCCTGAAGGCGGGTAAGGAAGGGCCGGTCATAGACGTAGACGCTTCAACTAGCGTTTTTGGTACCTCCAGTGGGACCAGGGTGGGGAGGGCGTTTGCCCTACCCGCCAACAGGGATCGCAACACATTCACTATTTCAACATCAGATGTAACCCCCGAACCCCAGGCCCGAAGGCAGTCATACTCACTGCGTCCAGAAGCCGGCACTGGGACCAGGGCCGTCGGAGGCGGCAGTGGGGGAGGGGCAGGTGCAGGAGATGCTACTGGCACCTCTCCCGTCCTTGAGCTCGCAGACCTTCGGCGACCGGACGCCCGTTTGCTATGGCGACGCCCGTCATGGCTGCGGCGACTGCCTTGATGGGACGACCCAGTGCAAGAGCTCGACGATCCGGAACTTGAGGATGAAGGAGTTCGTCTATGTCGCGATCGCCGACTGCTGCGCCTGGATGAACGGCGTCTGGAAGACCACTGTGAGCGGGATCGCCTAGTCCTGTTGGTGCCCCTTGAGCTGACTAGGACCCCCGACAGCAGGAACAACCAGTGCAGTCACAGCTGTCGTAGGAAGGGGCGCCGGTAGTGGTGCCGGTTGCGTCACTCCTCCAGTAGCAGCGCTTGGTGGAATGTGCTGCGGGACTGACCCTCTGGTGCTGTTTCTAGTTCCCATCCCGCGACCTCTTGGAAGGAGAGCCGCTGCCGGATTAGGCTGTGTACACCCCCGCGGCGGCGGTGCTGCTGCCCAAGGCCGAGCCCTTCCCAGTCCAGTGGAAGTAGTCGGGCCTGGAGACGGGGGAATCACGTCCTCCTGCCGGTCTTGCGATAGCTGCGGCCCGGGACCTGACTGCGCATGCGCCACCAGACTAGGGGCCTCTGCTCGAACTCGCTGGGTACCGGAAGGGGACAACCGCACTGGCGGCCTAGAGCGACGCCCAGAACGCCTTGCGGGGAGCTGACTGTTCCCAGGAGGTTCGGGTGCCACCGTCTCGTCTAACAGAGACTGCAGCCATACCGAACCCTCACTATGGAGGCGAAGGCGGATAATTTCCTCTAACTCTTGCCGGTTCATGATCCCGAGGTAAGTGTACTCACCACCGTGGACAAGCAAACGGCCAGAAGAGGAAGAGGAAGATGGCCGCCCGCCGCCGACTTATGAACCCTGGCAATGAAGGTAGTGGTACCCGCCCGCGGCCCGCCTACGGATCGCCCAGAGGGATGGATACCTGCGTCCCCATCCTGATTCCTTAAGCACGCTGTTCGCCTGACTCTACCCACCCAGGCCCTCATGTTACTCCTTTAACCCCCACTGTGCCACACAGTCATGAGCCCAACGGCTAATACGCCTGAGGGCTTCCAGGGGAAGGGGGAATAGAAGACCCTACAGAACCAGGGAAACAGGGAATAGGAGAGGACCAGTGGCGTAGCTATAGGGTCGCAGCGGTCGCAATTGTGACCGGGCCCCCGAAGTCAGGGCCCGCCACACCACATCAATAAAAAGTTATTATAGTAACTCGGGCCGCGGGCCCCTGTTACTATAGTAACTGACAGTACTTACCTTCCTGGTTATGGAGCGCAGCGGAGATCCTGACGTCACAGCGCTGTGCGCCGCGCACAACATCGTGATCCTGGATAGAGTCAGGACAGAACTTCCGCCGCGGCTGAAGAGGAGGGTAAGATTAATATCCCTGTCTGCTGAAGCTGATTGGCGGGGTGCAACTCCCGGGAACTGGCCAATCAGCTGTTTTGAAGGGGCTGCAGTACTCGTACGAGAGCTGCTTCCCCTTCATTATGGTCTCTTCATTCTGGTCACTTGCTCACACTGTGAATCCGTGTTGGTGATTCACAGTGTGAGCGAGTAGTGAAATGAAGGGGAAGCAGCTGTCGTACGAGTGCTGCGGCCCCTTCAAAACAGCTGATTGGCCGGCTCACGGGAGTCGGACCCCGACACATCAGCTATTGATGGCCTGTCCTGAGGATAGGCCATCAGTATTTAGGGACTGGACAACCCCTTTAAGTCTACGATGTAGCAGGCTTAGAGGGCCCTTGAGACAGGATCACAGATTGTGTGATGCTGTCTGCTAGGCCCTGTATCTAAGCCAATCACATGGTAGGCTTAGATACATGGCCCATGTGTGATCTTGTCTGATGGGCCCTGTATTTAAGCCTACCACACAGTAGGTTTAGATACAGGGCCCCAGCACACAGTAATCTTATACTGTATAAGATTACAGTCTGCTGGACCCTGTATCTAAGCCTACCTTGTGGTAGGCTTAGATACAGGGTCCCACAGACAGTATCACACCTGGGCCCTGTATCTAAGCCTAACACATGTGTTACTGATAGTTTTTTTTTGTTTTTGTGTTTTCTTACAGGTTCGGTCGTTGGACTACGTCAGATTCCAGGACTACTTCAATGACGGCTTTTTTTTATTATCAATAAAATAGTTAATCAGGGTTGTATGTGTTTTTTTTTTTTATTTCAATAAAATATTTTTTCTATGTCTTTGTGTTTTTTTAAAAACTATATTACTACCGCCTTAGTAATGGCCGCCGGCTGATTGACAGCGTCCGTTGCTAAGGCGGGGCTTAGTGTTAGCCGGTGCAGAGGCGAACACTAACCCCCTTTATTAGCCCAGTACCCACCGCCACCAGGGGTGCTGGGAAGAGTCGGGTACGATCCAGTACTTGACCATCTGTAGTGATGGTCGGGCAATGGGACGGTCGCAGGCTGGTATGATCAGGCTGGGAAAGGCCAGAAACAGCGGCCCTTCCCATCCTCGTAATGCTGCCTGCTGCTGCTTTATTGTATCTAGCTGCTTATGAAAAATGGGGGGACTCCAGATAATTAAAAAAAAAAAAAAAAAATTGGAAAGAACGATGTGGGGTCCCCCCCCTCCCAATTTTCATAACCAGCTAGATACAACACCAGGGGCGTAGCTAGGGGGCAGGCGGGGCATGTGCCCCGGGCGCAAGGGAAGGGGGGCGCCGAAGAGCAGCTGATCGCTGCTGACAGGCGCCCCGTATGTCGGACACCTGCAGCAGCTTAGGAAGAGGCGGGAAATATAGGGCGCTCTGACTGGGGTCTGTGACAGCCATGGAGTGGACCAGTCCAGTCACCTGACCTGTCACCTGACCTCACGTCAGTGACATGAGGTCAGATGAACTCAGGTCAGGGGACAGGTCCACTCCCGTGCTGCAGCCTCCCAGCATCTGCCTCTACTCTGTGCTCCGTGCTCTGTGCTCTGCCGAGAAGCAGAGAGGAAGCTCCGCCCACAGCCCGTCCTCACCTGTCAGCAAGGAGACATGGTGAGTGTCTGTGTGTGTGTCTGTCTGTGTGTGTGTGTGTGTGTGTGTGTGTCTCTGTCTGTATGTGTCTCTGCATGTGTTTGTCTCTTATATCTACTACATTATCTGTACTGTGTAGCAGAGCTGAGATTGTAATTTAGCACAATGTGTTATCTGTGGTTTTACATAGGACTGCAGGGGACACAACTACATTATCAGTACTAAGAGAGTTATCAGTGTGCTATCCAGTGGCGTAACTACCGCCGTAGCAGCCGTAGCGGCTGCTACGGTGCCCGCGGCATGAGGGGGCCCGTGTCGCCCGCCGGCACGGACCCCCACCATGGCCGGAGGCTATGGCTGCTACAGCACGACGCCACTGAACAGTATGGCAGAGCAGGGAGATATCTCCCCGCTCTGCCATTAAACAAAAGACATGTATCCCCTATCCACAGGATATCCACAGGATAGGCGATACATGTGTGATCGCTGGCAGTGATAGGGAGAACGGGGGACTGAAAGTCCCCCCAAGTTCTCCATAACTAACCTCGGACTTCCGGGGTCTGTGTCGGCAGCTCCGTAGAAATGAATGGAGCGCCGGTCGCGCTTGTGCGCATGCGTGACCAGCGATCCTTTCATTTTTATTGAGCTGCCGACACAGACGCCGGAAGTCAGAGGTTAGTCATGGAGAACTTCAGGGGACTTTCGGTCCCCCGTTCTCCCTATCGCTGCCAGCGATCACACATGTCTTTTGTAGGACACACTGTAGGTCGGATTTTTTGGGGAGGGGGGACGCTGTATGGCGTTCCCTACAGGGGGGGTTGTATGGCGTTCTCTCCAGGGGGGCTGTATGGCGTTCTCTACAAGGGGGGCTGTATGGCGTTAGCGCCATACAGCCCCCTCTGTAGATAACTTCATACAGCCCCCCTGTAGATAAAGCCATCCAGCCCCCCCCTGCAGGGAACACCATACAGCCCCCCCTGTAGATAACGCCATACAGCCCCCCTGTAGAGAACGCGATACAGCCCCCCTGTAGAGAACGCCATACAGCCCCCCCTGCAGGGAACGCCATACTGCCCCCTGTAGGGAATGCAATACAGCCCCCCCCTGTAGAGAACGCCATACAGCCCCCTGTAAAGAACGCCATACAGCCTCCCCCCTGCAGGGAACGCCATACAGCCCCCCTGTAGATAACGCCATACAGCCCCCTCTGTAGATAACGCCATATAGCCCCCCCTGTAGATAACGCCATACAGCTTCCCCCCTGTAGGGAACGCCATACAGCCCCCCTGTAGATAACGCCATACAGCCCCCTCTGTAGATAACGCCATACAGCCCCCCCTGTAGATAACGCCATACAGCCCCCTCTGTAGATAACTCCATACAGCCCCCCCTGTAGATAACACCATACAGCCCCCTCTGTACATAACGCCATACAGCCCCCCCTGCAGGGAACGCCATACTGCCCCCCCTGTAGGGGACGCAATACAGCCCCCCACTGTAGGGAACGCCATACAGCCCCCCCTGTAGATAACGTCATACAGCCCCCTCTGTAGATAACGCCATACAGCCCCCCTGTAGATAACGCCATACAGCCCCCTCTGTAGATAACGCCATACAGCCCCCTCTGTAGATAACGCCATACAGCCCCCTCTGTAGATAACGCCATACAGCCCCCCCTGTAGATAATGTCATACAGCCCCCTCTGTAGATAACGCCATACAGCCCCCTCTGTAGATAACGCCATACAGCCCCCCCTGTAGATAGCGCCATACAGCCCCCCTGTAGATAACGCCATACAGCCCCCTCTGTAGATAACGCCATATAGCCCCCTCTGTAGATAACGCCATACAGCCCCCTCTGTAGATAACGCCATACAGCCCCCTCTGTAGATAACGCCATACAGCCCCCCCTGTAGATAGCGCCATACAGCCCCCCCTGTAGATAACGCCATACAGCCCCCTCTGTAGATAACGCCATACAGCCCCCCTTTGTAGATATCTACAGGGGGGGCTGCAAAAAAGGCACTATCTACAAGGGGGGGTTGTGTGACACCCAGGGGAGGGGGGGCCCAGTCAAAAGTTTGCTATGGGGCCCAGTCTTTCCTAGTTACGCCCCTGGTGTTATCTGTAGTGTTACATAGGACCGCAGTTCACTGAAGTGATATATGAGTAAAACGTATAAATTTTATTTCATAACTCCCTAAAAACAGGGGTATAGTCACCACTGTGAAAAGCCCCACCGTGTGTATTAAAAACGTATTAAACACATACTCCAAGTCCTGGCTTGTTTGTGAACCCTCTCTGACTGGGTATACTTGAAAGATACAAATATGGGATCAACGTTTCAACATTGGTGTATCAGTGGATTAGACCCTAAAACACACCGGAGCCTGCAGTTACCGCTCCTAAATCTCCTGGTACTAAGGTACACAACAATGCCACTGTCCCCTACGCTATGATCCCTCACTAACCTGACACTACGCGTTTCTATACATATCATCAGGGGTCTGTAACTTGGTCATTCTGGCTAGGATGCCAGCGATATTGATTCATTAGCAGATATTCTGCTGTACAACACGGAAGCGTGCACGCATGGATGTCAGCGGCACGCTTCACTCGGGACTCAGAGTTGATATAACTAATACTCCTCCCCCTGGCCTCGGCAGCGCACTTCGAAACAGCCAATCACACTAGCCCACCTCATTCGTGACGCCTGACCATGTGACTCCCGGCCGTCAGCTGACGTACCCGGAAGTAACATCGACAACATCAAACGGGAGGCTGTAGGCGCATCTCCTTACTGCACATAAGCCCATTCTCATCGAGGATGGAGTGTCATAATAGCAAATAGGGTAGATATTGCGGATCAGCTCAAAACCGCAACTCGGCTGCCATAGATAAAGCACCTTCTCTGTAAATACACTTGGTATGGATAAATAAGCGATATTTATATTTGCCACACTTTAGAATTTGAAACACTTCTCTTGAAAGGAAAGACTATACCTGTTAGCAATAAATGGTGTACCGCAAGTAACTGTATTGTAACCAGGAATGACAGCCACACACATACTTTAACAACCATAAATAGTAACATTGAAATGTGTATTTAAATGAAACAGGTATAGTTTGTTTGCTCATTTAGACCTTCAGGCTGTACACAAGCCAGTCTATAGATCCACTGTGCCTCTTTACGCCGAATACGATTGTCCCAGTCCCCTCCCCGTTTTGGAGGACGTACCAGTTCAATCGCCTGGAATTTTAAGCATTCTGCTCTGCCTTGATGTTTTGCATGTACATGTTTGGATATGGGAGTATCTCTTTCATTTGTAACATCTCCAACATGTTCTCTAATCCGGCGCCGAAACTGCCGCACCGTTTTGCCCACATAATTCAGTGGGCATGGACATGTTATCAAATAAACCACCCCTGCTGTTTTGCAATTTACAAAGTCTCGAATATCATACTCGACCTTGGTGGTAGCACTTTTGAATTTTCTCCCATTCTGGATAAAGTCACAAGCCTTACAACTGCCACATCTATGTGTGCCTGGTATCTGCCTATCCAGCCAGGTTCCTTTTTGTGTTATAGGGTCAAAGCAGCTGTGCATCACCCTATCTCTGATGTTTTTGCCTCTACGGAACGTGACTGAAGGCCATTGTGTAATCTGATCCACCAAGTCCACATCTGCACTTAGGATACGTCAGTATCTTTTTAATATTTGCATGATCTCAGATTGTTTGGAGTCATAAGTACCTATAAGTCTCGTAACCCTTTCCTCTTTACGTTGTCTAGGGACTAAAAGACTCTGCCTGTCTGCATCCTTCGCTCCCTCATAGGCCTTTCTAATTACCCCCTTCGGGAAACCTCTCTCCTTCAATCTATTTGTGAGATCCTGTGCCTGTATCTCAAAATCATCCATCGAGCTACAGTTCCGGCGTACTCTCATGAATTGGCATCTGGGGATACCTCGTTTGAGGGGATAAGGGTGACAACTATTCCATTGTAAAAAACTGTTAGTTGCTGTCTCCTTTCGGTGTACTTTAGTACGTATTGTGCCTTCCTTAGTTTTCATAATCTTTAGATCTAGAAAAGATAATTCCTGATCACTGATTTCACATGTAAACCTCAGCCCTAGATTATTATCATTAAGGGCTGCCACAAAGGCATTGAATTCCTCCACTGTGGAATTCCAAAGCAACAACACGTCATCAATGTATCTAATCCAGATGCCTATTGATGAAGTCCACTTTGCAAATTTATCCCCAAACACTACTGTCTCTTCCCACCAGCCAAGATATAAATTCGCATAGGTGGGAGCAGTAGGACTCCCCATTGCTGTGCCACGTTGCTGATGAAAAATGCGGTCCTCAAAGATGAATACATTCCTTTCTAACACAAAATGTAACAATTGCAACACAAGCTGGTTGTGAGCCACATATTGAGTGCCTCGAGATTTAAAAAAATATTCCACTGCCTCACAGCCAAGTCCATGTGGAATAGAGGAGTACAATGCCTCAACGTCCAGGCTAGCCAAAAATGTATTTTGTTCCAGCGTAATACCATCAATTTATTTTAAAACATCCATAGTGTCACGTACATATGATGTAAGACCTAGCACAAAGGGACGCAACACCTCGTCTATGTATGTACTCACATTCTGGGTTAGATTATTGATACCTGATACAATAGGTCTGCCACGTAAGGGAGGGTACCCTTTATGAATTTTGGGCAGGCTATAAAAACATGCCATGATGGGAAATTGTGGAAACAGAAAGTTAAATTCACTAGCACTAATCAGGGAACTACTCTTTGCATCACGTAGGATGCCTAAAAGCTCCTTTTTGAACAGTGCTATGGGGTTCTCCTTTAGAATGGTGTAACAGTCAGGATTGAGCAAGATGTCCTCACACATCTTCTTATAGTCTTCTCTACTCATCACCACAATATTCCCACCCTTATCGGATGCTTTCAGAATAATGTTTTGTCTTTTTTCCAAAGTGGTAAGAGCTAAACGTTCAGACCAAGACAGATTGTTGTCTATACAGCCCCCTCTGTAGATAACGCCATACAGCCCCCTCTGTAGATAACGCCGTACAGCCCCCTTTGTAGATATCTACAGGGGGGGGGGGCTGTAAAAAAGGCACTATCTACAAGGGGGGGGGGGGTTGTGTGACACCCAGGGGAGGGGGGCCCCAGTCAAAAGTTTGCTATGGGGCCCAGTCTTTCCTAGTTACGCCCCTGGTGTTATCTGTAGTGTTACATAGGACCGCAGGTAACATCTACTACATTATCTGTACTGTGTAGCAGAGCTGAGATTGGAATTTAGCACAATGTGTTATCTGTGGTGTTACATAGGACTGCAGGGGACACAACTACATTATCAGTACTCAGAGAGTTATCACTGTGTTATCTGTGGTGTTACATAGGACTGCATGTAACATCTACTACTTTATCTGTGCTGTGTACATATGTGGCTGTGTGGGTATATATGGGTCTGTTTGTGAATGTGTCTTTGTGCTTGTATATTTGTGCCTTTTATGTATTTGTATATGTTCCTGTCTGTGTATTTATCTGTGTGTGTGTGTGTGTGTGTGTGTGTGTGTGTGTGTGTGTGTGTGTGTGTGTATATATGTGTTTGTACGTCTATATATTTACCTGTTTGTATATATTCCTGATGTGTGTATGTATATTTGCCTGTATGTCTAAATATCTATCTTTATGTATGTACAGTATACATGTTCCAGCGTGTCCATATATGTGGTTAATTTTTGGTTCGTGTAGGGGGCGGCAATAGATAGTCCCGCAGAGGGCGCCATCCAAGCGAAGGCCGGCCCTGGCTGTCACCAACCCTAGTCAGAAGGAACTCCGCCGCTGCCTGCGCCGCATGACCTCCTCGGCTTCTCCGGTAAGTCACACCAGGCAGAGCGGAGAGTGGTAGCGGTAGGCTACCGCTCACTGGTCTGTTCACAGTGTGGCGCTAAGTACAAGGGGTGGGAGTGTGCCGCTATCTACTAGGGGGGAAGCGGGCTGTGTGTGGCCTCTTTAATTTATTTTATTTTAATTTATTTTTATGTTAATTACATTATATAACTATATCGCTTGTAAAATGTAGAAATGCTTTTATACTCGCCTTACATTAAAAAAATTGTGAAAAAAAATTACACCTCATTGATTGGTAGGGAAAGAAAACATGGCGAGGGGGAATGAGATGTCGGGAAATAAGTTGAGGGGGGGGCGCCAAACTGAATCTTTGTCCCGGGTGCAGGAGAACCTAGCTACGCCTCTGACAACACAGCAGCAGCAGGCAGCATTACCAGGGTGGGAAGGGCCACTGTTTTTGGCCTTCCCCAGCCTAATACTACCAGCCTGCGGCCGCCCCGGTGCTTGACCGTCAGTACAGATGGTCGGCTACTGGCTCGTACCTGGCTCTTCCAAGTATCCCTGGTGGCGGTGGGCATGGCCGGCCTTAGATACGTTCAACCAGTGCGGTCGCACAGGGCGCCAGCCGCCACACTGCAAGAGGGGCGCCAGCGGGTGTGTGTATCCCCGCAGCGTTGCAACTACCAGCGGGTCAGGTGCCACTCGCTAACTGCACCCAGGGCCAGCCTTAGGCAGTCGCCTTTCCGGCTCGGGCGCTTCTTCACATAGTGGCCGTCGCTACCGCTGTAGCAGCCATAGCGGCTGCTAACGGCGACACCAGGCATGAGGGCAGAGGCGCCGCTAGCAGTCACTGCGGCTGCTATAGTGGTAGCAGTGGCGGATTAAGAAGACCATGGGCCCTGGGCTGTTACCCAAACTTGGGCCCCCCTTCTCCACCACCACCCTCCCAAGCCGTAACTATTGCTAACACTATCTTTTTACACAAGCATTAACAAATTGGTGTTACGATTCCCCTTTAACAGGGCTGTGTCCCTACATACACAGCACACGGTCCAGCGGAGTCAATGGCATAATTAGTAAGCCCAACGTAATGTAGGCGCAGCCGTAATGAAGGGAGCGCATGACTAGGTGTTTGGGGTTTTAGGCTACCACGTTTGAGGCTATTTGTATAGGGATTAGAGGGTTAAGTGAAAGGGGCATGGGGCAAATGTATCTATATGTGGTGGGTGGAGTGTAATGTATATAAATCCATGCGGGGAAGAGGCAGCCCTCTTTCCCGCTGGACAACAGGAGAAAATAATTGTCCTGTTACTATAACTGTTTTAAAGAAAAAACTAAAAAAAACGTTTTAGGCCTCATTTACACGAGCGTAATATACGCGCGTGCAAAGCGCGTGCTTTTCACGCGTGTCGTACTCACCTATATTACTCTATGGGGCAGTGCAGACGATGCGTGAATTTTGCGCAGTGCAAGTGCGTTGCGTAAAACTCACGACATGTTCTATAATCGTGCGTTTTTTGCGCATCACGCACACATTGAAGTCAATGGGAGCGTGAAAACCACGAAGGTCGCACGGAAGCACTTCCGTGCAAACTGCGTGATTCGCGCAAGAGCTGTCAAACTCTGAATGTAAACAGAAAAGCACCACGTGCTTTTCTGTTTACAAACATCCAAAAGGAGTGTCTTAGAGATGAGCGAACCGAACTTCACCGGGTTTGACCGAACTAGTTTTGACCGAACTCGGCAAAAAATGTTGCGGTACGCGACGTCAGGAGACAGTCACTGTCCAGGGTGCTGAAATAGTTTAACTGGTTCAGCACCCTGCACAGTGACTTCCGATCCCAATATACGTGAACGTGTAAAAAAAAAAAAAAAGTTCTGACTTACCGATAAAACTCCCGGCTTCTTCCTCCAGTCTGACCTCCCGGGATGACAATTCAGTCCAAGTGACAGCTGCAGCCAATCACAAGCCAAGCACAGGCTGCAGCAATCACATGGACTGCCGCGTCATCCAGGGAGGTGGGGCCAGATGTCAAGAGAGGCGCATCACCAAGGACGCGTCACCAAGGACGCGTCACCAAGGCAACGGCCGGGAAGTTCTCGGTAAGTACGAACTTCTTTTTTTTTAAACAGGTTACTCCATATGGTGATCGGAATTCACTGTCGAGGGTGCTGAAAGAGTTACTGCTGATCAGTTAACTCTTTCAGCACCATGGACAGTGACTGACGTCGACTAGCCTCATCTCTCAGCGGTCAGCTGTCCATTCAGCACCAGGAAGAAGGTTCGTTTATGACAGCCCTGCAGAAGGACTGGGACGGCAGGGCTGTCATTCTGATTATGCCACGCCAGCAGCGGATGGCAGGACCGTGGACGGGCCGCGTTCCGCTGGGCCTAGGACGTCAGCTACCGGAAGGTCGGGGAGCTACGGGGAGCGTGGGGTGCAGGAGCACCACTCCCCAGGACCGTCAAGATCAATGCCGTGCTCATCCGGAGTGGTGGACGCGTCCACTGGGAGGTCACCTCAGGGACGGCCGGGTGAGTCTACCACGGATGTGGTGCCGGGGATGTGTGGGGGGAATGTTGTCTATGTCACAAATGCATTTGTTGTTTATAGAGGGATGCAGGAATATTTTGCGAGAGTTTTGCCAGGTGTAGAGCAGTCGCCAGCGAGGGTATGGGGCGCTGCTAGCGAGGCGAGTGCTAGTGCGGCAGGGAGTGCGGTTGCTAGCGAGGCGAGTTCTAGTGCGGCTGCGGCAGGGATTGCGGTTGCTAGTGAAGTGGCGCTGGTTCTGGGTGCCGTAGTGGCGGTGGAAAAAGCGGTTGATGCGGTGGCTAGTACGGCTAAGAAAGAGGTGGAGGATGTGCGTTTGTCTGACGCTGCTAAAGGCGAGGTTTATGTGTGTTTTGAGGGCCCGCTGGGGGCACATTTGTAGGTTGAGATTAGGGAAAAGATCTGGAAAGATGAATATGTGGATATTTTTTCTTTATTGCCTTTGGAGAAGTTTAATTTGGATCGGTGGAAACCGGATGAAAGTAAAAAGGAGGAGGAGGAGCGGCGGCGTTATCGCTTGATTCCTCTGACTTTCGCGAATTGGCTGCAGGCCTTCGCTATTTTGGCTAGCGTGGTGGGTGAGAAGGCGCCGGAGAACTGTTCGGCGTTGTTTTGTTATATGGATTCTGTGGGGGAGGCGTATCGTGTATACGGTGGTAATGCGTGGTTGCGGTATGACCAACAGTTTCGTCAGCGGAAGTCGGTGCGCCCGTCGTTGCGATGGTATCACAAGGATATCAGTTTGTGGATGCGTCTGATGTCTGCTCCAAAACAAGGGCAACAGCCCTTTCGGATTGCGGCCGGCGGGCAGGGGTCAGCAGCGGGTCGGTCAGGTTCCTCAGGAAAGGGGTGTTGCTGGCAGTATAATGAGGGGCATTGCAAGTTTGGCACAGACTGCAGGTACAAGCACGAGTGCTCCGGTTGCGGAGGCGCCCATGGTTTGTCCAGATGCTTCAAGAAGCATAAGGGCAGGCAGGGAGATGCTGAGCAGAAGAGGGGCGACGTTGGTGAGGGTGAAAAGGATGCTCCCGTTTTTAAGGGAGTATCCAAATAAGAAAGTGGCAGAGTGGTTGTTTTTAGGTTTTTCAGAAGGTTTTCGGATTCCTTGTACGTCGGCTGGACATGATGGGGTGGTCCGTAATTTGTCATCTGCTTTGGCGCGGCCTGATCTGGTTACGGATAAGCTGCTGAAGGAGGTGGCGTTGGGCCGCATGGCTGGTCCGTTTTCCTCCCCGCCTGTTCCTAGTTTGCGGGTTTCCCTGTTAGGTTTGGTTCCTAAAAAGGAGGTGAATAAATTCCGCCTTATTCATCACTTGTCTTATCCAGAAGGCGAGTCGGTAAATGACGGCATTGATCCGGCCTTGTGCGCGGTCAGTTACACTTCCTTTGATGCGGTGGTTGTTTGGGTTCGCAAGTACGGGAAGGGCTCACTGTTAGGGTATGTGCACACACACTAATTACGTCCGTAATTGACGGACGTATTTCGGCCGCAAGTCCCGGACCGAACACAGTGCAGGGAGCCGGGCTCCTAGCATCATACTTATGTACGATGCTAGGAGTCCCTGCCTCGCTGCAGGACAACTGTCCCATACTGAAAACATGATTACATTGAGGCCGCTTTTTGTTTATTGCCGGTGCATCCGGATAGTTTTTGTTTACTGGGATGTTATTGGCAGGAGGAATATTTTGTAGATTGTTGCCTCCCGATGGGCTGCTCCATTTCATGCACTTATTTTGAGATGTTTAGCACGTTTTTGGAGTGGGTGGTCCGTCGGGAGGCGCAGGTGCAATCTGCCCTGCATTATCTGGATGATTTCTTGTTTATCGGGCCGCCGGGTACCTATGTGTGTGCAGGATTGCTACATACTATGGAGCGAGTGGCAAAGGATTTTGGGGTACCTCTGGCGCCTGATAAAACTGAGGGACCCACGACGGTCATCAAGTTTTTGGAGATCATGATTGATTCAGATAACATGTAGTGTCACTTGCCTGATGATAAGTTGCTGGAGTTGAGAGAGTTGGTGGCGCGTGCTCTGCGCAGGAAGAAGATCCAGTTGCGGGACTTGCAATCCTTGTTGAGTCATTTGAATTTCGCTTGTAGGATTATGCCCATGGGGAGGGTGTTTTGCAGGCGATTGTTAAGTGCTACCGCAGGGGTGCATTCTACCCATCATTTTATTAGGTTGTCGGCGGAGTTGAAAGCTGATTTGTTGGTGTGGGGGGAGTTTTTGCAGAGCTATAATGGGCGGTCGGTGCTCATGTATCAGCCGGTGTCTAGTGTGGACTAGGAGCTGTATACAGATGCATCAGGTGCTTGTGGATTTGGGGCTTATTTCCAGGGGCAGTGGTGTGCAGGAGTTTGGCCAAATGCATGGCATGAAGCCGGTTTCCTCAGAAACTTGGCTCTGCTGGAACTGTTCCCGATTGTGGTGGCTGCGGAGTTGTGGGGGGATTGTCTGCGGGACCGGAGAGTTTGTTTTGTATGTGACAATCTGAGTGTGGTTCAGGCCGTTAATGCGCAGACAGCTAATTCTCCGCCAGTCGTGCGACTATTGCGACATTTAGTTTTAAGAGGTTTGATGTTGAATGCGCATTTTGTGGCAGTGCATATTCCTGGGGTGCTTAATTCTGTGGCTGATTCCCTTTCTCGTCAACAGTGGGACAGGTTTCGTCTGCTGGCGCCAGGGGCGGAGTCTCATGGCCTGCCTTGTCCAGAGCATCTGTGGAAGGTGGTGTGACAATGGCGATGTCGTTCGTGGAAAGGTCTGTTAGTGCGGTTACGTGGCAGAGGTACAGTGCGGTTTGGCAGGTATGGGAGGCTTTGTTGGAAAATGCGCAGGCAGGTATTTCAGATCGGTCGGCGTGTTTGTTGTATTATATAGGAAATGCGTACAGTGAAGGGGCGTCGGCAGCAGCAGTCGCTAGGAGTTTGTCGGCCTTGGCGTTTTGGTTCAAGAAAAAAGGTGAAGAGGACGTGACTAAGTCCTCTTTGGTTCGGCAAGCAATGAAGGGTTTCAGGAGGGGTTCCGCAGTTAGGGACCATAGGAAGCCGGTGTCATTTGGGTTTTGGTAACAATTTGTGATTTATTGCGGGATGTTTGTGTTTCGGCGTTTGAAGCGCGGTTATTTACACTGGCCTTTTCTTTGGCGTTCTTTGGGGCGTTCCGGATATCGGAGTTGGTGTCGGCCAGTAAGCGTGTGGCAGGGGGTTTATTGTACGCGGATGTTGAATTGGATGGCTCCTGCTTATCTTGTTTGCTTCTTAGATCAAAGACAGATCAGGAGGGGAGAGGTTTTGTGGTGCGCTTGTATGAATTACCGGGGTCGCGGGTGTGCCCGATTCACTGTTTTCGGGAGTTTGTTGCAGTGAGGCCGGAGGGGCCGGCATCCTTGTTGGTTCATTCAGATGGTTTGTCTTTGTCAAAATTCCAGTTTTCACAGGTGTTCAAAAAATGTATCCTGTTGTCTGGCAGAGGTGGAGCAGGTTTTAGCTCTCACTCTTTTAGAATTGGTGCAGCTACGGAAGCAGCTTGGTGGGGTTTATCCCCGGCGATGGTTAAGAAGATCGGTAGGTGGGAGTCAGACCGATATAGGTTGTATGTGCGGCCTCACTTGCTTTGAGGCGGTGGGGATAAGATGTGCTGGAGGTGGATATGGAGTTGTTACATTGCTGTCTTGTGTTGTTTTAGGTGCAGGTCCCTGCTTGATATGTATCATTGGGCACTCCTACGTGCACTGGGGAGGTGTGCGTGCTGATGTTCGTCCAGCTGGACGGCAGTTGGGCCTGGATCATTCAGAAGTTCGGGTCAGATGGTTGGGTCTGCGGGGCATGCTGTGGTGTAGATTTTTGCCAGAGCTACAGTTTTATGCAGGTTTGGACAGGGCGCCGGATATTCTGGTAGTGCACCTTGCTGGCAACGATTTAGGCATACGGTCAACCAGGGATTTGGTGCGGGACGTGAAGATAGATCTGTTGCGGTTGTGGTCGTCTTTTTCTGGATTGCTGATCGTCTGGTCGGATATTGTGGCTCGCAAGGTGTGGCGTCAGGCCCGTTCAGTCCATAGTCTAAATAAAGCAAGAGCGAAGGTGAACAAGGTGGTTGGCAGATTTGTGGCACGCAATGGTGGTGTTGTGGTGCGGCATAAAGAGTTAGAGGGCAGAGAGGTTGGTTTCCTTAGGGCGGATGGTGTTCATTTGAACGAGGTGGGTCTGGATATGTGGACCCTGGATATCAAGGAAGGCATGGAGAAAGCCCTGCAGTTGTGGAGGGACAATCATGTGTAAGGGGTCACACATGATTGTCGTGGCGGTAGGAGGAGGGGTCTTTGAAGGCACGTAATGGCAAGAGGGAGAATCAACAATGGAGATTGTTGAAAGAGAACTCGGGGCGTTTAACCCTGGATAGTATTGGAGGGGCTGGGGAGTGGTTACCCAGCTGATATTGCATATATTCCTGATGGGCAGGGTCCCCAGAAAGGGAGAGAGAGGTCTTGGAGATGGTTGGTGCCCTCGGGTCAGGTGCAGCACGGCTGTAGGGCAATAAGTCCAGACCTAACAAGGAAAGGATGGAGTTTTTTATTTAATGACTGAAGTGCCTTCAAGGATCCTTTATCTGGAGAATGTTGGAAATAGAGCAGGATATTTATTATGGAGTGTTTTTATGATGTTTTTATGGTTATGCTATTTTATCGCATAAAAAGGTTTGTATTTAATAAATGGCTGCTGTGGCCTTTACACCAAAATTCATGTGTGGTCTCTTATTGGGATTTGGGGTGGAAGGTCATAGATAGCGAAAGTCATCAAATATACCTTAAGTCAAGTAAGCCCAACGTAATGTAGGTGCAGCCGTAATGAAGGAAGCGCATGACTAGGTGCTTGGAAGCAGGGCAATGATATCATAGTATTAGTAGTAATATTAGTAGTATTAGCAGTATAAGCAGGGCAATGATATCATAGTATTAGTAGTAATATTAGTAGTATCAGTAGTATGAGCAGGGCAATGATATCATAGTATTAGTAGTAATATTAGTAGTATTAGCAGTATAAGCAGGGCAATGATTTCATAGTATTAGTAGTAATATTAGTACTATTAGCAGTATAAGCAGGGCAATGATATCATAGTATTAGTAGTAATATTAGTAGTATTAGCAGTATAAGCAGGGCAATTATATCATAGTATTAGTAGTAATATTAGTAGTATTAGCAGTATAAGCAGGGCAATGATATCATAGTATTAGTAGTAATATTAGTAGTATTAGCAGTATAAGCAGGGCAATGATATAGTATTAGAAGTAATGGTAGTAGTATTAGCAGTATAAGCAGGGCAATGATATAGTATTAGTAGTAATATTAGTATTATTAGCAGTATAAGCAGGGCAATGATATAGTATTAGTAGTAATGTTAGTAGTATTAGCAGTATAAGCAGGGCAATGATATAGTATAAGTAGTAATGTTAGTAGTATTAGCAGTATAAGCAGTGCAATGATATCATAGTATTAGTAGTAATATTAGTAGTATTAGCAGTATAAGCAGGGCAATGATATAGTATTAGTAGTAATAATAGTAGTATTAGCAGTATAAGCATGGCAATGATATAGTATTAGTAGTATTAGCAGTATGAGCAGGGCAATGATATCATAGTATTAGTAGTAATATTAGTAGCATTAGCAGTATAAGCAGGGCAATGATATAGTATTAGTAGTAATATTAGTAGTATTAGCAGTATAAGCAGGGAATGATATAGTATTATTAGTAATATTAGTAGTATCAGTAGTATAAGCAGGGCAATGATATCATAGTATTAGTAGTAATATTAGTAGTATTAGCAGTATAAGCAGGGCAATGATAAAGTATTAGTAGTAATAATAGTAGTATTAGCAGTATAAGCAGGGCAATTATATAGTATTAGTAGTAATATTAGTAGTATTAGCAATATAAGCAGGGCAATGATATCATAGTATTAGTAGTAATATTAGTAGTATTAGCAGTATAAGCAGGGCAATGATATAGTATTAGTAGTAATATTAGTAGTATTAGCAGTATAAGCAGGGCAATGATATAGTATTAGTAGTAATATTAGTATTAGCAGTATAAGCAGGGCAATGACATCATAGTATTAGTAGTAATGTTAGTAGTATTAGCAGTATAAGCAGGGCAATGATATAGTATTAGTAGTAATATTAGTAGTATTAGCAGTATAAGCAGGGCAATGATATAATAGTATTAGTAGTAATATTAGTAGTATTAGCAGTATAAGCAGGGCAATGATATCATAGTATTAGTAGTAATGTTAGTAGTATTAGCAGTATAAGCAGGGCAATGATATAGTATTAGTAGTAATATTACTACTATTAGCAGTATAAGCAGGGCAATGATATCATAGTACTAGTAGTAATAGTAGTATTAGGAGTATAAGCAGGGCAATGATATCATAGTATTAGTAGTAATATTAGTATTAGCAGTATAAGCAGGGCAATGATATAGTATTAGTAGTAATATTAGTACTATTAGCAGTATAAGCAGGGCAATGATATCATAGTATTAGTAGTAATATTAGTAGTATTAGCAGTATAAGCAGGGCAATGATATCATAGTATTACTAGTAATGTTAGTAGTATTAGCAGTATAAGCAGGGAATGATATAGTATTAGTAGTAATATTAGTAGTATTAGCAGTATAAGCAGAGCAATGATATAGTATTAGTAGTAATGTTAGTAGTATTAGCAGTATAAGCAGGGCAATGATATAGTATTAGTAGTAATGTTAGTAATATTAGCAGTATAAGCAGTGCAATGATATCATAGTATTAGTAGTAATATTAGTAGTATTAGCAGTATAAGCAGGGCAATGATATAGTATTAGTAGTAATATTAGTAGTATTAGCAGTATAAGCAGGGCAATGATATAGTATTAGTAGTATTAGCAGTATAAGCAGGGCAATGATATCATAGTATTAGTAGTAATATTAGAAGCATTAGCAGTATAAGCAGGGCAATGATATAGTATTAGTAGTAATATTAGTATTATTAGCAGTATAAGCAGGGAATGATATAGTATTATTAGTAATATTAGTAGTATTAGCAGTATAAGCAGGGCAATGATATCATAGTATTAGTAGTAATATTAGTAGTATTAGCAGTATAAGCAGGGCAATGATATAGTATTAGTAGTAATATTAGTAGTATTAGCAGTATAAGCAGGGCAATGATATCATAGTATTAGTAGTAATGTTAGTAGTATTAGCAGTATAAGAAGAGCAATGATATCATAGTATTAGTAGTAATATTAGTAGTATTAGCAGTATAAGCAGGGCAATGATATAGTATTAGTAGTAATATTAGTACTATTAGCAGTATAAGCAGGGCAATGATATCATAGTACTAGTAGTGATAGTAGTATTAGGAGTATAAACAGGGCAATGATATCATAGTATTAGTAGTAATATTAGTATTAGCAGTATAAGCAGGGCAATGATATCATAGTATTAGTAGTAATGTTAGTAGTATTAGCAGTATAAGCAGGGCAATGATATAGTATTAGTAGTAATATTAGTAGTATTAGCAGTATAAGCAGGGCAATGATATCATAGTATTAGTAGTAATATTAGTAGTATTAGCAGTATAAGCAGGGCAATGATATCATAGTATTAGTAGTAATATTAGTAGTATTAGCAGTATAAGCAGGGCAATGATATAGTAATATTAGTACTATTAGCAGTATAAGCAGGGCAATTATATCATAGTATTAGTAGTAATATTAGTAGTATTAGCAGTATAAGCAGGGCAATGATATCATAGTATTAGTAGTAATATTAGTAGTATTAGCAGTATAAGCAGGGCAATGATATAGTATTAGTAGTAATATTAGTACTATTAGCAGTATAAGCAGGGCAATGATATCATAGTACTACCGTGTTTCCCCGAAAGTAAGACAGTGTCTTACTTTCTTTTTATCCCCAAAAGCCCCACTATGTCTTACTTTCGGGGTATGTCTTATATTGGAAAAAAATTGTCGAATTATTATTTTATTTTTTTCACAAACTTTATTTAACTGTTTTACATTTTTTTTTTTAGTCCCACCAGGGGACTTCACTATGCGATGTGCCGATCGCATATATAATGCTTTGGTATACTTAGTATACCGAAGCATTATTGCCTGTCAGTGTAAAACTGACAGGCAACCTATTAGGTCATGCCTCCGGCATCGCCTAACAGGCAGATGCTGAAGGCAGACCTGGGGGTCTTTGTTAGACCCCCGGCTGTCATGGAAACCCGACGGCGACCCGCGATTTGTTTGCGGGGGCGCCGATCGGGTGACAGAGGGAGCTCCCCCCTCTGTCAAACACATTAAATGCCGCTGTCACTATTGACAGCGGCATTTAATGGGTTAAACTGCCGGAATCGGCGCGCGCTTCGATTCCGGCAGTTGCAGCAGGAGCCAGGCTGTGTATAACAGCCGTGCTCCTGCCGCTGATCGCGTGGGTACAGTCTCAGTACCCGCGCCATCACAGGACGGCGCGGTGACGTATGGAGAGGGGGGAGGCGCGGAAGTGGGCAGGAGGCGGCAATACCCCCGTGTTTCCCCGAAAGTAAGACATATGTCTTACTTTCGGGGTACGGCTTATATTAGCCGACCCCCCTGAAACCCCCGATACGTCTTACAATCGGGGGTGTCTTACTATCGGGGAAACACGGTAGTAGTAATAGTAGTATTATGAGTATAAGCAGGGCAATGATATCATAGTATTAGTAGTAATATTAGTATTAGCAGTATAAGCAGGGCAATGATATAGTATTAGTAGTAATATTAGTAGTATTAGCAGTATAAGCAGGGCAATGATATAGTATTAGTAGTAATATTAGTAGTATTAGCAGTATAAGCAGGGCAATGATATAGTATTAGTAGTAATATTATTAGTATAAGCAGTATAAGCAGGGCAATGATATCATAGTATTAGTAGTAATATTAGTAGTATTGGCAGTATAAGCAGGGCAATGATATCATAGTATTAGTAGTAATATTATTAGTATAAGCAGTATAAGCAGGGCAATGATATCATAGTATTAGTAGTAATATTATTAGTATTAGCAGTATAAGCAGGGCAATGATATCATAGTATTAGTAGTAATATTAGCAGTATAAGCAGGGCAATGATATCATAGTATTAGTAGTAATATTATTAGTATTAGCAGTATAAGCAGGGAAATGATATCATAGTATTAGTAATAGTAGTATTAGCAGTATAAGCAGGTCAATGATATCATAGTATTAGTAGTAATATTATTAGTATAAGCAGTATAAGCAGGGCAATGATATAGTATTAGTAGTAATATTATTAGTATAAGCAGTATAAGCAGGGCAATGATATCATAGTATTAGTAGTAATATTAGTAGTATTGGCAGTTAAGCAGGGCAATGATATCATAGTATTAGTAGTAATATTAGTAGTATTAGCAGTATAAGCAGGGCAATGATATCATAGTATTAGTAATAGTAGTAGTATTAGCAGTATAAGCAGGGCAATGATATCATAGTATTAGTAGTAATATTAGTAGTATTAGCAGTATAAGCAGGGAAATGATATCATAGTATTAGTAATATTAGTAGTATTAGCAGTATAAGCAGGGCAATGATATAGTATTAGTAGTAATATTATTAGTATAAGCAGTATAAGCAGGGCAATGATATCATAGTATTAGTAGTAATATTAGTAGTATTGGCAGTATAAGCAGGGCAATGATATCATAGTATTAGTAGTAATATTAGCAGTATAAGCAGGGCAATGATATCATAGTATTAGTAGTAATATTATTAGTATTAGCAGTATAAGCAGGGCAATGATATCATAGTATTAGTAGTAATATTAGCAGTATAAGCAGGGCAATGATATCATAGTATTAGTAGTAATATTATTAGTATTAGCAGTATAAGCAGGGAAATGATATCATAGTATTAGTAATAGTAGTATTAGCAGTATAAGCAGGGCAATGATATCATAGTATTAGTAGTAATATTCGTAGTATTAGCAGTATAAGCAGGGCAATGATATCATAGTATTAGTAGTAATATTATTAGTATTAGCAGTATAAGCAGGGAAATGATATCATAGTATTAGTAATAGTAGTATTAGCTGTATAAGCAGGGCAATGATTTAGTATTAGTAGTATTAGTAAGGGCATAACCAGACCTGGCGGAATTCTGCAGCGTACACGTTTCTCCATTGCCTTCCACAGCTTTTTAGTAGGGTTCGTTTACACGTTGCGTACAATTCCGCTGCGGAGCATAGGCTGTAGCGCAGAATTTGGTGTCCGCAGCATACACTGACTGTTGCGGATGTGTAGCGGACTTGTTGCGGACTCATTACGGAATTTCTCCATTGACTTCAATGGAGAGTCAAAATTCTGCAATGAAGTCCGCAGATATAATGTAGATGTTATGTGTGCTGCGGAGCTTATTGGTTTTACTACCATGACATTTCTTCATTCTGGCTGGACCTATGTATTTCTAGGTCTACAGCCAGACTGAGGAAGTCAATGGGGCTCCCGTAATTACGGGTGACTACGTGTGTGCACCCATAATTACGGGTGACTACATGTGTGCACCCGTAATTACGGGAGCGTTGCTCGGCGACGTCAGTAAATAGTCACTGTCCAGGGTACTGAAAGAGTTAAGCGATGCAATGCAGATTATGTGCGGCATTGATGCGGACAGTGGCGGAAGAACTCCTCCACGTCTGGGCATACCCTAATAGTAGTATTAGTAGTATAAGCAGGGCAATGATATAGTATTAGTAGTATTAGGATATTAGTAATATTGGCAGTATTAGGCTCTGTTCATATCTGCGTTGGGGTCCCGTTCTGACGTTGCGCCGGAGGTTTCCGTCAGAACGGGACCGTGAACAGACACAAACTGATTTCAATGGTCATGGAGTCTGTGCCCCTGGTTTCCGTTTGTCTCTTTTGTGCACCGGACCAGTCGTTTTGCCGGAATCAATAGATTAGTCGACTACACTATTGCTTCAGTCAGAACGGGACCCCAACGTAGATGTGAACAGAGCCTTAGCAGTATTAGCAGTATTAGGCTAATTTCACAGTAGCGTTACTATACATTTACCTTCTTCTGTCAGAAGAGAGGATCGAAAGATTAAGCGGAATGCAACGGTTCCTTTAGATTTACCATTGATTTCAATGGTAATTCTTTGGTTTCAGTTGCTTTCCATTTATCTCCGTTCGCTAAGTTTCTGTTTTTTTCTACGTAAGCAAAAGTGCAGTCTGCAGAACTTTTATTTCCGTGAAAAAAATAGGAAACCTATCGAACGGAGACAAACGGAAAGCAACTGAAACCAAAGAATTACCATTAAAATCAATGGTAATTCTAACGGAACCGTTGCTTTCCGCTTAATCTTTCGATCCTCTCTTCCTCTGACGGAAGAGAGATAAACGTATAGTAACGCCAGTGTGAACTTACCCTTAGTAGTATTGCCAGATGGTGAGTGTCTGTGTTGATCAGATGGTGGATGTCGGTGTTCTCAGACCAGATGTATAATGGCCCGAGCTTATGATATATTCTATACATTGTACCCACTTGAATGTTATTACACTTCCGATGCCGTTATATACAATGTCAGCGTTATTTGAACAGCTATTTTCTGTTTTTACGCGCCAGATCAGCACAACTCAAAGTTTTGTTGTACTTGTAGTAATGTCACTTCTTGGGGCACCTGATTAGTAGGTTTGCAGGTGCTTATAAGTTGGTAGCGCGGCCAAACTGGTACTTCTAGTGCGCTTTGCCTCACTGTCAGTGAATGGAAAGCAGTGATGGATGGGGAAGCTGCGGACGTTTGTAAATGTGCAGCCCCGGCACCTGTGGGTAAGATGCTGCAGTCCCAGCAGTTCAGTTAGATTTCTTTTAAAAACATTTGCCCACATTTTGCCCCAATACTAGATTTAGCAAATGCTTCTCATAAGTAGATGGCGTCTCATTAAAATCAGTCTCAGTCCTCACGCACACTATATTAGTAATGGACGCGTTTCACAGCGTGGCATCCACTTCAAAGTCCAAAGTGTACGTGTCTAAGCAGATCTCCGGCATTGTACATTAGAAAGGTAATATGAATTATTTGGTGCTGTATATGTCCGATTTTCTGCTAGATGACTGTGTACTGTATATATAATAAAAGCCTGATATTTAAAGTGACCATCCGGGAAAATGCCTGATTTACTATCTATTACATTACTTTGGTTAATTGATCAACTAAGTAAGAGTTACACAAATCTATTTCCATCATATTCAATGGACCGGCAAATCGTCAAAATGACAAAACATGCCCATCGAGTCATTTATCCCTTCTAATATATATTATAAGTGAGCAATGCTGGATTAGCATCTATAGTCCATGAGGCTTTATTGAATAGCAATTTAAAGCCTCATTTTTATTATTTATCATTACTGTCATAGAAGGCATCAGTTTACAAGGCGCCGAAAATGGAGCAAATTGCACACGGCTGAAATTGGTAGGGATGTTAGGCGCTCTTCTCTTCTATACTTCACCTCATGACTGCTGCACATGTCTACAGTACTTTTATATTTTTCAGAAATGTGGGCATCTTACAACTTCTGCTAGCCACAACCCTTTTTTTTTAGAAAGTTTGAAAAAGTTATGGCACATTTTGCTTGGTAAATATTGGCCATTATTTACAAACATTTTAATATGTTCAATATTTGTGTTACAGAACTGGTATATTCCTGTATAATCTGGTATAATCTGGTATAATCTGGTGTAATCTGGTATAATCTGGTATAATCCAGTTTTTCCGTTCTATGCAGCTATGATGTGACAGGTGGTGTTGCTTGTGATGTCATAAACACCAGTGTGGTCACTTTCTCTGCTGCCTCCACATTGGCTCATTTCACTGAGGTGAAAGCGACTGACGATGTGGTTGAAGCTTTATATTATTGCGATACTAATCTGCCCTGTGACTGGTTCACAGATGGTAAGTGGGGCTTTTCTATTACAATGAGCGTCACATGTTGTCCGGGGGCTTATTCAATGTGAATGGTTATTACATTTTATGAAAACACAATGTTGACAGTCTAGGCCCCGGCTACCACTGTGTTACGTTATGACATTTGTACTTTGTATTTTCTTACAATTTACTATCTCACTTTTTATTCTAGACTAATGCCCCAGCAGTGCCCCCTGGAGCAGAGCCGTCCAAGTTATCGGACATATACAGATGGATGACAAAGTCCATATTTGGGGTGAGTAGGGGGATGATATCATTGCCCCGCTTATACTGTATCTTATATTGTACATCAGTTGTATCCTCTTCAGATACACACATTTTACAGTGAACCGCAGGAGACCAAATGTCGCTGCTGAGTCATAATCTAATATAAAGAGTGTGGTGGGAGTACTGGCTCTTATTGAGGAGAGCAAGCAGATGTATGGAGACTTATTTACAGGCAATGCTTCATGGGAAAAAAGTATGCAAATTAGCTCATATCAGTCAAACTATAGACTTCTCCAAACGGAAAAAAAAAGACGCATGGAGGCGTCTCCAGTTGTGCTGTTATGAGATAAGTTACATACTAATATAAAGAGTAATGGCATAAGTAATGCACAGATAATAAATCTCCTCCAGCGCATACGTGAGGTCTTATGTTATTTACTGACCCCCAATTATAAGTCATTTATTGTGGTCATGTCCGCTTTTCTCTATAATTTGTTACGTTTTTATTGTAGGTTGTTCCACCACCTGCTCTGCCCCCAAAGGAAGGCTATGCCCTATTTTGGGACTGCTGTGAGCATATCGGAGAGACGGTATTTGGGGTGAGTAAGAATTTACTATCAATATTGTCCATGTATGTTATATGTTCTATGCCCATAAATCACCCAGTTCACCCAGTGGTCTTGTCTTTTGTCTTGGCTCGCTCCAACAATGAAATTATATTATAAAACCCCTTTCCGTCACAGCCCATTTTAATTTTCTTACTGTAATTGCTCTCCTTCCATGAGCCATACATTTTTATTTTTTCATCGACATAAGCGTACGTATGAGGACTTGTTTTTGTAAGTTTTTTTTTTTGTTACTGGAACCTTTCAATGTCTCCCTGGTGAGAAGTTTATTTTGTATTGTTTACATTATTTACATAAAAAATGGGGAAAGGTCCTTTGAAAAACTTTTATTTATTTTTTCTTATATATTCTTGAAATACATATTTTATATATATATATATATATATATATATATATATATATATATATATATATATATATATATAATCCGTTTTTTTAGTTCCACTAGGGGGACTTAAACGTGTGTTGATTGGCTCATACAATTCACTGCACAGGGCTTAAATGGTGTATACAACAGGATATGTGATAATTGTCTGATCACTGGGGGCCCCCACCGATTGCTTGAGTATGGGTCTCGAACCCCCTGTTTTTTTCCTCACTGCTTGACCACAATGAGGAGGACATTGAATAGAGGGGTGGTTGAGAATGCGTTCGTCTGCTCCATTCAAAGTCTATGGGAATAACGGAAACAGCTGAGTACAGCGCCCATCTGTTTCCGTCAGTCCCATAGGCATTGAATAAAGCAGCGGTAAGGAGATACAGTTCGGGAACCCTATTCTCGCTATTGGTGGCGGTCCCAGCAGGGGCGCATCTAGTGATCAGCCATTTATCACCTATCCAGTAGATAAGTGATAATTGTCAATTCTAAAACAACCCCTTTAATAGGATACTATCCCCTTCATTTAGCCCTCCCCGGCTTCCCTGATAAACCACTGCCCCCTGCGTCACAGGGGGTGATGGGGGGACAGAGAAGACTATTGACCATGGCATCTTAGTGGTTAAATGACCAGGATTGGAATTATCTCTGATCCCAGACCTTAGAGCAGGGTGTCAAATGTAATATACAGCTGACACAGGCTGTACATGTCGTGGGCTCAGTTCCGGACCCATACTTACATACATGTACAGTGGATATCGGGAAGGGGTTAAGAAATGATTGTTTAGAAGTGGAGCTATATACAATATTTTACTCATGTGTAGTACTTGTCGTTGAGGTGTTTACTCAGGATCTACAAAGGCAAATCCTCTGCCTTTTTACCTGATGTCCTTGTATGAAAACAATCAGTCCATGCTTTTCAGGCTCAACATTGGCGTTGAGCAGACAATTAATGTACAGTGACAATCTTGTCTTACAGATTACTATAGAAAAACCCATTCCACAAAAGGAGGAACCGTCTCAGATCGAGAAGGTCATTAGGTGGGTCGAGGAGAACATCTTCAGAGTAAGTCAAACATTTTTAAGTATTTTTATAGATGTCATACTAGACTGAAATTATTACATATACAGTAGTATCCCTCCCAAAAATATGAATCTAAAAGGAACAAAGAGACTTATGGTCAATGTAGTCATCGTGTAGTGACTACAAAATAACCAAAATGTATCATTAATAAACCAGATAAAACTTACATTTTAAGTCTTGGGCTATTGTCTTTCACCACGTATGTAACATAAATAAACACACCATGGCCCATTGGATACTTGGGTAAATCCTCTCCCTAGAGAAGCCTATCACCTTATAACTATTGGCCATAACGACCACTGTGATGGTCCCATACAGAGGATTTGCCCATGACATGACAACACCACCAGACATTGACCTTCCCCTGACCTCTATGTTCACTCTGTTTTTTGCAGGTTACTCCGCTACCACCCGATCCACCCAAGGCGTCACCTTGCATGACCTTCCTAGGCCTCCTGAAGACACAAATCTCTTGGGTGAGTCTGATATTCACAGAATAGTAATTCTTCTTATTGGGGGAGTGTAATTTGCTTTACATCCATAATCCTAACAAGAATCAGTCTGAGAACTTAGCAGAGGACAATGGTGATTGTGATGTTTGGTTACGGGATGATTTTCTTTTTTCTGTTTTGTGTGCTTTTCTGTATTGTTTTTGTTGCTGAAGTTGTACTTAGATCCAGATGACATATTACTTGGATTGATAACATTTCTTTATAAGTCAGATACTTAGCAGCAGGTGTGAGATCAATCCTCCTACCGACTTACTGATAATTAAAATGAAAAAATAACTATATTCCTACAGGTGACTCCAACTCCAGCTCCACCCAAAGAGAAAGAGGTGTCCTGGCTCCAGAGAAGCCTTAACTGGATTTGTCAAGTAAGTGTCATTTTTCCTCATTGTAGTATCAGTTTTATTATTATATAGTAGTATTGTTATCAGGGGCGGACATACTGTACCATATATAATGCTGTATAGGAGATCTACAGGACATACTGGACCATATATACTGCTGTATAGGAGATCTACAGGACACACTGTACCATATATACTGCTGCATAGGGGCTCTATAGGACATACTGTACCATATATACTGCTGTATAGGAGATCTACAGGACATGCTGTACCATATATACTGCTGCATACGGGCTCTATAGGGAATATTGAACCAAATATACTGCTGCATAGGAGATCTATAGGCCATATTGTACCATATATGCTGCTGCATAGGAGATCTACAAGACATACTGCACTATATATGCTACCTCACAGGGACTCTATAGGACATACTGTACCATATATGCTGCTGCATAGTGGCTCTATAGGAAATACTGAACCATATATACAGCTGCATAGGGGCTCTATATGGCATACAGTACCATATATGCTGCTGCATAGGGGCTCTATGGGGCATACTGTACCATATATTCTGCTGCATAGGGGCTCTATAGGGAATACTGTACTATATATGCTGCTGCATAGGGGCTCTATGGGGCATACTGTACCATATATGCTGCTGCATAGGGGCTCTATAGGGAATAATGTACTATATATGCTGCTGCATAGGGGCTCTATAGGGAATACTGTACTATATATGCTGCTGCATAGGGGCTCTATGGGGCATACTGTATTACATGTACAGCTGTACAGGGCAATGTAAACAGAGGGCCCACCAGCATCTTAAATAGAAAATAACAGTGCTTCCTACTGACTACTAGATAATAATTGTTCAATTACAATCCATCAGTAAGATATATAGGAGCCGGTGATAGTTCAATCCTCCTACTGACTTACTGAGAGTGATAAAATAACTATAATGAAATGTATAAAATAACTACAAAGAAATGTATAAAATAACTATAATGAAATGTATAAAATAACTATAATGAAATGTATAAAATAACTACAAAGAAATGTATAAAATAACTATAATGAAATGTATAAAATAACTATAATGAAATGTATAAAATAACTATATTACTACAGGTGACTCCAACACCAGCTCCACCTGTAGAGGAAGAAGTGTCTTGGCTCCAGAAAAGCCTCATATGGATTCATGGAGTGAGTGCGACTTTTACCCTCTATAGTATCATTATTATTATAGTATTGTTATCAGGAGTGAATATACTGAACCATAGGAGCTCTGTAGGGACCATACTATACGGAACCATATATGCTGCATAGGGGCTCTATAGGACATACTATAACATATATGTAGCTGCACTGGGGCTCTATAGGGAATACTGTACCATATAGGCAGCTGCACAATGGACCAGTAAACAGAGGGCCTGACCAGTGCTTCCCACTGCCTACTTTATGGCATATAAAGGATTGATAATGATTTCCATGGTTCATAATTATTGTTGTATTACAATCCACAAAATAAATTGGCGCACCATACAAGAACTTCAGAGCCTTATCTTGAAGCTCCTGGTACATAAAGCAAAACCTCTATCAGGGCCCTGACCCTCCCATGTGCCATTCTGCAGTCTATGTATGGGCCAGAGAGCCCTTTAGGGAACCAGGTTCCATGGTCCTTGGTGCCACTGCTACCTCCGCACCCCACTATAGCTGCGCCCCTGAAGATCTTTCTAGAAAGAGGCTTTATGTCCATCACCTCACTCTCAACAAACTAGCTGTTACATAAAAGCCTTGCTGTCTCTGTCCGCCCCTGATTGTTATTAGTGGGCACAATCTCCTATGTGCCCACTCACCCCTCCCCCCACCTCTGCTGCCTGAGAAATCTGTTGTCAATCAAGCACACAGTAATATAGAGGGAAGGGCTGAAGTCTCCTCCTATAACCTTTTTTAATACTTCTGGTTTCTTTTTGTAATATAAATATAAGATTCATTCACTTATAAGGTCAATAACACTTTAATAACCGTTTCCTTATTTGTTGCAGAATCTGGAGTCCTATAATTTTGGGCCTCCCTATGACGGCTTATGGACCAAGCTCTTTCTATTCCTCGGATATTGGATGGCTGTCTTTCTTCTTGACGCCAGCCTTATCGATCCTCTTAGTTACATCATGGAGTGGTTTCAAGGAGCGGATGAATTCCCTGATATGGAGGGAATTGATGAGATCACGGATCCACTTTAAAAAACGTGGATGATGGAAAAATGGCGCAGTAGACAACAGGCAGCGGTAATATAACGGATTATATCCTGGAGACCTAACGTTGTTGAATAGATTGATATATTGGGATTTTTTTTTTATAAATCTAATATCCATGTGATTTTTCTTGCAGCCCGGCGTGATCTTCTATGCCTGTCATTTCCAAACTCTATGGGCTAGAGGGCGAGAAAATAACACCTGAAACATGATGATGACACAACTAGGTCTCCCTCTGTTCCTTGTACACCCTTATCTCGGCAGAGAAGCTCGCTCGTTGAGTTCACTCCAAAGCTCATCTCTTGCCTATTGCCAACACTGTGTCAAGGATTTACAACATCTTTGTATTAACATGCGGCGCACAGAGGACCCAGGTGAAGACTTTATTTTACTAGTAGATTAAATTTTCTGTTCTCTATTATTTATCAATGTGGGGGAGGGGAGTTTATTATTTGATTGTCTTCATCATTTCGTGCTATCAACGTTTCATCATCACAGCAAATAGGAGGGAGATCCATAATTTTTAGAAGTTGAATTGCAGAGTGGGAAGGGGGTATAAATGACTTGACGGTTTCTATTGCTGTTGAAAAAAGTATTTTTTAAAAGAAGTTATCTGGTTTAGAAAACTCATTTTCATGTTCTGGAATTCTGGGTCCATTGAGTGGGATCCCCCATTTTGAATCCTCATTTTTTAGCTAGAGCGGAGAACAACTACAAAGAGTATTTTCACTCTGGAGGACCGGACACGTCCTTGTGCCGGGTTATATGGACGGACCATTGATTTCAATGGGCACTGTGTAATGCCTTATTTCTCCTGTGGTGGTGCTGCAGGGTGATTAAACACCTGCTGCCAGGTTACCTTAAAGATCAGGACTGATTGCTGGGGATTCTAGCAGTCGAGCTCTCTGTAAGGGTATGTGCACACGATGAGAGGCTTTTACGTCTGAAAAGACAGACTGGTTTCAGGAGAAAACAGCTGCGTCGTTTCAGACGTAAAAGCTCCTCCTCGCATTATGCGAGGCGTCTTTGACGTTCGTAAATCTTGAGCTGCTCTTCATTGACTTCAATGAAGAACGGCTCAAATTACGTTGCAAAGAAGTGTCCTGCACTTCTTTGCCGAGGCAGTCAATTTACGCGTCGTCGTTTGACAGCTGTCAAACGACGACGCGTAAATGACAGGTGGTCGGCACAGTACGTCGGCAAACCCATTCAAATGAATGGGCAGATGTTTGCCGACGTACTGTAGCCCTATTTTCAGACGTAAAACGAGGCATAATACGCCTCGTTTACGCCTGAAAATAGGTCGTGTGAACCCAGCCTAATAAGCTCATCATCAACAAACCCTTCTAATGATAAAAGGATTGTCAAAAGAAAATGTGTAAAAAAAACTATTTTGGGAATTTTTTAAAATTTCGGACTGTTGTCTATGAACATAGATAAAGTCATTACTTTATTCTGTGATATTATCTTAGAACATCATTGCTGTTGTGTGCGCCAAAGAGAGTGATGGACCATATAGTCCTTTAGAGATATTACAAGTTCTGGATTAGGGATGAGCGAATGGATTCTACATGAATCGAACTCGGTCGAAATGTGGCAAGAGTACCGGATTGACCAAAATGTTAAACTTTTGGGGTTCACAGTGCACCAATTGTGTCAAATTGGCGTCCCCCGCATAGTGACGGCCGCCATTTTACAATTTAGAAAAAGGATCCCATGACCCTAGGCATGCTTCCCCATAATAACTTGCAGACAGCCATCCCAAAATGCACTGCGGTTACCCCTCCATCTAGCACAGCCAATTATATAAAATGCCAAACCAGAAAATGCTACAGGTTTGGAAACAGCCCTAGAAGACATCAAAGAGTCAAACACGAGTTTTCAGGGCAATCAGGGCACTTGCGGTTCTCGGCAAAATTTATTTAGACGGAATCAAACGGCCCTATTTGATCGAAACGGACCCGAAAATGAATTTTGGGAAATTTCTATTCTGGATATATTTCTGATCAGTGTGATGGTCTGATATCAACCTCAACCTCAATCCTCAATGTCCTTTATTTCCACTATACATAGTTATACTATATTCACACCACGCTTTTTATATACATATATGCCAGGAAATGCCACCGACGTATATGTCAAACGTGTCCATGGCCTATCACGGGTTCAATGTATTCCTTTCGTCATATATTCGGGGACTACGTATATGTTGTCATTCCTTTTAGTACATTAGTGGAATACGTAGTTGGTCATGGTTTTTGATACAAAGGGATACTGCAAACATTTTATTTTTCTACAATGGGGGTCAGTGGGTGATATATGTAACTGCATGCTATAGGGATCTATATTACACATTCTGCCACTTATTTATTCACCATAAATCAGAATCAAGGCTTTAGTTTTCCAAATGATCATAAAATCTTTAATTTTCATTGTTTTGTTCAGAATGACTTATATTTTCGTTTTCTCCAACAGATATTATCATCGATACCGGCCTATCAGGCTTTTACAGCATTTGCATTATTTCTGGTACCAAAAGTCAAGTTCGGTCCTGTGCGCTCAGAAAGATTAGGGAGAAGTTTCCTTATCCAGCTGGAACCGCTGTCATCACGTTACATCTAGTTTCATTAATAAATCATCATTCCGCCCAAATATTTCGCATTTGTTTTATACATAGTTGATAAGATTGAAAAATGACACCGGTCCATCAAGTCCAACCTATAACCCTACCGTGATGATCCAGAGGAAGATAAAAAACCCCATGAGGTTGATGCCAATTGCTTCATTTGGGGGAAAATTCCTCCTTGACGCTAAATATGGCAATCAGAATAAATCCTGGGATCAACGTCCCATCTCCAGAATCTAGGACTGTAATATTATATTTTTTAACCTCTTCACGCTGCGCCGCAACTGTACGTCCTGCAGAGTGCATGCTTCCCGCACCAGGACGTACAGTTGCGGAGCGGTTCCCGGCGCACTCTGTCCTAACGGACAGTGTCCGTTATTTCCTTATTTCCAATAATAAGATTTTCATTATAGGAAAAAAATGAACACGTTAAAAAAAGTACACATATTTGGTATCGCCGCGTTCGTAACGCCCATAATACGCCTACAAACATCTGCCCATTGCTTTCAATGGGATTTACGGTGTTCTGTTCTCACGAGCCTTAACTTTACGCGTCGCTGTCAAAATACAGCGTAAAATGACGGCTCGTCAAAAGAAGTGCAGGACACTTCTTGGGACGTTTTTGGAGGCGTTTTTCATTGACTCCATTAAAAACCGCTCCAAAAACTGCCGTAAAAAACGCAGCGAAAAACGTGACTTGCTACTAAAACATTTGAAAATCGGGAGCTGTTTTCGCCTGAAAACAGCTCCGTATTTTTAGATGTTTTTGGTCAATGCATGTGAACATACCCTTAGCGTGTGTTCACACGCTTAACAAAAAACGTCTGAAAATACGAAGCGGTTTTCAAGGGAAAACCGCTCCTGATTTACAGACGTTTTTTGAGCAGCCCGCATTTTTCGCAGCGTTTTCGCAGCGTTTATTACGGCCATTTTTGGAGCTGTTTTCAATAGACTATGAAAAACGGCTCCAAAAACGTCCCAAGAAGTGTCCTGCACTTCTTTTGACGAGCCGTCATTTTACACGCTGTATTTTGACAGCGACGTGTAAAATGAAGGCTTGTGGGAACAGAACACCGTAAAACCCATTGAAAGCAATTTGCAGATGTTTGTAGGCGTATTAGGGGCGTTTTTTCCAGGCGTAATTCGAGGTGTACGGGTATGTTCACACGCTTTAGCCAATTACGTCTAAAATTACGGAGCTGTTTTCAGGCGAAAACAGCTCCTGAATTTCAGACGTTTTTGCAAGTATTCGTGTTTTTCGCGGCGTCAAGTACGGACGTAATTGGAGCTGTTTTTCAATGGAGTCAATAAAAAACGGCTCCAAAAACGTCCCAAGAAGTGACATGCACTTCTTTGAAGCGGGCATCTTTTTACGCGCCATCTTTTGACAGTGACGCGTAAAATTACACCTCGTCTGATAAGAACATAGTAAAACCCATTGCAAGCAATGGGCAGATGTTTGCAGGCGTAATGGAGCCGTCTTTTCAGGCGTAATTCAATGCGTAAACCGCCCGAATGACGTCTGAAAATAGGCCGTGTGAACATACCCTAAGATCGACTAACCTAATGAGCAAATTAGAGAAGGAAGCGACAGGAAGCCCCCTCAGGTTTATGTCCCTTCTATTAGAAGAGGAAAAATCAAATCACGAAAATTGCCTGAACTTAGAGAGCAAGCATTAAAACTTAAAACTGATCCCCAATTTGAAAAAAAAGGAGGTGCTCCTACAAAGTACAATTACAAGATTTCAATGGGAGACGGAGGTGTTTTTTCCCACGAGCGTAAAAAAACGCTTGCGGGAAAAAGAAGCAGCATGCGGTTTCTTTGGGTGTTGCTGTCTCTGTCCTCCCATTGACATCAGTGGGAGGCAGAGAAAGCGTTTTTTTGTGGAGTTTTTTGCCTGCAGCGCTCAATGGCCGCGGGCAAAAAACATTGTGAAAAATGCGGCAAACGGCATGCAGGAATGTCAAAATCTGCTTCAAAATTCCAGATCACAAAGAATCTGATATTGACGTATCGGCATCAGAAGCAGACCTTTCAGATTCAGTTAGGTTCAATCCTATCCAGGGAAGGGGGAATAGAAGACCCCCCAGAACCCGGGAAACGGGGAATAGGAGAGGACCAGTGGCGTAGCTATAGGGTCGCAGCGGTCGCAATTGTGATCGGGCCCCCGAAGTCAGGGCCCGCCACACCACATCAATAAAAAGTTATTATAGTAACTCGGGCCGCGGGCCCCTGTTACTATAGTAACTGACAGTACTTACCTTCCTGGTTATGGAGCGCAGCGGAGATCCTGAAGTCACAGCGCTGTGCGCCGCGCATAACATTGTGATCCTGGATAGAGTCAGGACAGAACTTCCGCCGCGGCTGAAGAGGAGGGTAAGATTAATATCCCTGTCTGCTGAAGCTGATTGGCGGGGTGCGACTCCCGGGAACCGGACAGTCAGCTGTTTTGAAGGGGCTGCAGTACTCGTACGAGAGCTGCTTCGCCTTCATTCCGGTCTCTTCATTCTGGTCACTTGCTCACACTGTGAATCCATGTTGGTGATTCACAGTGTGAGCGAGTAGTGAAATGAAGGGGGAAGCAGCTGTCGTACGAGTGCTGCGGCCCCTTCAAAACAGCTGATTGGCCGGCTCACGGGAGTCGGACCCCGACACATCAGCTATTGATGGCCTGTCCTGAGGATAGGCCATCAGTATTTAGGGACTGGACAACCCCTTTAAGCCTACGATGTAGCAGGCTTAGAGGGCCCATGAGACAGGATCACAGATTGTGTGATGCTGTCTGCTGGGCCCTGTATCTAAGCCAATCACATGGTAGGCTTAGATACATGGCCCATGTGTGATCTTGTCTGATGGGCCTTGTATTTAAGCCTACCACACGGTAGGTTTAGATACAGGGCCCCAGCACACAGTAATCTTATACTGTATAAGATTACAGTCTGCTGGACCCTGTATCTAAGCCTACCTTGTGGTAGGCTTAGATACAGGGTCCCACAGACAGTATCACACATGGGCCCTGTATCTAAGCCTAACACATGTGTTACTGATCTTTTTTTTTTGTGTTTGTGTTTTCTTACAGGTTCGGTCGTTGGACTACGTCAGATTCCAGGACTACTGCTTTTTTTTATTATCAATAAAATGGTTAATGAGGGTTGTATGTGTTTTGTTTTTTTTTCAATAAAATATTTTTTCTATGTCTTTGTGTTTTTTTAAAAACTATATTACTACCGCCTTAGTAATGGCCGCCGGCTGATTGACAGCGTCCGTTGCTAAGGCGGGGCTTAGTGTTAGCCGGTGCAGAGGCGAACACTAACCCCCTTTATTAGCCCAGTACCCACCGCCACCAGGGGTGCTGGGAAGAGTTGGGTACGATCCAGTACTTGACCATCTGTAGTGATGGTCGGGCAATGGGGCGGTCGCAGGCTGGTATGATCAGGCTGGGAAAGGCCAGAAACAGCGGCCCTTCCCATCCTGGTAATGCTGCCTACTGCTGCTTTATTGTATCTTGCTGCTTATGAAAAATGGGTGGGGACTACAGATCATTAAAAAAAAAAAAAAATTGGAAAGAACGATGTGGGGTCCCCCACCAATTTTCATAACCAGCTAGATACAACACCAGGGGCGTAGATAGGGGGGCAGGCGGGGCATGTGCCCCGGGCTCAAGGGAAGGGGGGGCGCCGAAGAGCAGCTGATCGCTGCTGACAGGCGACCCGTATGTCGGACACCTGCAGCAGCTTAGGAAGAGGCAGGAAATATAGGGCGTTCAGATTGGGGTCTGTGACAGCCATGGAGTGGACCAGTCCAGTCACCTGACCTGTCACCTGACCTCACGTCAGTGACATGAGGTCAGATGAACTCAGGTCAGGGGACAGGTCCACTCCCGTGCTGCAGCCTCCTAGCATCTGCCTCTACTCTGTGCTCCGTGCTCTGCCGAGAAGCAGAGAGGAAGCTCCGCCCACAGCCCATCCTCACCTGTCAGCAAGGAGACATGGTGAGTGTCTGTCTGTCTGTGTGTGTGTGTGTGTGTGTGTGTGTGTGTGTGTGTGTGTGTCTCTGTCTGTCTGTGTCTCTGCATGTGTTTGTCTCTTATATCTACTACATTATCTGTACTGTGTAGCAGAGCTGAGATTGTAATTTAGCACAATGTGTTATCTGTGGCGTTACATAGGACTGCAGGGGACACAACTAAATTATCAGTACTCAGAGAGTTATCAGTGTGCTATCCAGTGGCGTAACTACCGCCGTAGCAGCCGTAGCGGCTGCTACGGTGCCCGCGGCATGAGGGGGCCCGTGTCGCACGCCGGCACGGACCTCCACCATGGCCGGAGGCTCCGCTAGCAGCCGCTATGGCTGCTACAGCGCGACGCCACTGAACAGTACGGCAGAGCAGGGAGGTATCTCCCCGCTCTGCCATTAAACAAAAGACATGTATACCCTATCCACAGGATAGGGGATACATGTGTGATCGCTGGCAGCGATAGGGAGAACGGGGGACTGAAAGTCCCCCCAAGTTCTCCATGACTAATCTCGGACTTCCGGGGTCTGTGTCGGCAGCTCTGTAAAAAATGAATGGAGCGCCGGTCGCGCTTGTGCGCATGCGTGACCAGCGCTCCTTTCATTTTTATTGAGCTGCCGTCACAGACGCCGGAAGTCAGAGGTTAGTCATGGAGAACTTCAGGGGACTTTCGGTCCCCCGTTCTCCCTATCGCTGCCAGCGATCACACATGTATCCCCTATCCTGTGGAGAGGGGATACATGTCTTTTGTAGGACACACTGTAGGTCAGATTTTTTTGGGAGGGGGGACGCTGTATGGCGTTCCCTACAGGGGGGGCTGTATGGCGTTCTCTACAGGGGGGCTGTATGGCGTTCTCTACGGCGTTAGCGCCATACAGCCCCCTCTGTAGATAACGCCATACAGCCCCCCTGTAGATAACGCCATACAGCCCCCCCTTGCAGGGAACACCATACAGCCCCCCCTGTAGATAACGCCATACAGACCCCCCTGTAGATAACGCCATACAGCCCCCCTATAGAGAACGCGATACAGCCCCCTGTAGAGAACGCCATACAGCCCCCTGCAGGGAATGCCATACTGCCCCCCCTGTCGAGAACGCCATACAGCCCCATGTAGAGAACGCCGTACAGCCTCCCCCCTGCAGGGAACGCCATACAGCCCCCCCCTGTAGGGAACGCCATACAGCCCCCTGTAGATAACGCCATACAGCCCCCTCTGTAGATAACGCCATACAGCCCCCTCTGTAGATAACGCCATACAGCCCCCTGTAGATAACGCCATACAGCCCCCTCTGTAGATAACGCCATACAGCCCCCCTGTAGATTTTGCCATACAGCCCCCTCTGTAGATAACGCCATACAGCCCCCTCTGTAGATAACGCCATACAGCCCCCCCTGCAGGGAACGCCATACTGCCCCCCCTGTAGGGAACGCAATACAGCCCCCCCCTGTAGAGAACGCCATACAGCCCCCATGTAGAGAACGCCATACAGACTCCCCCCTGCAGGGAACGCCATACAGCCCCCCCTGTAGGGAACGCCATACAGCCCCCCTGTAGATAACGCCATACAGCCCCCTCTGTAGATAACACCATATAGCCCCCCCTGTAAATAACGCCATACAGCCCCCTCTGTAGATAACGCCATACAGCCCCCTGTAGATAACGCCATACAGCCCCCTCTGTAGATAACGCCATACAGCCCCACTGTAGATAACGCCATACAGCCCCCTCTGTAGATAACACCATACAGCCCCCCCGTTGATAACGCCATATAGCCCCCTCTGTAGATAACGCCATACAGCCCCCCCTGTAGATAACGCCATACAGCCCCCTCTGTAGATAACGCCATACAGCCCCCTCTGTAGATAACGCCATACAGCCCCCTCTGTAGATAACGCCATACAGCCCCCTCTGTAGATAACGCCATACAGCCCCCCCTGTAGATAGCGCCATACAGCCCCCCCTGTAGATAACGCCATACAACCCCCTCTGTAGATAACACCATACAGCCCCCTCTGTAGATAACGCCATACAGCCCCCTCTGTTGATAACGCCATACAGCCCCCCCCTGTTGATAGCGCCATACAGCCCCCCCTGTAGATAACGCCATACAGCCCCCTCTGTAGATAGCGCCATATAGCCCCCCCTGTAGATAGCGCCATACAGCCCCCTCTGTAGATAACGCCATACAGCCCCCTCTGTAGATAACGCCATAGAGCCCCCTTTGTAGATATCTACAGGGGGGGCTGTAAAAAAGGCACTATCTACAAGGGGGGGGTTGTGTGACACCCAGGGGAGGGGGGGCCCCAGTCAAAAGTTTGCTATGGGGCCCAGTATTTCCTAGTTACGCCCCTGGTGTTATCTGTAGTGTTACATAGGACTGCAGGTAACATCGACTACATTATCTGTACTGTGTAGCAGAGCTGAAATTGGAATTTAGCACAATGTGTTATCTGTGGTGTTACATAGGACTGCAGGGGACACAACTACATTATCAGTACTCAGAGAGTTATCACTGTGTTATCTGTGGTGTTACATAGGACTGCAGGTAACATCTGCTACATTATCTGTGCTGTGTACATATGTGCCTGTGTGGGTATATATGGGTCTGTTTGTGAATGTGTCTTTGTGCTTGTATATTTGTGCCTTTTATGTATTTGTATATGTTCCTGTCTGTGTATTTATCTGTGTGTGTGTGTGTGTGTGTGTGTGTGTGTGTGTGTGTGTGTGTGTGTGTGTGTGTGTGTATATATGTGTTTGTACGTCTATATATTTACCTGTTTGTATATATTCCTGATGTGTGTATGTATATTTGCCTGTATGTCTAAATATCTGTCTTTATGTATGTACAGTATATATGTTCCAGCGTGTCCATATATGTGGTTAATTTTTGGTTTGTGTAGGGGGCGGCAATAGATAGTCCCGCACAGGGCGCCATCCAAGCGAAGGCCGGCCCTGGCTGTCACCAACCCTAGTCAGAAGGAACTCCGCCGCTGCCTGCGCCGCATGACCTCCTCGGCTTCTCCGGTAAGTCACACCAGGCAGAGCGGAGAGTGGTAGCAGTAGGCTACCGCTCACTGGTCTGTTCACAGGGGGTGGGAGTGTGCCGCTATCTACTAGGGGGGAAGCTATCTACTAGGGGGGAAGCGGGCTGTGTGTGGCCTCTTTAATTTATTTTCTTTTAATTTATTTTTATGTTAATTACATTATATAACTATATCACTTGTAAAATGTAGAAATGCTTTTATACTCGCGTTACATTAAAAAAATTGTGAAAAAAAATTACACCTCATTGATTGGTAAGGAAAGAAAACATGGCGAGGGGGAAGGAGATGTCGGGAAATAAGTTGGGGGGGGGGCGCCAAACTTAATCTTTGCCCCGGGTGCAGGAGAACCTAGCTACGCCTCTGACAACACAGCAGCAGCAGGCAGCATTACCAGGGTGGGAAGGGCCACTGTCTTTGGCCTTCCCCAGCCTAATACTACCAGCCTGCGGCCGCCCCGGTCCCTGACCGTCAGTACAGATGGTCGGCTACTGGCTCGTACCTGGCTCTTCCCAGTATCCCTGGTGGCGGTGGGCATGGCCGGCCTTAGATACGTTCGACCAGTGCGTTCGCACAGGGCACCAGCCGCCACACTGCAAGAGGGGCGCCAGCGGGTATGTGTATCCCCGCAGCCTTGCAACTACCAGCGGGTCAGGTGCCACTCGCTAACTGCACCCAGGGCCAGCCTTAGGCAGTCGCCTTTCCGGCTCGGGCACTTCTTCACATAGTGGCCGTCGCTACCGCTGTAGCCGCCATAGCGGCTGCTAGCGGCGACACCAGGCATGAGGGCAGTGGCGCCGCTAGCAGTCACTGCGGCTGCTATAGCGGTAGCAGTGGCGGATTAAGAAGACCATGGGCCCTGGGCTGTTACCCAAACTTGGGCCCCCCTTCTCGACCACCACCCTCCCAAGCCGTAACTATTGCTAACACCACCTTTTTACACAAGCATTAACAAATTGGTGTTACGATTCCCCTTTAACAGGGCTGTGTCCCTACATACACAGCACACGGTCCAGCGGAGTCAACGGCATAATTAGTAAGCCCAACGTAATGTAGGCGCAGCCGTAATGAAGGGAGCGCATGACTAGGTGTTTGGGGTTTTAGGCTACCACGTTTGAGGCTATTTGTATAGGGATTAGAGGGTTAAGTGAAAGGGGCATGGGGCAAATGTATCTATATGTGGTGGGTGGAGTGTAATGTATATAAGTCCATGCGGGGAAGAGGCAGCCCTCTTTCCCGCTGGACAACAGGAGAAAATAATTGTCCTGTTACTATAACTGTTTTAAAAAAAAAAAAAAAAAAACAGTTTTACACTTACCTGTTATGGATGCGGAGATGGAGCTCACGATGGCCAGGATCCGGGATGCGGCGATGCAGCACGGTGCTGGCTGGCTTGATCAGCTGTTTGCCGGCGCTCTTCCTCCGGTTCCAGCGGCTGGAGTGGAGAGCGTAGAGGGACGCAGCAGCGGGCGTTCCAGGCCTCCGGAGAGGCCTTCCCCAGAGGTAATGCCTCAGTCTCGTCGGCGCCGAGGGAGCCCCTCCAGGGACCCTCCTCCTCCTGCTGGTCCGGAGCTGCATCCTGGCGACAGTCTGTGGAGGTCTGGGAGGAATCCCATTAGGCGGGCGAGACTGGAGGTGACAGGAGGGGGGGGCGCGGCGGCCATCTTCCCCCCTCCTGTCTTCAACAACAAGACCGGAAGTGGATGCGGGACCGGATACGCGCGCAGGACCGGATGCGCGCACAGGACCGGATGTGCGCGCTGGACCGGATGCGCGCGCAGGACCGGAAGTGACGGCTTTCTCCGGCGCCGATGTTCCAGGTGTCGGAGGGGCTCTGCAAAAGGACGTACGGACACCAGGCCTGACCCGCAGGAAGAGGCGGGCGGGCTCCAGATGGGGAGCGAGATTGCCTCCTGCTGGAGCAGGGAGGCGTGCGGCGGCAGCGACCGGAAGTACCCGGGCAGCTTCTGGGAGTGACGCCGGGCCCCATCCGGATGGGGGGGGGGCAGCAGTCAGCTGCACCAGGAAGGAGGTTCGTTTATGACAGCCCTGCAGAAGGACTGGGACAGCAGGGCTGTCATTCTGATTATGCCACGCCAGCAGCGGATGGCAGGACCATGGACGGGCCTCGTTCCGCTGGGCCTAGGACGTCAGCTACCGGAAGGTCGGGGAGCTACGGGGAGCGTGGGGTGCAGGAGCACCACTCCCCAGGACCGTCAAGATCGATGCCGTGCTCATCCGGAGTGGTGGACGCGTCCGCTGGGAGGTCACCTCAGGGACGGCCGGGTGAGTCTACCACGGATGTGGTGCCGGGGATGTGTGGGGGGGATGTGGGGGGAATGTTGTCTATGTCACAAATGCATTTGTTGTTTAGAGGGATGCGGCGGCTAATACGGCTAAGAAAGAGGTGGAGGACGTGTGTTTGGCTGACGCTGCTAAAGGCGAGGTTTATGTGTGTTTTGAGGGCCCGCTGGGGGCGCATTTGAAGGTTGAGATTAGTGAAAAGATCTGGAAAGATGAATATGTGGAGATTTTTTCTTTATTGCCTTAGGAGAAGTTTAATTTGGATCGGTGGAAACAGGATGAAAGTATAAAGGAGGAGGAGGAGCGGCGGCGTTATCGCTTGATTCCTCGGACTTTCGCGAATTGGCTGCAGGCCTTCGCTATTTTGGCTAGCGTGGTGGGTGAAAGGCGCCGGAGAACTGTTCGGCGTTGTTTTGTTATATGGATTCTGTGGGGGAGGCGTATCGTGTATACGGTGGTAATGCGTGGTTGCGGTATGACGAACAGTTTCGTCAGCGGAAGTCGGTGCGCCCGTCGTTGTGTGGATATCAGTTTGTGGATGCGTCTGATGTCTGCTCCAAAACAGGGGCAGCAGCCCTTTCGGGATGCGGCCGGCGGGCAGGGGTCAGCAGCGGGTCGGTCAGGTTCCTCAGGAAAGGGGTGTTGCTGGCAGTATAATGAGGGGCATTGCAAGTTTGGCCCAGACTGCAGGTACAAGCACGAGTGCTCCGGTTGCGGAGGTGCCCATGGTTTGTCCGGATGCTTCAAGAAGCATAAGGGCAGGCAGGGAGATGCTGAGCAGAAGAGGGGCGACGCCGGTGAGCGTGAAAAGGATGCTCCCGTTTTTAAGGGAGTATCCAAATAAGAAAGTGGCAGAGTTGTTGTTTTTAGGTTTTTCAGATGGTTTTCGGATTCCTTGTACGTCGTAATTTGTCGTCTGCTTTGGCGCGGCCTGATCTGGTTACGGATAAGCTGCTGAAGGAGGTGGCGTTGGGCCGCATGGCTGGTCTGTTTTCCTCCCCGCCTGTTCCTAGTTAGCGGGTTTCCCCGTTAGGTTTGGTTCCTAAAAAGGAGGTGAATAAATTCCGCCTTATTCATCACTTGTCTTATCCGGAAGGCGAGTCGGTAAATGACGGCATTGATCCGGCCTTGTGCGCGGTCAGTTACACTTCCTTTGATGCGGTGGTTGTTTGGGTTCACAAGTACGGGAAGGGCTCACTGTTAGCGAAAACTGAGGCCGCTTTTCGTTTATTGCCGGTGCATCCGGATAGTTTTTGTTTACTGGGATGTTATTGGCAGGAGGAATATTTTGTAGATTGTTGCCTCCCGATGGGCTGCTCCATTTCATGCGCTTATTTTGAGATGTTTAGCACGTTTTTGGAGTGGGTGGTCCGTCGGGAGGCGCAGGTGCAATCTGCCCTGCTTTATCTGGATGATTTCTTGTTTATTGGGCCGCCGGGTACCTATGTGTGTGCAGGATTGCTACATACTATGGAGCGAGTGGCAAAGGATTTTGGGGTACCTCTGGCGCCTGATAAAACTGAGGGACCCACGACGGTCATCAAGTTTTTGGGGATCATGATTGATTCAGATAACATGGAGTGTCGCTTGCCTGATGATAAGTT